>NW_023339707.1:4766992-4767158 GCF_004916995.1 Morone saxatilis | reverse complement strand
ACACACACACAAACAAAAGCTCATGAATGTGTTGGTCAAATCCATATATTCTTCTTTGCCAAGCTGAAAGCTTTGTTGTTTGCATCTCCCTTCATGTCTCATACACATACACTGACCTTGGGACTTCAATATATGAAGTCATAACACAAAATCACTTCATGTCAGT
>NW_023339707.1:4763049-4766967 GCF_004916995.1 Morone saxatilis | reverse complement strand
CAATTTCTCCCAGCAGATTGTATCGATACGATTTTAAGTTCTTATTCTTAAAAACTGAAAGGCTGCTGCAAAAGTTTCTTAGATATTAAAAAAAAACGCAAAAAACAGCATCACAAATTACATGTGTGCATGCTTGTAGCAGGCCCCTTACTCCTGTGGTTGGTAACATTCTTAAAAATGCCATATGTGTCTAGTTGCCACGAATCCACTGAACTTTGTTTCCTTATCTATGTACGAAAGTATAAGAACGAAAATGTACACACAACATGAAAACATTAAGGACCGGAGGGAGGTTGTCACGTGAAGAGGGAGTTGGAAAAAGGATAAAACTATAGATACAGCCGAGGGAAGACGGAGACGAGAATAGGAGGCGAGGAGAAGGCCCAGTTGGCAGATTGTCCCTACCACACGCTGGGCCCTTCCTGCTTCCGCGTAGGCTGCCTGGCAGTGTAGATTAGATCAGCTGATCAGGGATTATTATTGAGTGCTGAAGTTTATTGCTCCCGCTGGGGGAGCTATGTGTTTAGAAGTATAAGCGCGAGCGAGGAGTATGATTAAGACGAGAGGGGGTCAGAAGAGGCAATCCGGGGGACGAACAGACTGCTGCGGCCTATCAGGATGGGCAACCACAGCACCACACTCGCACTGCCCCACCCAGGGAACGAGTGAGATTCGACGTGAGTGTATAGTTGTTATCATCTGGTCCAGGGCATACCTTGCGAGCAACACTAGTGGTGTCAGCGTCATGTGCCATTGGATCCCCAGAGTGATCAGAGAAATTCCTTTTGGTTTTATGCATGTTAATGTTTCTGTGACATTTGTGCAACGCCCTGATATCATGACTGCATAGGTTTGCACTCTAATCTAGTCTTCAAAGGTGCCCTGTATATCTGCATGTTGCATGTGCATCATCACATGTGCTTGGTACATTTGCCAAATTCCAGTATTTTACACAGTATAAGATAAGAGATAAGATATTCCTTTAATAGTCCCACAATTGGGAGAATTCCAAAGTATATATAGTAATATCAACTGAAGTTGTAATAATGATTTAACTTAAGTCACAATTAAGATTTTGTGTGATTAAATGTAATGCTAATCCCAACCCACACGACTGAAATGTATGGTGATTTACCAAAATAAGAGATCTGACCCTAAAACTAAAGCAGCTAAATGTAATTCAGCCATCAATAATCTGATTATTTACACCTGTCTTGTCCTACCCTTACATGTCAAAATGTCTTCTCTACAAAATATATTTTCAGTTGCACTGTAATATAAAGCAATTTAGCATAATACATCTGACAGAATATGATAGCAACATTGATTTTTGCCAGCAGATGTACCGCTGAGACCTTGTGTTGAACAGGTCTCTGATCTCCATGAAAATAAACTTTCTAGTTTGAAAGTGAAAGTTTTTTTCATTATTTTGGTGAGGAAGTGATCTGCAGTGTGCACGTGGAACACATACATAAAGGTAAATTATATCACTTGACCCAGCAGCAAATCTGCCCCTCTGCATTCCAGAGCAGACTTTACTGTCTTCTTGTCTGCTTGTGACTGATGTTCAACATCAGGCCAAGAGAGAGCTGCAGTGGACAGTCCGATAATCATCAGGAAGTTTTGAGGATATTGATTTTGCAATAATAAAATATACGTCCCTGTACCACCTTTAAGTTCTGCAAGCTGTAATGCAATATTACAGTTTAAAAACTATTTTTAGCGTGATGACAGTATTACCCATTAAAAGTGAGCTATAGCAGGCCGATACCTTATATGAAAATGTGACTTTTTGTTAATTACAGACCAATGTAAATAGGTCAGAAACTAGCCAATTTTGCAGCAACATAATAAATAGCCATCTATTCTATTCTAGCCAAGAGCCATCTACTCTGATGTTCTCAGTATGTACTATTTGTAAGTACCAAGATTTACTGGACTTACGTCTGTCTGTCTGCTTACACGCCTCGTTTTACCCGACTATCTGACGGTGCAGTGTGGGAAGCTGGCTTTTGAGCACACAGTCAGCCTAATAGCTTTACATGCAGAACCATGTCAGTTCCTGCAGATTACAATTACTGATACAACTGGGGGTCTTATCTGTACCTCGCCGACTCCTCACTCACCTCTCTCCCTCCATTTTCTTCAGTGCCACTCCTGCCATCTCCCCATCTCTTCTTGCACCCTCATTTCCCCCCCTCCTTCTTCTCTCTGTTTTTCTTCCCTTTTCACCCCTCTCTTTCATTACATCTTCTATTTTCCCCCTTAACTCCCACGTCTTCCCCTTCACTGTTCTTACCCTTCATTCCTTGTTTTTTATTCCCAAATACTGGGACAAGCTCTGTGATTAACTGCATGTGAGTTTGTTTGTCTATGTGAATAATGCATTTATTACATGGATCCATCCAAAAGTAAAGCATATGTGTGTTTTGTATTCATACAATATTACGTTTGAAATTGCTTGAAGGATGTAAATTCATTGAAATTCAAGACAACACCTATGCGTTAAGCAAAGCAACTCATTTAACCTGTTTTTCACTCATCTAAATGGCATAATAGCAGTGTGTTACCATATGTCTGACTAAATAAGCAGTCAGAGGAGTACATGATAAAACATCAAGCTACTCACCAGCTCATATGTACCGTTATAATGAACCATGTCCCCATCTGCCTTAGTCTGGTTCCCCTCCTATGTATGTATGTGTGTGTGTGTGTGTGTGTGTGTGTGGGTATGAACACAGCTGTTTCTCTCACACCCGTAACCAAAGTCTGAATGAGTGTGTAAGAGAGAGACAACACTGTCGCTCCATCAGCAGAGAATCTCCAACTGATTACATGGATTTAGGTATAAACAAGAGAGGCAGGTTTGTCCAATCAGAGGCAACATCTGGCTCATTCCAGCAGGGCTGCTTGACAACAGACAGACAGACAAGAGGGATCCCAGCGCTATCTTGCTCTGGAGTGGTGCTGCTGCCTCAAAATACCATCTGGGAATAAGGACTTAGCATAACGTTTGGCCCCATGGTCTTTGTTGTAAAATAGCGGTGGGAGTATTTCTGTGACGTGATGGGTATTCTGTGCTAGTGCTTTTGATATGTAGTACTTCAATGACAATTCTATCAATATAGATATGTACACAGAAAACTCTAAACACACACAGACTGTGTATGGTCCCATACCACACTTTTAACAATGATATCAATAGGTTATGTGAAAATTTAGAGTAAAGATATAAAAATGTGTAACTGTTACATTTTTAAAATAATACAACTATTGCTTTTCTTTTCTTTTTATCAAATATACAATCAAATATACTACATCAGTGCAAATACTTAAATCCACAGACCCATAAAGTGGGAACTTAAGATACTGAGACCAAAACTGCATACACAGCTACAGTACCTGCAACTCTTTATCAAACCAAATACAGGAGCATAATGAAACTCTCCACGTTATAGTGATGTGACTGGAGTTATTTCGGCTTGGGCTTGAGACTGCTTCTGCTGCTTTGATTTCAACCATTATTTTGGTGTCCTCTGTTAGTTCCCTATCGTTATGCAAGTACAATATTAAATGGCTGGATTGCCCTTTTAAAATAAAACATTTGAATGTATGTATTTCACTGATGAACAGACAGTGGTTTGTCTGGTTCTCAATTTAACAGCTTTGGTTAGTCATTGTGAACATTTTTCCCACTGAAGTTTCCCCACAGCATTTTGTAGCAGAGGAACCCAACCTTGCCTTAAGTAAAGAGCACCTCCATTAAATGAGAAGAAATTATTACATTTTTATTCAATGTAATATCAAGCTCTTACAATTTCTGAAAAAACGAGGAGTGGTGCAACATTATACCGCAAAGGTATTCACTGAGTGAGGCGATTTAACCATCTACTAGCAATTATTAAATTATTATTATAT
>NW_023339707.1:4759899-4762949 GCF_004916995.1 Morone saxatilis | reverse complement strand
AATAACAATGTGCAATAATCAATGGACAATAAATGCTGTGCAATCTATGTTTCACTAAACAAAAGAAGCCAGACCTCTCAAATGTTAAATGTCTAAATACATGAACTAAAAAGATTCAGTCTGAAATATATTAAGATATAAATCAGTTAGTATAAAGTGTATGATTACAGGATAAGTTAAGAAGAGTACAAATCGCTGCAAGCATTCAAAGCCAGCTGTTCGCCACTATTTTTGATATTCCACATTCTCATCAGGCTGGTACGAAAAAAGTAGAGATGTTCAATATATAACCTGACCTTGCAGTCAAGAGCGTACTCTCAAAACTTGAAGAAAAAGTCAATTCAACATCTAGTAATGGTACGACAGAAGCATTGCTTTGGTAGGGTTAAACAGAGAAACCTAAAAGGACTGCGAGAGCTATCCATTAGTTCATTTTGTAAATCCTGTTTTTTTTTTTTTCTATTCCTGTATGGTATCAGTCACCATCAGCTTGTTGGCCAAGTGAGCCTACACACAAAAGAAATTCAATTTGGGATGCTCAATCACAAAGCAGTGTAAAATTACAGGGATATCAAGCACTGTGCTTTTAGACATACATTAAAAAAATAGGCTTTTTTTTTTTGTTTCTCTGCACTTAAGATGGATATTATGTACAGGAAATGTAGCTTTAAAAGCACCACTAGGATCAAAAGAGACAAACACCACCAGAATAAAAACTTCAGATATTCCATCCATACTTTGCAATACCTAATCAGCTTACTTTTTATAATACTTAACAATTGTTGTTTGCCATACAGGATATCAAATTCATTCTCCTCTGGCACTTTTAAAAATTGCTCTGAATATCCTAAATGACTGAAATTAAAACAAGAACTAATCTAGTTGAGAAGAAAAGCGAGAAAATGTAAGAGACAAGAGGAAGGCCAAATACATAAATGTAAACAAAAATAACTTCAGTTATTAAGAAGGTGCATAATTGAATAAGGCAGCCGCTAGCCATGAGCTAAACAGGAGATTAGCTTACAAACGTATTATCGTACATTGTTCCTGCTCCAGGCACCTTCTGCATATGAATCAATTCAGTACACAGCTAGAGGTGTGAAGCATCTATTTAGAAGCTGCAGACAGAACAAAATAAATGTGTTAAATGTGTTAGACAGACAAAGCAAGCAGGAGTAAGTGAGGGAAAGATGAGCTGAAAATAACAGGGAAAAGGGAAAGACAGGTTGAACAGTTAACATCTATGAAACAAGAAAGGACAAAGTGAGAACGATCAAGTGGGAACGAGAGACGAGAGCCTCTCTTGTGGAAACCTCAAATCTAACAGAAAGGTTTAGGCAGTTCCCATTGTTTACAATGCAGTTTCTGCTTGTTAACAAGAACTATTTCTTTTTTTTTTAAATGAGTGACAACAGGACTATCTATCTAAAAGCTCTAATGGCAGTGCCATGAAGTTTATCAGGTGCACCAAATGGACCAAAAGGGGTCACAACAATAGATCCCGAACTTCCGCCTATAGCAAGATACAGCTTTATTATTACACTGATGACTCATTCTGTATTGAGACATGTTATTAAAATTATGTGACAGAAGTCAGTGAGAAGTGTCATACTGTTTTAATGCTGCTTTGGCCATTCCTTGTTTCATCTTTGCCAGTTGGCTGCAGCTGTCCATCTACATGTCCCACTGCCAGTTGTATCTTGGCGTGGACCAAGCAACCACACTTGGATGTTGGTGTCGGTCCGCTTCCAAGACAACCCTGATGCTGTTCATTAGTGGTAAGAAGACAACCCAAGCTGACCACAGGATTACATGAAAAAAATATGTTGCACTCGTGGGAATTCAAAAGCTAAACAAATTTGCTGATGTCCCCTATCATGTTTTTGTAGGACATGTCATCTTCTTCATGTTTCTAAAAGCCCATCATCATTTCTACCAAAGGGAGTCCAGTTGGAGTCTATAAACTAATGTTCATATCCAACAATTTTGTAATCTCTTTGCTGGTCTGACCACCAAAGAGGGTAGATAGAGCCTTTGATCATAGTAAAGTGGTCCATAACCTGCTGTCGAGCCAGATAAATAAACCTTGTTTTGATTTTTCTGTGTAGCACTAATGACACAGGTCATCAAAGCTGTCCAATGAATGAAATATCTGTAAGACCAATTGGTCTAGTCTAACCATGGTTGTATGAGACCAAGAGTAACTAAAGCCCAAAACCTGTTCTATAAATATGCAAAGCTGCCTTCTTCTACTGGTTGAAACCCAATTTCGCCATTTCGCCCATCCCCTCCCATATAACCAACATCTCTCTGCAGACTGTGGCCTGCCACTCCCCCAGCCTGTTTGAGCTGCTAGCGTAATGTTACACTACAGGTACCACACAGAAACTTTTACACAATGGCTGTGAATGTGCTTCAGACTCTTTTCCACTTTGCAGTGCGGACACGGAGAGTGTGACAGCAGCTGGTCATGGCTGGTTAGCTTGGTTAACTCTGACTACTGGCTTTATTCCTGCTACACTGAGCAGTCGTCAATCTGTCACTCTGGTCGGTGTTATCGTCTGCGTCACACATTCCGTAGCTACAAAGGTCACATCTATATGATTCTCCTATATGATATCAATATGGTACCATGAGTTGGTGACTCAGATCTTTAAATTCGAACTTTGCTACGACGAAAAGTTCTTGTATGGCTGCATCTGACATTTGAAAATGTTGGCTTCTTCTGTTAAAAAGGTCCATTGTGTAGGATTTAGTGGCAGCTAGCGGTGTTTCTGCAGAACGCAACTCACTCACTTCACCTCCCTTTAATAAGCACGAGGGAGAAACTACGGTGGCCAAACATGCGAAAAAACAAAAATGGCCCTATCTGGGGCCAGTGTTTGGTTTTTCCCTTCTGGACTACTGTAGACATCATTTCAACATGGCAGTAGATATAAACAGCTCATTCTAAGGTAACAAAAACATAACAATTCTTATATTCAGTTGATCATAGACTAATGAAAACATACCTAAATATGATAGTATATTCCATTTTGCCAATAGAGCCT
>NW_023339707.1:4746362-4759799 GCF_004916995.1 Morone saxatilis | reverse complement strand
ACCATCTTAGTTTTGCTTGTTAGCATGCTAACATTAGCTAATCAGCCCAAAGTACAGCTGTGGTTGTGATGTCATTAGTTTTGCGAGTATATGGCAATACATTAAAGTATTAGATTTGACCTGATGATGGCGCTAGAGGAAACGTCAGTAGGCTTCATGTCTGGATAAAATTCCATGGCAATCCATCCAATAGTTGTTGAGATAAAGTGGACCAAAGTAGTAGACTGACCTATGTACAGACCAACCTACCGACGGACCAACATTGCCATCCCCAGGGGCTTCCTCTAGCATGGCTAAAAAGGGTTTTGTATAAATCCTGTTCATATTCCTCAAAGTAAAATATCAGCAAGAAAATTAGTTTTTGTATCATATTGACAACCAATAACCAGACATAGGGTCAGACCACAATCTGGGGCAGATATTGACCCTTTTTGTTAAAAATACAACATCAGTCAATGCAACATTGGTTGTGTAAGGAGTTCTAGATATGTCATCACCTTGAAGCTTGTGTTTAAGCACCAAGCATTGTTGACCTTACTCAATACTACATTTTGATATATCAGAGCAGTTTTCAAGAAGCTAAAGCTTATTAGATTAATATAATGAGCAAGGATTTAACAACTGTAAAGTTGTTACGTCAGTCGATTCTACCAGAAACATTTGCTTGCATGTATTTGAGTGGCCAGCACAGTGTGCGTCCTGATAAGAGCTGAATCAACTCTTTTGTTTGTTTAACCCTGTGTTTGTCTTGCTGGGGCGCTCTGCTCCGGTAGTATGCTGTTTCATTGAAGTACACGAGGGGATTGCGTTGTCTAGCAGTGCTAATGTCAGTCTAAACATGGTTTAAAGCAGGAAACCAGAGTTACAGATGGACTCAATGACGCACATTATAGAGACAAAAAAGACTGAATGAATCATAGACACAAATAGACAATGCCAGGTATCCCAACAGAGATGCAGACTAAACAAACATTAGCATGTAAGCCTCAGCCATCCTGTGTGTGTGTGTGTGTGTGTGTGTGTGTGTGTGTGTGTAGGTGTGCACATGTAGGTGTGTGTGCATGTGTTTGTTGTGTTGTGTGTGTGTGAAGTCACGCCTGGCTGGCTGTTATCTACCATAGACTCGCAGGTCCCTGGAGGGACACCAGAGGAGTCATCTGATTCACTTGCAGTTTCTTCTCTGACTGCAAATTAAAACAGGACCAACACAGAGAGACACAGATAGGAAGGAGAGCTGTGTTTTTTAATTAAATCCATTCTGTTTCCGCTTAATCCCCGCCAAACAGATCCTCGTCTAACATATAAAATTAGCACAGGAACAGTTTCAGTCACTCTTTTCACCTGCATTAGCATGCACCAGCTGCAGCTTTCACCCGACAGTGAAGGTATCTCTCACATCAGAAGCCCTCTCGCTCTTTGTCTCTCCTCAGTTAAGGTCTGTTTATGAAACACAGACGATCGGCGCTGATTTGATTTGGCGTTCAGCAGCCCTGATAATTATGATGAATCTTCCTCCCTCTGTGTGTGTATGTGTGCGCATGTGTGCGTGTAGACTCTCTTCACCTCCCTGCACTGATGCTGCTGTTCAGTGCCACAGTGCTGTGGCTGTCAGACCTGGGACAATGGCGCCCTAACAATATTGATTGGCATTAATTTGCTGGGTGTACCAGATGTGTAAGATTTAGGATATTAGAGAAGTTCAAATAGTGTCAGACAGGCTGTCAATCTCACAGATACTTTGCAGTTATTATTTCAACTTTTTCTACATGTTGACTTTTCCTAATGTGACAAACGCACCCATCTGGTGTCAAAACAATCAAAAATCAAAAGTTTTCCTAGTGTTGATACATTTTTATGCCATAAGGCTTGGTACAATTTAACAAGGTTTTAGTTTCAGGAATCGTCTCCTGATGTGACAGTGCTAAAATACTTTGTGTACTGGCAACAGAAGGAGACTTGTTTATGCAAGCTAAATGCCATTCTGATTTATAAGGCACAACTGCTGCACTTGAATTTTTAAAGTTATTCCAAATGTTTCTGAGAGTCTATCACCAGCAGTACTTGACCAATGAGGGTTGAGTGAGAAAATCTATTAACCTATAGCCATTTTTGCATATGGACAGTGCAAAGAAAGATTGTGACTGTGTTTGAAATAAAGCAAATAAAAGCAATCAATGCAGTTGTTTGTTTGTGACTTGTTACGTAGTGTTTGTACAGGCACGTTCATATTTCACAGAAGTGTGTCTTTAGCACAGCCAAGATTTTACAATGATTTAAAAACAATAATGTCATTTTGTATAGTTTGTTCCAGTGCACTCCATGTTTTACACACACTTAATAGATATTTCTGAAGCTCAGAAAAAACAAAAGTAAATGCTGGTGTTGTGGTTGTTGGTGTGTGCAAGTTCCCTTGGGTCTGGAACTCGATGTGGGGTCAAATCAAACAGATGGGGTCACAGATTAGACTGAAATGTTGATAATATTCCAAATTTGTTCACATTGTTATTCTATTTGTATGTTTATGTTTACTATTGTTACTTCATTCACTGTGCGGTTTGCCACTTGAAGGTTATTTTCACATTCATCTACTGAAAAAGGAAAGTTTCTGTGCTCTCCTTAAATCCGAGATGTTTGTGTACAAGCGGGGTTTTGTGATATCACTACTAGTTTGGAATCCAATCTTGGTCCAGTGTATGTAATTCACCCGAGTGGAATGTAGAAACTTGAACCCCCCCCAGGGCACAAACACGGAGAATGGACTGTTTAATAAACTAGGAGACATCTCATTCAGCAGTTCAACTTTTGAAATGAAAAATATTTGCATAATTATAGATTCTGAAATTTTCAACAAGGGAGAAGGAGAAGATGTAATTTTAAGAATTTGTAACTAGGTAATTGATTATTTTATTTTAGTTTTAGATGCTTATTTTCAAAGCAAAGTATTTTCCTGTATCGAGTTGATCTTTAATATTTTATACAATACTGTACAACAGTTGTTACATAGACAATAATATTTCACACTCTGTAATAGGGACGTCCAGTCTCAAAGATTGGTATCAGGGCAGATCAAGGCAATTTTTGGTATCGGCTATATTGAGCTTTGTTGAGCCCGATCCAGTCCTTTGTTTTACATCAGCTGTCACACTGGTGTTTTACTCGCAAAGCTTTCATGCTCATCAACTCAGCGGCTGCACCCGTCATCAGCTCTCCAACTCTCTGCTGTCTGTCTCTCCTCCACTCTGCTGAGCTCCGTGTGTCAGTGTGAGAGCAGGTGGAGAGACAGACAGCGGTGGAGCCGACACGACCGCACTCACCGCGCCAGTGCAAGCGCAACAAAAGCCCCCTGAGCTAAAAGCCAATAAAAGTCATTTATTAATGTAATCAGCTCAAAAGATGTACAGACGAGGAATATAAACCCTCAACAGAATACAGTTCATTCACTCAGGCAAAGGCTGCACTAAAGCAACAAATACTGGAAAGAGAAAATCCCTCGAGACAGTGACAAGGCCAAAAAGATTACAGAAAGGGTTTGTTATTTTATACTTTATTTTGTAAAACAAAAAACATTAAGGCACAGATTTTATGCAGGCAATGTTTTTTTAATGCATTCCAGAGCTATTCCATTGGACTTTAATGTACTTGACGTGTGCACTGTGCAACTGTATTATCTAGGAAAATACAAGCATTTGATCGGGACTCTAACAGATACAGTCAATATTAAATAATTTCCATACATTTGGACATTGCAAATCAAATACAAACAAATGATGTAACCGGATGAATTTTACAGCTTGACAGCATGGATGGATGGATAGATGGATGGATGAACACAATAGCATGTGATTCATTGTAAATAATTGCAGAAATGTTTCTTTTAACTGCAATTAAAGAAATAAGCATAGCCCTAACCTAAGCACTATGTCTGGTGTTGAGCTGTAGTTTCCTACTGTTTGTGCTCCTGCCTCCCCCTCTCTCTTGGTCTTTATTTTCTTATCCTGCTTTGTTTCTCTACCTAATCTCTCTCTTTTTTTCCATATCCTAACCTCTCTAGTCTGCAGATGAGATAACAGTGATGGTAAGCGTCATCATAACCCTCAAACTCCTGCTTTCTAACCCTCACAATTTCCCCACTGTCCTCTTTTTAACAGTCACTTAATAAGAGTTAAGACTACAATTACTGCAGTGATTATTTGCAAGACATTTCTATTAAAATAAAATCCTTCACATAGAATGTCTCTAAATTGCAGTGTGTGGAAGTGTCTTTGATTTGATTGAACTGAAAGCAAAGTGAACCCCTCCCTGCTCCCTTCCCTCCTATTCATGTATTCTCTTCTTTCCACTCATCTGTCTTCTGTCTCCTGGTTTCATGCTCCTTTCCGTCCGTCCATCCAAATAAATTCCATCCCTTCCTCCCACTTGTTACCCACATATTCCTCCATCAGTCCTTCTTATTCTCATATGTCCCAACTTCTAGTCATCTGTCTCTGTCTATTGTATCTATTGATCCAGTGTTTATAAATCAGTGACATTTTCAGGAAATTTAAGTTGCAGTAGTTTGCAAAAAGAACGTGTGAGTACTTCAGCATTGTTGTAAATTGAACTGTACACCAAGGACATTATTTTAAGTCTCTACATACCGTATATCGTAAAACTGACAATGAAAGCAGGGTCCCAAATAGACACCGGTCTCCTTTACTAGCCTGGTGTGGCTACACGTTTTGACAAATAAACGCATGTCTCCAAAAGAGGCCTTGTCTGGATTTGATAGAAATTGTCTTAATTGCCCGCTTGAACAAGTTTTAAGCCATTTAGATCACCCACACAACTCAGTAAGTAAGTGAGTTACTACGGACTTACTGGCATGGTAAACAAGAGACACAGGAAAAAAACTCTGAAGTGATCATAAAGTCTGTACTGTCTGTGTCCATTCCTCCATTATTTATATTCCTTTAGTCCGTAAGGGTCCACTGATCACAAGAATAAAAGGGTTTCAATAAAAGTAATCCAAGATGTGAATATTGTCATGTGAAGACCGTTCATTGAGAGAGTTAGAGAGTATTTCCATCTGTGCTAAGCAAGAGTTTTGTGCTAAAGGAATTAAACGCCTGTCCCAAATGGATGCTGAATAAATGAGTTCAGTAATTTAATCAAATAAACCCCAGGGCTATTATTAGAAGTTTTTTTTATTTTTACAGCATTTCAATTGCAAAATACATTACAAAAAATGTAATAATTTCTGGCTGTCTGTTCCCTGACCCTCAAATTCCACCATACACGGCGACGACGCATTCTGGCTCCGCTGTGCTCGCCGGAGCTGATCGGGCCCATAGGCAATGCCGAAGTGCCTCCCACACCCCACTTGCGTCAAGCCACATAGAGCAGATCACATTGATAGAAAGTCAGATACAGAAACAGCATAGAGAATCCGGTCAATTCTCTAAAATAATACCGGGTGCAGACTCCAGGTCAAACTTCACGCTAGATCAGTGTTGTGGCCAGAAGTCAATCGGTCAGAGGCAGATCAGAGGAGATTTGAACTGGAGAAACACACCGTTTGTATCCTTTTTAAGGACAAAATACACAAGGAAACAACGTCGGGCAGGCAACAAGGGTAAAGGTCAGCTGGTGGATGTATTAAGGAAGAACTCGATACAGTGTTGGAAAGAGGAGTTCTGTTTTCCTAAACTGCCCAACATGCCTATCTTCTTCTAGACTTTCCAAATGTTATCAGACCAAATGGACCAAATTCTGAGTGAACTGAGTCTTTTTACGGAGGTTGTGACACAAGAACCACCAATTTACAGCCGATTCTTTCACAGTGTAAGCTCAAGATAAAATGCTGCATGGCTTTGTTCAGTTTATTTTATCCCTCTCAGTTTTACAGCATTTTTTAAGTGATGTAGATTTACAGAAGGGGTGTTGTACAACGGTGTTGCTGTTGATTCTTCTTTCTTTTGTTTTTTAACACCTTCATGTGTCTGAAATCCTCCAACACAGTCAATCTCCAGTCGTTGATTGCACTTAACGAAGAATTGACTGCCTTTTTAAATGAAGATATTGAATTAAATGCTAACAAAAAGAAAAATGACAAATTATAGCTGATAAGAATGTTTCATTTTCCAATTTCTGCGTCTCTCTGTGTTCCACTTTGTCTCTTTCTGTCTCTTCTATTCCTTCTGCACATTGCTTCTCTCCTCTCTTCTCCTACTCTTTCTTTTCCATTTCTTTCTCCTGTGTAGTTCCCTCACAGATGCTGTTTTTATTTTCTCCTGTCATTCCCTCATTGAGGAGTGTGTTTGCACGTGCATGTACGAGCCAGCATGCTCTCTCACACCTGTGCATTGCGCATGTTGTAAACACACGTGCATGTTTGTCACCTTCAGTGCTTCATAACTGCTTGAAAATAACATATAATCTGAGATGAGAAGGCATGTGGCATCATTTTCTGTGCCAGGTAGCATAAACACAGGCACAATGGATGGAAATGGAAATGGAAATGGATGGATGGATGGGTGAATGTAGAGATGCTGGTGGAAATCTAAGATTTTCAAAGCGGTATAATTTGAAGGTGGTGGATCGCTGTTTGTGGGTGTCTTTATATACAGTAGGGTGCCTTACTACTACAGTTTACACAGCCCAGTATAAAGAGTGTCTGTGTGTGTGTGTGTGTGTGTTGATCTACTTGTTTGGGTACCATGCTAGAATGTATGTGAATGTGCAGGCGTCTCCAGAAAGTCTGAACTTTTAAGTGTAGTTTTAGATGTTGTTGCATGTTCTTACCGCACTGGTTTAATAAAGTCATTCTAGCCCTGAGCTGTACATGATTGCATGTATTTACCAGTGCTGTGAATGCATGTACAGTATGTATATATGCTGTAAATGGTGCCCAAAATCCATTAGCTTTTCTCCTGATCCACTCTGGCTTCATTCATTCATTCATTCGTTCATAAACCTGCTTGTATGTATGCCATGTTAATGTCAATGCCCTTCATGTTTACATTATATGAACTAACATGATGATTTGAAGCAGCTTATTTGACATGTGAACTCACCTTGAACAGAAACATAGACGGACGTTTCAGGAGTGCTGTGTGTGTGCGTGTAAACACTGCAAGAACAATGTGTCTCTGATATAATAATCTCTCATTTGTTCAGTACCTGCCATACTAAATAGCTTGTGCAGGAAAATTAAACAAAAAGAGCCAACAAGGATGTGTTTTGCCTTTAGGCCAACCGGTTCCAACAAATATATTTGGATGTTTCACCATGGCTGTTGACTTTTTTTTTTCACTGGACTAAATGAAAGTAGTATCAATCCTATTTGGATTGTGAGAGGACAACTTTTTCTCAACGAGTCTGATTAATGTATATGCAGCACTGAAGTGATTCCCAACCTTTTCTAAGGGTCTGGCTTATCCTCCACAGCAATGATGGCCGAAGCTCATGGGTACTGTAGTATTTAAAACTGTATTCCATTGCAGAGTGAGGGACAGAACATAATTTTGCATAAATGAAGCGGAAATAACTAAAACATCATAACCCAAAGTATCATTATCATAATCCACAAAACCTAAAGAATTATGATTATTATTAGCAAACATTTTAGATGGGAATACAGAACTGGGAAAAACAGCTTCTGGAACCAACAGCCTCTCACAAGTCTACGTGTTTTTTTTTTTCTTCCTCAGACTTGCAACCCTCAGATCAGGAGTCATGTTGGAGCACAGTAACAGAATATTATTACTGAAATGTTAAATGAATCTAATTACTAATAATTGAACAAAAGAAAGTCAGCATAACATTTTAACCAGTCTCCTACCTTATAGTGAGAAAACACAGAATTACACAGTGTTTAATCCCCTCCTCTGTGTGTGTGTGTGGTGTGGTACGCGCCTTCTTGCAGCTCAGCAGCTACAGAAGGAAAGATTCACAGCTGAAAGCGTTGGATGCCTTCTACAAGGAGCAGCTGGCACAACTGGAAGAGAGGGTACAGCATGTTACACAAACCCAGACACTCGTGTTCACACACGCACAACACACACGCACACGCAACGAACACACACACACACACGCTTACAAAGACTTTATTAGAGGCCTTCACAGACTCCCAAAGTTGCACATACCGTATGCACAAAACTATAGATGCATACGCATATACACCATGTCTATAGACTTAACATTGCAACATGTGTATGTAAAACAACCCCAATGTGCAATCATACAAATGCATGCACACCATATTTATCCTCATGATTTGTGCATATTCACTCATCCGCCGCACTATGACAGAAAGCGAATGGACACAAATGGTCTGTGTTGTAACTCTCATTATGGAAATTTGGCAGTCTGAGTCTGGTCCAACACACCTGCTGAAAAACACAGCTATAACACTATAAAAGTACAACTGTATGATGGTGAAAATCACACATTTCATGTTTAAAGTAAATTTCAACTCCTAGCTGCTACAGCTGAATGAGATAGCGACATAAAAATCTATAGGAAAAGCACTCTGCTAGGTGCGTCTGTAAATGCGATTCAAGGGGGATTTTAGCCAGCAGGAGCATCTCCAGAGAGCCCTTTCTTTCCCTTTCATCTGTCTGACATTTACCAGGCAGAAAAGGTGTGGAAGCTGTTGGTCTCGAGTTAAGTCCCAGCCTCACCAGGCGCCACACAAGAAGGACCTTTACACGGGCTCTCTGGAGGGAAGCACTCGTCTAGTTCTCAGATGGAGAAGACCTTTACAGGACATTATGTGTAAAATCTAAGTATTATGTTGTGTTTACCATGGCTGATTCAAGCCTGTTCCGCAAAGGGAGTGGTGGGAGCAGTCGGAGTCACACGGGGCAGCCATAACATTACAGTGCCATCACTGCAGTGTTCCACTTGTTTGTTCTCAATTCATCCGCTTTTGTATATACATTTTCGTCAATCATTTGTTTACTTCTGCCTGCTGCTGGAAAAATTGAAAGGAAGAAAAATCTCAATCCAAGTATGGAATAAATCTTGGGAATAAAAATGTGTGTATGTGCGTGTGTGTGCATGTTGGTAGAGGTTATGTTTAGTGTCTGCCATAAGCTACCATAAGCGGATAGAGTTCTTGGTAGCCACTGACTCGAACAATAAGCTTTTTTTCTGTTTGGTTAAATCTGAAGTTTGGGCTTTTTAGGCACGTCGTGTCCAATCCTGCCCTCCAAAAAAGAAGACAAGAAAGATGTCTTTCTTTCTTTCTTTCTTTTTTCCTTCCTTCGTTCGTTCCTTCCTTTGTTCCTTTCTTTCCTTCTTTCTCTCTCTGCCTCACTCTCCTTCCTTCCTTCCGTCCTTCCTTCCTTCACCATAACACAAAATCTGTATTCTTATTACCATGCAGTCAGCCTAAATAAACATTTATTATCTTGATGAATAGTCTTTACACACATTTGAAACACACACACACACACACAGGTCTTGGTGTCAGATGCCTGGCTATTTGTGTTAGTCTCATTAGTAACAGGTTGGGTTTGCAGAGGGAGTAGAAGACTGGCAGGCTGACATACGGGTGGCACAAGCTGTGTTTGCTGTTGGGCTTAGGATGTTTGTAGACAGACCTCTATGTGTGGGTATGTGCAATGTGTGTGTGTGACAGAGAGACAGACAGAGAGGGAGAAATATGTTTTGCATGCATACTGTATATTCAGGTGCACATGTACTGTATATGTAAATACGTGAATTTCTGTGTCCATGTGCAGGCTCATTGTGTTTGCAGACTGCACCAGAAGCCATGTAATGCCTTGGCTTTGGTCTGTTTGACTGCTCAAAATGTTGCCAATGCTTGAGGATTAGTTTTCTCAAACGGCTCAGCCGAACTGAACCACGATGAGTCAAGTCAAACTGAGCTAGGCTAATGTTAATGTTATCTCACCCTTTGCATTAACATACGTCCTGGTTTGGGATGTAACAAAAACTCCTGCCTCCTGAAACTGGAAATGAAAAACCTCCATCGGGAAATTATTCCTTGTTAATACAATTTGACTTGCAGTCTAATACTTGAAAAACAATCTGGATAGAATTCATGTTTAGCCAAACATCTTTGAAAAAAACGAGGTGTTCCTTGGTGGAAAAAGTGGTAAATGTAAAAGTTTTGTTGGTTTGTCAAATACAGAACACATCAGTTAAAAATGTTTGTACTGTATCTTTCCGCCCCCTCTCCAAGGTGAGCGTACCATTAGGAGTTTAGCTGAGACAGAAGACCTTAAACACCATGCATGCTAGTCGATCTTTTCTCCTGTTTTGACAATCCAGGAGTGTACTTGTTGGATTATCCATCCCCGTCTTTCTTACAAAATGTCACTACAAGAAAAGCAGCAGTAACATTTATTTATTGATGTGGGCATATAGCTTTTGTTAGTTTCACACGCACCTTTTCTATCTGCCTAATTGTTCCTTTGTCTTTTTTCCCTCTGTCTCTCACTATCTGTCTTGCTCTCTCACTCTGTCACACACAGTCTTGTCATAGTGGAGTATGGTTTGAAGCTGGTGGAAATAGAGCGTACAGAAGGAGATAATAATCCTCCTCCAAGTCTGACAGGTTGCTTGACACGCTGTCAGCAGGGGCCTTCACGTTGTGTGCACCAGAAATATCTGAACACTAAACACACACACACAATGCCAATGGCAGTTCCTTTTTTCCTGGCCAAACAGAGACATAGAGGACTCACAGTATTTAAGATAGCATGTGCGCAACACATACTGTATACACACACACATATATGTGCATGTACACATGTACATAGAAAACATTGTGTGTGTGTGTGTGTTCCTGACACGATGTAGCCAGGTTGGTTGTCTGATCGGCACTTGAGGTTTTTTTTTTTTTAAATGCTGTATTAAAACTCCACTTTTTTGCTGTGCTGCACTTTCTTATGGAAATGCATACACTCTGGGCCGTATGTAGACCGAGTCAAGGTTTAACGCTTTCATCCTGTGGAAAGCTATCTGCTCAATATGCTGCTGCGAGGGCTCCGGATCTGCTTATTAGTTTAGCTTGTTAGCAATATTTCCACTGAGGCTGCACCCATCTGGAGATGAAGATATGAATTTCATAACAAGTTAACATTACTAAACATTGCAGAGTTGCGGCTTACATTCCATTAGCCTCATTATTTTGGCTAAGTAAAAAAAATGCTCTACATTCCTCAACAGTGGTAAACACTCAGTGAGATCCAACCAGCTACATTTACTGTAATTAAAGTACAAAGTGTCCAGATGAAGGCACTGAGAGACAGAAAAATATGTTAATTGGTTGTGACACAGAACTTCTAATGGTGTGGGGATAAATGTTGTTGAAATGTCCTGTAACTTATAAGCTTTAAGAAGTTTCAGCTGGCTGGGTTTAACTGTGTGTGGGCACATCAATTAACTTAGCTGCCACACACTAAAAGATCATTTTCTCTTTCAGAAACTTACCTTGAAAATAAGAAAGGCTTTCCTTTGTGCAGTCAAATGGCATCAATAAAGTTATTTTGGACTTCATTGTTAATATTTCTTACTACAGGGAGGAGGACAAAAAAATCTTTTGGGATACATGAGAAATGCACCATTAGCCTTCAAGCCTTTGGGTGGGTGGGCAGGTGTGTGTGGTTGATTCACAGCCGGGCCTGCATTCTGCCACATAACACCCAGGACCCCCTTTTGTTTTACTACATTTTTGTAGTGACTAACGTAAAGTGTTACAATTAGTGACTTTTAAAGGGGCTGTATGGCAGATTTTATTTTATTACTGCTTCTGGTGTCTATGCTAAGCTAAGCTAACCAGCTGCTGACTGCTGCTTCATATTCAACAGAAACATATGAGAGTGGTATCATAATTACAATCCAAGTCGCGAGGAAGAAGAAAGTGAATAAACATATTTTCAGAAATATCAAACTATTTCCTAAAATAAAGTTTAAATCTACAGGATTCTGGTTGGTATATGCAGCCGACAGGGGTGATGACCTATGGTTTTCTTTTTACCAAAGACGTAGCATGTTACCAAGGACATACAATTACAAAGCAGACCATAAAATTACATTTCAGTTTTAGCTTTAATAACTACTGTACCAATCCTACCTCTCAAACTTCTAAACAAGTTTAATCTCGCTAGAATTTGATGCAGGTCTGCACTAGAGCAAAACAGTGGATGCCAGTATGCATATGGATGTCGTCTATGTGTGCTGTAGGGTCCCCGCTAATGTTATCAGGGTTGTTGTTGGAACGATTAGCTGACTGGGTCTACCATTAGTGACTTCTGTGACCCCTCAATGGCTACAGTGACTACATACATTTAAGCATATAGGACGTATGGATAGTATATGACACACAGACATAGCTCTCAGAGCTCGCATACGCAGCATACACACACACACAAGTCCACACGGAGCCCAGAGTCAGTAGTGTGACACCATTGAAAGTTCTTTTGTGTTCAGTGCACGCCGCTGCCACCGTTGGGTCAGACCGAAAGGTTAGATAAAGTGGGAGTGTGTGCGGGTTAAAAGACTGCTCCTTTTACAGTTAGATCAAAGAGCACCCTCTGTGTGTGTGTGTGTCTGAGACTTGCCACCCACATGTTGACCAATGTTTGTGATGCCTGCAAAAATTAGGTCTTTTGCTGCTTTGGCAAGTGTCTGTGTATTTTCTTATCTTGCAGTGCATTACTATATGTCACAAAAGAACAGCTTTATCAGTGCTCCACTCTGACCAATTGTAGCTTGTGTGAGAGACTGTTTAACCTGATCTGTAACTTGTGTGTAAATTGTGTTTTATACAATTCAGCATCACCTTTAACAAAATCACATTGTTTGAATGAGCCAGCAATGAAAATAAACGGTAAAAATAAATCTACCTAATAACTTTTGAGCTTGCCATCAACTCCAACATTCTCCAAGCACCAAATTTAAGAACTGTTTTGCCATAGTTGCAGGGTAGTTGTATAGACATCTGGGGTAAATGGCTGCAATCAGCACCAGCAGGGAAGCAGAAATCTGTTTCGCTATTGATGGTTGATGATGGTAAAGTACAGCTGTTGCCACCTTTTCACAGCTAACAAACTTGATGACACTGGCTTGTTTTTCCTTGCTCTAAGTTTTGATTGCCATTTTTAAAAATAATGAACAGTGGTATTCTAGCATAGACATTGTTTTCACTTCGCGCACTTTAACTTCGCTTTTATCCCTAATCCTGGTCCAGCAGGTGTCCATTCTCTTAAAATATCGACCGTACATCATTGTTGCCTGAGTATTCAGGTGGAAAGCATGAGGAAATATAGAGGGAAGCCTCAGTTCAGCCACAATTCACCTTTTCTGGCTGAAGACTAGATTGACATAGCGGGAAATTTGAGAAAGGCTGACAAAAAGAGCTTTCAAAGTTCGTTAAACGTCAAGTGCCTAACATTTAGGACAATATATTAGCAGAAATGGAATATA
>NW_023339707.1:4745012-4746342 GCF_004916995.1 Morone saxatilis | reverse complement strand
CATTTTTATCTACAGATGCCAGAGGTGGCCACCATGTTTAACCACCATGTTTCTACAGCAGCCCAGAATGGACAAACCAAACAGTTTTTTCGTGAGTTTCACCAAAATACTTCACACCCTGCGAATGGTGCTCAGTTAGTTGCAAGTTGTTACTTACCTTGTGTTTAATGTCAGATAAAATAATGCAGTTGCTTTTAGTTGAGGGCAGTCTTTCTCTCAACTTCTAAATAAACAGGGTTCAACACAAAAGATGCTTTTGCAGCTTACAGAATCAGCATTAATTAACTACACTACAATTTGCCAGCCACTGTTGCTGTTGTTGCTGTCCTAAACTTTGCTTGCTACAGCCTAAGTTAAGTTGCAATTGAAATTGCATCTCCTGCAAATTTTAAATTCTTTCAAATCCCGATTTTGATATAAAAAGGATTTTTGTCCAGCAGTGCTGGTTACTACGGTTGATCCACACCTTCCAGCCAGTCAGAAGTAAGAATTCTCACAGGCCAGTGTAGAAGTGCAGATATGGGTTTGAAGAGTGAGATACTGACAAAGAGGGATATTAAATACCAGTATCTTTGCTGATAGGTTTGGATTTTTCCTAACCGAAATTATTGCATAGCAAAATTTCTATTTTGCAGCAAACCAGTGTACTCTTTCATCTGTAGTGGCAAGTTCACTAGTATGAGAGAGGTATGTTATGTATGTGTGATGTTATCACAGAGGATAATAAAGGAGCGATGAATGGTGGAAAATGAATGGAGATGAGGTTACAGTATGTAGTTTGTGTATGAAGGTGAGCTTTTTGTAAAGGGGTAGAAAAGGAGTGGAGGAAATATGTTGAGCAGCAGGAAGAAGGGGGGATGGTGACAGTTCAGTGCCAGTGCAAAAAGTAAGATACACTGCAGACGCCAGCTGCTGGATCAGAAACCGAGCAAACACCCCTTAATTCACTAGTGTCACCATGGCAACATGTATTCCTTTGTCCCTTTGAGTAAGGTAGAAGGATAATTCATCCTAAAGTGCAAATGAATTTGATTGCATGTTTTCAGGCCTTTCAGTTTTACTATATAAGACACTTTTAATGTACATACTGGAACTGGTCCTGGAGCGTGTGGGCAATCCTGAGCTTAAAATTGTATAAACCTGCATTTAAACCTGGTTATATATATATATATATATATATATAAAATAATTAAAAACACCCATGGGAAAAGTCGGTGTCTTGGCAAAACATGGAGAAGGCTGCACATCACGGACACTAGACGCAAGACTCAGCTCAAGGATCAAATAAAAAAATTTACAAAAATCGTGCTGTTTTCGACGTGACGTGCAG
>NW_023339707.1:4743795-4744830 GCF_004916995.1 Morone saxatilis | reverse complement strand
TGTAATAGCCACCTCACTAATGGTTATAAACCAGCACAAAATTGAAAATTACCTACATAAACCACCATGTTCTCAACAGACACTTTAACTCTAACAAAAAGTTGCATTTTGGCATAATGGGAGAAGTGGGCAGTCACTAGGCGAGAGTCTGTGGGATTACAAACTGGAGCTGGCTCTATCACACTCTTCTCAACATGTTTGCAAAATGTGGATAGATATTTTTATTCAGTGCCTTTTAACTGGGCATCAACCTCACGTTTATGCACGTATTGTGGAAAAAATAGACTTGAAGTGTAAATAATGGTCATTGCATTTGCGCGAGTATAATTCATTTGGATTGAATAGTGTGAGTTGAAGTCCCATTTGGCTAAATTAATTCCAATTCTCATCCCATTGTCATTATTAGCAGCACAGTCATCAACCACATTATGGTTCAGTGTTGGTTGCGGCACTGTAATTCAGCTGTGTGTGTTATAAAGTTACTTAACAAGATAATGGCCATACTTTCGAAGTCGTGACATGACCAGGACAGCTACTGTTGCCAGGCACTTGCCAGTTGTGTTCACTCGCTCAGCACCCGTTGCTTTGCCCCTGACAGGAACACTTTGTGAAACTGAAGTGTTCTTTCAGCCATCATAAGCCATACGTAGCTTTGTGCTGTGTAATTCCCATTTTCCTCAAATACATTCAGATTTAACAGCCCCCGTATGAGCAGTACAGTGTACATCTGTCACACGCAGGGCTCCTTTTGTTCCTTGCATACCTTCTTACATGCACAGACTTATTACACACAGAGCACAATCCAACCCTAAGTAGTCAGGGCAAATAGTTTTACCCCCAAAAAATCCCACCTCACAAATCCCTCTCCTTCTCCCTCCTCTTTCCTCTGTCTATTCTCTTGCCTCTTAACTCCATGCCTTCTGCTGCTTTTCTTTCTTTATTCTTCTGTTACCTTCCTTCTAGCTTTTTCTCGTTCTTCCCCCATCATCCTTCCCTCCCCAGCTGGTACAGTTTGCTGGTTAAATATTGGGGGGG
>NW_023339707.1:4739822-4743695 GCF_004916995.1 Morone saxatilis | reverse complement strand
GGGGCGGTGCTTGGCGCTGGAAGGCCTAAGGAGGATCAGCAGAGGAAAGGCTGCAGTTGTTGTGGATTAGCTGCTTGTTTTATCATAATATCACTGCCTGCTTGCTTGGAGTTTGGTGCTCACCGGGCAAGCTGCAAAGTCTGAAATCACGATTTCTTAAAAAATTTATGAGTAACGCAATTCATTACTGCTGAGTTTTAGTTTCGCTAGAAGAAGCTGAAATGGCAGAGCCTCCCTATGGATGAAGATACAGCTTCACAACTTTCCCTTCGTACTGTAAGTTTTGTGTTAGTGAATTTGGGCCTGAGGTTTCCTGTGTGGTTCATCTTAGAGGGTGAAGATAATGTTCAGGTTAAAAAAAGAAATTGCAGGTGAAATTCGAAAGTCAATCAATCACAAAGGAGTTTATACTTTTAAGTCCAGAAGGCATAAAATGGAAAGACAAGGGATAACAAGAAGCTGCTACAGATGAGGGAAAGAAATGATTTAGTCATACATGGGGACATTCTGAAGAGTAAACCATAGAAATATGAGTTTAGGAAAGAAGGGCTTTTTGATTAAATTAGTCTGTGATGGATTTAGTGGTATATTTATCTATGTTCACAGTGCAGGATAAAGTCTGCACTGAAGATCTGCTATTAAAAGTGTTAATGAAATAACTGTTTTCCAGGAAGTTAAAGACATAGTTTGACATCTTCGGAAATCAGCTTATTTAACTTTCTTGCCTGGAGTTCGATCAGTAGATCAATTCCACTACTATGTCTGCTTATTACCTATGAAGCTACAGGCATTAGCCAATAATCCTAGCTCATCATATAGACAAGAAACAGTCAGAAACAGCTAGCATGGCACTGTTAAATAAAGGGCCAACTACCACCTCTAGCTAGGCATGGGATTATATGAAAGTTTCATGTCATGATTATTGAAAAAAAATTGTATATCCCTACTTCTGACAACTCACTAATGAATATGCTGTTCCTTTATTTAACCCTATACAGAAACCGGAGTACAGGATTGGTTGTGGTCTTTATGCGAAGCTAACTGGCTGCTGGCTGTAACTTCATATTTAGCTTCAAGAGTGGTCTATCTTCTATCTACCATTTAACTATTGATAAGCAACTGAATCAGAGTATTTCCCTGCAAGTGGCTCTCCGAAACCCAGCACTTTGCCTCATGTTTGTTACCAGTGTTATTTTTAATATTGGACTTGTATATGAAATATACATGAATATATTTGTCAGCATTATTGATTTCAAAAGTGAGTTTTTATATCTCTTTATATTTAGCAAACATGTCCTTACTTTATTCTAATTAGGTCTATCCATGCCTTCCATGCCTCACAGAGTATCTTCTTTTCTTTTACTCACAGCCAACCAGGACAAAACACAACATTTGTGTGTGGTTGTCAGACAGTAACCCATTTTTTACACTTGTTGCATCTCAGACAAAAAAGGTTGACGGCACGAAGCCGCCGCTCAAAATCTGATTGTGATTGTGCTGTGAACACATGAAACTGCTAATAAATGTTACATACAAACAAATCCAAGTCTTTGTCCATTAAGAAACACACAAAAGAACAGAAGACACACACCAATGCACACATTACAAGCTGGAAAAATCCTCAACTAATGCTTTCTGTCTATGTCTTCCTGTGTTTTCCTGCATGTATTTAGAATTTGGAAAGATATGAACAGAGCAAGGAGCAATTCCACCAAGCTGCCTCCAAGACGGAAGCAAACGTGAGGTGAGGGACACACACACACACACACACTCACAAACTAATTTTCACTTTCAAAAGTGAGGAGATATTACTCCCTGGAGCCTCTGACACACACCCACCAACTCACACATGTACATGGTCATGCACACAGCAGACTAATGAGCAGCGATAGTGATCTGCTCTTTTCCTCATTTTTTAAACCAGTTAAATGCATACATTCTCCAGAGCACACCTGACTAATGTGATAAGTGTTTTAATTGGCTGCTTTAATTAAGCCAAATTTAACAATACCCTATTTCGCCATCCTCGCTTCTCGCTGTGGACTTGTAATGAGCCACAGCCAGGGAAAAGGTAGCTAATTATTGCCACTGCAGTCTGTAAAACACCCAGCAAATTCACATTAGAGACCGGGCCTTGACTCGCTGGTAAATTTGATGTTACACCAGTAACAGGGCTTTCCAGTGACAAGAGTCATCAGTACAGCTAACTGAAAGGCTAGAAAGTATTTATGGATGAGGACAAAATAGCATAAACACTTGTTTATTTATTTCCTTCAGTGTGTCTTTACCCCTGGCGACAGGCTTAAGCTTGTGACCATCTTTTTGTTAGTGAAGTTTGTGTTTATCTGTGTTTTTCTAAATGATTTTTAACACATTTCAACCTTCAATTATTAATTAAAATTAGAATTATGTTTTACAACAGCTTGGATCTTGTTCTTGTGCTCTTCTTGCATCTTTCTTAATAGTAAAAAGAACATTGTACTCAACAAGTGTGACATTGCAACATGGCTAAAAAGAAGTCCATTAGGACAAGAAACTTGTTTTTTAACCCCGGGTTAGCCAAACTTATTTGGCAGCGAAAATGAAGGCAAACGGTGAAGCTAGCTTTGACCTAGAAGTAAATGCTAATGTTGCTCTCTTCCTCCAGAGGAATATTTATCAGATGCTTGAACCACATCAACCAACTTCTTTCAATGTAAAGGAGCAGCGTTTAATCTCTGAGCTCCTTTCGGAAGTCTCCTCACCCTAACCTTGGAGCTGCTATCTTATTCACTACCCAGTCAAGAGGTGTATCTCCATCACTCAGTCCGATGTGATACACATTTTGATGCATTGCCAACATTCCAGCAACTACTAATGAGATACGAGATGCAATTTGCAATACAGAAAGTTTGATTTTGGTACTTCTTGAGCAACATGAGGAACAGGAATCAATCGAAATATAAAACTATTGGTCACATAATATGGCTCCCATTTCTAAATAATAAAGGCATGGGGGCCTCTACTAATAATTATAAATAAATCTAATTTTACCAATGCAAAGATGTAATGATGAAATGATGCATCACAAGTTCATCCCTAATTGTATCTGATGCACACGTTTTTCATCGGGGAGAACACATTTTGATCTTTTATGCTGGTGCACCAATGCAAATCAGTAAACCAGGTTCAGTTCAGGTTCAGTTTGCTTTTCTTGGCTTGTCTGACTGTTTTGTCTTGATGTTGCCATGTTCCCAGATCTCAGCAATTACTTTAGTGAGTAGAATCTTTTACATGCAACTGAATTGATGGCCGAAACTGTGCAAATAATGCACAATGTATGAATAACCAGAATTATTCTTTAAAAGAGCTGAAGGTTGGCTCAATTGAGTAAGAAACCTTCCTTACTGTAGCTCGCTCATGATTTAACATCTAACCTCTCCATTTAAGAAGAAATTACACAAGTGGTATTTGTAGCACTGTGAGTGTACTGGAAGAAGATGCAGGGTCAGTCACTTGTACCTGGATGACTCAAAAATGAACTGAAGGTCTATAGAGAATATGAGGGACATATTCTCCACAGAATAGAGGATTGCCTGCTGACTACACATTCATACCAAAGCCCTCCACTTTAGTTTTAAGCCCAGACTCATGCATATATACACAAGTCATTGTGTGCCAGCCCGGTAGTTAATACACCCTTTCTATGGTAATCTGGGGGGACTGAACCCTGTTATCAGTAGTTTAGGAATATGAGACCCCATTACAGTCAGATTTAAAGCAATGCCAACATGTTTTTGATCTGTTCTGATGCTGAAAACCAGGTGATCTTACCTCTGGGGAATACTGTACAATAATACCACTAATCCTCTGCTCGTTGGGATGTTGTGTATG
>NW_023339707.1:4728912-4739797 GCF_004916995.1 Morone saxatilis | reverse complement strand
TGTTGCACGCCAGTAAAGCCAAGCCCCCCTAAGTTGCCTAGTTTGTTACTGTTTCCCTTCGGTGTTATTTCCATATAATTAATATTATATTATATATATTAGTTAAATATATTACAGTATGTATGCTAATGCTAAGCTATTAGATACAGTCACGGCACACAGAACAATATAGCTCATCCTATTGAGGAATAATAGCAGTATAGTTTAACTAACAGCAACAGACAGGCATGGGAGTGGCAATATACATGGGTTTTGTTGATTTCAATGCATTGTGGAAAAGCTGGCAGGTTGGAACATGATTATGGTATTCTATAAACATCAGGATATTATTTTCATTGTGACACCTGCATGTGCTATTTCATTTGTTCGATGTGTAAACATTCCAAACTGGAAACCTGCGCATTCTGGGAAGCTAGCGATGGATGGCAGTCCCAAAAGCGATACCTTTTAAAGGTTATCGATAGCCACCTCCTTCGCATAGAACACTCACACACTGCCATGGTGAAAGGCAGTTTGATGCTCATCATTAGTGTTATGGGAAGTAAGTTTCAGAGTTGTACATTTAATGTACGTGGTTTCGTAGTGTTAAACCTCATGCTGAGTGACCATTAAATAAGGTATGGAATATGTCAGTATTCTGAAGCCGTATTCTATGGGTTGCGCATTGGTCGGGAAAAGGTAAATATAGATATATAAATATAAAAGTAATTCTGCAACTCAGGCATCGGACCAGTTGTATCTCTGGAGCATTGAAAGTCTTTCGACGCATTGTTTGTCACATACTGTCTTAAGATATATTGACTATTGCTCGGCTAGTGGAGGAAGATAAGAGTGGGGTCACTTTTGTTGTGTCTCTGTTCTTCAACTTGGCTTCATGCCTGGTAGCAATATAAATAATAAAGTCCCAGTGATGATTTCCTATGGTTTCTGACATTTCAGCATGGTTCAATAACTGTACCCAGGATAGTCTCTTCATTAAAGTGGAGTTCCTGGTCCAGACAAAAAAAAGGGAACTGGTGCTCGGAGAATGCTGTATGTTTTTTTGTTGGTACGTCTAAATGTAAATATGTATGTAACTAGTGTATTCATGTGAGGAGACGTCTTTAGGGAATGTTGATCATGGCAAGCTTTTCTCCAGTCCATTGTCTACACCTTTGTGCAGATTGAGCATTCTACACAGATCTCTGACTTTTCAAGAACCCAAAATGCCAAATTTCATGAATGCTGTTCCAGGAGCTGCATCCTCACCATTGGGACCCTCCTGAGGCACTAGCATGTCCAAACTAAAACTATTGAACTCGCCAGGTATGGATTGGAATCCTAGCGTACGTTGAGGGATCAACTGAAAGGTCTACTACTCCAGGATTGTGAGAAACCTTGAATGTTTAACGACCGAACATTGCCAAGCAGATTTGGTGTCCGCGAATGCCTGCGGCTACGGCATGAAGGTACATCCCCAACACGGTGTTGTGTGTGTGTGTGTGTTGAAAAGGAAGGAGGGTGTAATCTTTGAGTGTTTTATCAAAGAAGATAAAACGATCCGAGCTTCCCCGTATGGCACTACCTTTATGGTCAATTATATACTGCTTTTACAGGCTTTAGAAAGTGGATTAGGCTCCCATTCATTCTGTAATCTAGTCTAACCCTAACCTCCGAGGAAGTCACAAGTGTTAATTTAGTGAGTGGATTAAGGTGTTAGGATAAGAATGTGTCTGTGGGTATGGTGTCAAAATATACAAATTAAATTAGATGTTTTTGATTTGGACCTGTATACTTCAGTGGCTACAACATGGTACACTTTAATAAAACAACAAAAAGGGATATGATTCACATTCTTCCCTCCGGTTGGTGTGCATTTGATCTGTCAGTTCTTAAATTTGTCATCAGAAAGTCTAGAAAAGTAGTAACTATTCTGTCTTTTAGATGAAGCATGATAGGACATAATATTTAGTTTGTTGGTAGCTAGCGTGTAGCACTATCTGATTGCTTCAGCTTGTTGTAGTGGCCAATTTATACTTCCTGTTACTTTCATAGATTATTCAAAATTTCGGTTCTTGAATTTAATTTTGTTTTTACAAATCATAACAAATTTGACCATCCTGTCCCCAGATAGGAAACTAAAGCCACCCAGGTCTTGACTCATCTCATCTAATGATCAGTTTAGTTAATAGATGGCGGTTTAAACAGCAGCCACGCTAAATAAAAGCATGGAGGTTGCTGCTTGAAATTGCACCTTTTTTATATTTTACATTTATGTCGGGAGGTGTTCTCATTTGACAACACATAACACATAATGGAGGGTCGCTGGGACCATAATTCAATCCAACCAGGATATTGCAGTACATCTCGCTGAATAGTTGGTGTAGCAGATAACTTTATTTTAGTTGAGTACTAACGTTTAAAGCTTTTCCTTAAAAATGATTGAAAATGTACAAATTGGGTGAGCTTCTGCTGTATCCATTGCTGTTTTGATTAGTGTATGAATTGAATTAATACAATTTTGTATGCAGAGAGCCTGATTAATTATAGAGACGTCTAGACATTGACAGACACTTAGAATCATTTGTGTATTCGAAAACAGACGGTGCCGTGTTCTAACATTTTCAGATGGCAAAACTTTTGAGTAATCTTTAAGAAACTTCAGAGAGACTGGTTTTATGTTATAAACTGTTTGAGTCAAGTTTCTGTCAGTGCAGAGCTGTAGAACAAAGCTACTGTAAAATATGATGTGGGTGACTCCAAAACTCCCCTGGCTCCACTGTCTGTGTCATTCTGCACTCTGTAAAAGTATGTGTGTATACATGCCTATATGTGTGTGAGTGTGTGATGTGTTAATCCACAGTTTAATCCCTGGAGCAAAAAGGGGGCTTTGGCTGCCAGGGAACCAGAGAGCATAGGACCAGTGTGTTAACTGTCACGTGTGTGCGCGTGTGTGTGCGTGTGTGTGAGAGAGAGAGAGAGAGAGAAAGAAAGATGAAAAGAGCAAGAATGACTGCAACCTGTAGCACTCTGAAATGTCAAACTCAATAGAGCATGATAAAACAGCCTCAATAACTTTTCTATCATTCTTTCTCTCTCCTCCTCTCAATTTGCTCTACTTTCTTTGTCCAACCTTCAGATTTGCCAGTAAAATTTTATCTATGCAAATTTAAAATAAAATATATATAGATATCAATTGTAGAAACAATACACTTTTTTCTTTTCTTTTTATTGTTTGTAGGGTCTAAGGATAGGGTGTGTGTGTGTATTCTGTAAACCCACAGAGTGTAAATTTGTGATTAGTGATATCAGGTTAAAAAAATTAATTAGCATATGTTCATTTGGTCCACTCCGGTCTATCATAGTACACAGTCACACCAACAATGCATCCTTCTAAACACGGTATGACGTACATACCTACATGCCAATTGCAAGTGAAAGACATATAATTAAATACAAAACAAAATGCCTTTTAAGTATTCAAGAAAACAATTATTAAACAAAACTAGTTGACCCTGACCCCCACCTCCTACCCCCTATGCTCATTCTCAATCATCCATCTTGATCAACACTATTGTCTTATAGTCCTCCCATCTCACAGTAATCCTTTAGGAACCACAGGTTGGAAATATGACCAGTCAGACTCAGGTTGGCATTGGCAAAACTCGATTGAGTATGCAGCTGTAATCGTTGTCACAACACCTGAGATAACTTTAGAGAGTTCGCACATACATCAATGGTAGACTGACCTAAAGCATCAGTGCCAGCTGTTAATCATTTACTGTACCTGTGTGGGACTACAGGTACTGAAAGTTAAACTGTGGTAGAATCTCATGGCGAGAGTCAGCCATCAGCTCTGAAGCAAAACTTAAGTAGGATTTCTACAGTAGTTCAGCACAGCTACTTTGCTTTATGACCCTCTATTGGTCGGCTACCATGAAAAAAAAATAGATAATGTCTCTTAGTGTTCTGTGGCAGGAGGCCTTCTGAAAGTGGCCTACGCTGAAGCAGAGATTGCCACGCATAACTGATGACCACTTAACTTGACAGGCTTTTCCTAGCTGTGGAATTACAGACAGAAAGAGACATGAGGATGGAAACAGTTGTCTTTTTATTCTACATACATTTTGTATGTGAGAGGGAGTGAGACATCTTTCCTTTTGACAGTTGAAAGTGTCAGAATGAGAGCAAGACAGAGACTAGATACCCACGTCAAACGGCTCAGGTCAGTATCCAAGGCATTTTAACAAGGCCCACTGTCTGTTACAGTAGTGGTCGAACTAGCCTTAATAGCCAGCCTTTGTCAGATCCTCACAGACTGTGTCAGAGGATACAGCCTACGGAGATCACTCAGTGATAAGCCTGGAAACACTGACAAGCTCAGGGTCCAAGTTAAAAAGCAGACTACTTGGTAATTATTGTTGTGCTGTTAGAAAAGCCAAACGAAAGTGTACATTTCATGGCACTAAACACTCTGGCTGTTTCAGGCTATATAGCAACCTGTTTTGGATTGTGTTTTAAAACAGCTCTGTCACTAATGCTGTAAAGTGGTTGAAGGTTAGTTCCACAGGACCCCCAAACGGGTCCACACAACTTGTCCAATGACAAGTTATGACTGTTTGAAGTCTGACGTGGTAAACTTGTTCAAGCCCCTCTCACAAAACAAATATAGTATATAAGTATAGTTACTGAAATTAATATAGTTACATAGGGCCAATAGGGTAGAAACGCTGTTGGAATTTGCACCAGTGAATGCAACATGAAAGTACCATGCAGGCCTCGAACTTTCATGTCAGAAGCCTGCACCTTAAACATTTAGGCAGTTGCCCCCTGCAGATTATGTAATATGTAAGTTGGCTAACTCACACATTAAATCTTGATAGAGCTTATAAAATGAAACAGCATTGATCCTGCCCTTGATTTTACAGGGGGCAATGATGCCATGTTTCATGTTTTTAGGGAGTCATTGTTGCAATGGTGCGCTAAGCTCAAACCCTGGAAAGGATAAAGATAGAAAAGACGTATCAAATAGGGGCAGACAGCAGTGGAGGTGGCAATGGCTGATGATATGGATTCCCTTGATGAAGTGAAGAGTAGGAGCAGTTTGCAGTGTGAAAATTGGTTGACTGAAAGATTGGAAGAAGCAAGAAAAGAAGAGAAATATATTAATATTCTAATGAATATATGTAATTTTAAAAGTTATAAGATACAGTATATAGACATAGATGGGTGCATTAATTTTAGATGAGATTGGATGAACATATTTAAGATGGATTTGGAGTATATGAATATTTCATATAATATGGGCATGCTAGGGAATATCATACTTCACAGTATTTTTTCCACAGTTTGTCAGACTGCTTGAAAGCAGACTGTTTACCCCTTTACAGCACTCCTAAGCAGAAAAACAACATAAACGAACTCTTAACAAAAAACATTTTAAGGTCATGGAAATGTCTCTGCTTCTAGAAGCGATGCATATTCATTGGAGAAAATGTATTCACCGATGCAGCATTGACAAAGGAGTGGCAAATGTGAGAGGCTATGAGAGAAATTAAGTTCTCTACCTCCACTTCAATGTTTATGAGAGACAAAGTGAAGTCTGAGCACTAGTATATGGAGGACCCTCTCGTCCTGGTTGCAGGTTGTGATAGGAATGGAGAGATGGGTGAGGACGAGTGAAGGAGTGTGGAGATACAAGATAGGGAAGAAGAGGATGTGTGCCCTCAGTCAATTGAAAAGCTGTCAGGGTGCAGGTGCATACAAGCTACAAGCAAGAGATAAGAGGCAACTCCGTCTCTCTAGCTGTTTTCCTCTTCACCTCTCCTGCCCTCTTTCTCCCTTGTTATCATCTCTCTTTTTCTCTTTACTTCACCAGTGCACCAGTATTAATCAAGCCAGTAATGGTAAAGCAGTCTGTTAAGGAATTCTGACCCTCTGACATGTCAAATGTCATTTCCTGCCTCAATAGATAAGGATGGACCTGTTTACGTCGCACTCTCTCCTTCTCCCTGCAGAGCATCAAGGGTCCCCAGGGAGAATGAGAAGCGTTCTTCTTTCTCTTTACACCAGGGATTAAACATCAAACGGACCTACCCAGTTTTAAGCAAATTATTGGAATGCTGTTTTTTATTTAATTTCTATGAGCAGGATTCAAGCTAGTGGGGAGACTTAAAAAACTTATTTGGCATTTTGGGAAATGTATTTACACTCTTGCAGAGAGTTAAATTGATACCACTGTCACATCAGTACACTAAACATGAAGCTACAGCCATAGCTTAGCATAAAGACTGGAAGCAGAGGTAAACGGCTAGCTAGGATATGTGTTAATCAGAGAGATTTGGAGGTGCTGGTAGGCATATTTATTTTTTTTTGGCTTTGAACAGAACCAGGCCAGATTTTTGGCCTTCCAGTCTTTATGCTAAGCTAAGCTAATCCCCTACTGGCTGCATATTTACCTTACAGACATGAGAGAGGTATCCATCTTCTCAGCTAACTCTCGGCAAAAATGCAAATAAGCATATTTCCTAAAATGCTGATCATGTTAGCTGTCTCCTTTGATCTTGGATCATCAAATTCAGTACATGTATGCCATATATTTCACTCTACAAAAGGCTTGTTCATTCAGGTAACGCAAAAATAGCAGAGAGAAGTGTAGCAGCAACAACAACAGCAACCTGTTTGACAGGAGGGTTTAGACAAGGAATCCATAAGAGTTTCAGGGGGAGAAGTAGAGGAGAGTGTTAAACAGAATATCAAACATGATGTTAATCCTGACAGCGTCAATCAAGTTGTTCAGGGCTAAGAGAACCGAAGACTCCAGGAACAGAGGGTAGACAAAGATAGACAAAATGCCTAGGTTTAATGGTTGGTGATATGAGTGTGATGCCTGGCCTGAGAAAGGTGTAGTACCTGAATGTTAAGACATCTTTTACAGGACTTTTTAGATTTTGGAGACAAAATTTATTTTTTCATTCCTCTCAAGTTTTTGATGCCGGTTTTGATTTTTGATGTTGAGAAAGATAAAGAATGTTTTATTCAGCTGTATTTTAGACTGTTAGAAATCCAAACTTGAACTTGAACTTCACTATTGAAGCATTCAAAAAGTGAATGCTGAAAATAACCAGGCTGAACAAAACCACCTGGGAGTGCAGCAGGAAAATGTGGTTCAATCAGAGTTTAAAATTTCACTTAGTTCTGTTCATGCGTTCCAGACCAAGTAAACAGATTTTGATATGTTGCATTTTAGCTCTGGTCCAGTTCCTGTTTACACAGACTTTTTACAAACGAACCAAGAAGGGTTCACTTTATTGGACAGTTTTGGCATTTGGCATCCTGCATCATTAGGATACACATGGGGAAATCTAAATTTGGTTACTGACACAAGTTTATGCAACACTTTAATGCGTCTGATATGTATATTTATGTTCTTTATGAAGAAATAATTGGTTATAAGCATTATTAGTATTATTAAACTGCAAACCAACTGCATGTGATGAGCAAGGACTAAGGTAAAGAGAGGACGATCAAAGGAGGTGTACAGTAATGATTCAAGGCTTATTACTGGGGGGGTCACAGTTACATACTTTGTAATAGGCTTGATGATTGGACAAAGTACACAGTTTAGGACAGAAGCACAGCAGTTTTAACAGCTGATGACCTATTAATCAGCATGCATACGTGTTACCAAATGATTTGCATAAATAAATAGAGGGCTTACGCAGATCGAGTACAAGATTTCTTCCTGAACAGATGTCACGCTCAAGCAGATGGATTTATTAGTAGTTCAGCTTTCTAATTCTAAAATCCTGTGGTTGGTTCATTTGCTTTCACACCACAACAACTAACTGCTCCAGAGTCCACTTGGAAGAGCACCAAGACCACCCAAGAAAGGTTGTTCTTTTCTTCAATTTTCTCTCTTTTTTTTCCCCCCAGCAAAATGAGATTAAGGATAAATTATGACTGAAAGAGATTTTCCCAGAACATTATACAAAATATATTTTCTCTTAAATTTTCTTTATCAAATTATATAATCCTTTTTATGTTTGAGGTAGGGTATAAATTATGCAAAACAATGCATATTTCTTTTTGGGAAGTGAATCCAGATACATTTTTCCTGCCTTAGATTTGAATGTCCACATACTTGCATTGTGATTTAACTGTCTCGTGATATATCTTCACATTCTTAATTGCTAGGTTCAACCTAGACTTCAGTTACCGACAAAACTTTATTTTTGTCATCATACTGTTGTGAAAATATAGTTACTTACTATCTTAGGCTGTAGGTTATGAGAATGCACAGTGCACTAGTCAAGATTGGTTAATTAAACTGCGTTAGATTAAGGAAGAGTTAAAAGTTGAGCCTTATTTCTCTGCACAGACTCCCCCCTCTCCCCACAAAATGTGACTTTACCACTTTATAGGAAAGTAGCTGCTAGAACAATGCATGTAGGGAGTTTTGTGCAACAATAATCTTTTCCCAATCCTAACGCCAAACCAGTCTTGATATTAAAATACGCTGTTGTTTTAAGTTGGAATAAACAGCCAGAGCAGAGGTCACACTATATCCATAACATGTCAAAACCTGTAATACAGCATATTAGTGTGTCGGTGCGTAGGCACACAAGCGAGATGTAGCAGACTGAAACTGTTGTAGCTCTCAGTCAGTCACAATATTGGATTCTCCTCATTCTTCCTCCGTGGGTGCTACTTTTTGTGAGATGTTAAAAAGATTTTCTAATTAGTTGCCTGAAACACAGTAGAGATACCAATACTTTGTAGTTGACAGGATAGAAATAAAATGGCATGTAGGACAAACAATGCTTCATATGTGCAGCCAAGGCCATTAAGGAAAACACAAAAAAGCATCACTTACTCGGAGGGAAGCATGGTTTAGAGGCGATAAAAGCATCTTCCTTATCAGTCTCGTAGCTTTGCCAGAGGCTTTTGTAGTTGGTGGTGTGTTTTGTGTTTTTTCCATTTTCCAATTTTTCCCCTTTTATTTCTCTCCCTCTCTTTGTCTCGGTAAGCTGGTCTGCGTGGTCCAGAAGTCTGAGGCCTCTGTGTTGCGTCCGCCTCCGCCTTCGCTGCCGGAGATTAAAAATAATGGGCAGCACCATTAATTAAGCAACTAATCTAACTGTTTATGTTTTTTCATATTTACCGCTCACAGATGCGTAGAGAGCTCCCCCAAAAGTGACTGCTCCCACACACACACATTAAAATGCCTTCGCAGCACATACACGCACACACACATTAACAACATCAACAACCCCATACATGGCTCGACGGGCTGTCAGGGACGCTGCTTTACCTCGTTCCAGCTAAAAAAAACCAAGTCCTCCGCCTCTCTCTCCCTCTATTTTTATTTATTTATTTTTGTAAGCGGCTCAGTTAATATTGTTGATTTAAGACCTCACCTTCAATTTGGTGTAGCATGTGGACAGAGCTTTAGCTTTTGCTGCGGCTGAACCAATTTTCTGCTTCAAGCGCCTTTAATAAACCACGCAGCGCTATCAGGAGGCTTTGGCTTCCCTGATGAAGGCCATTTATTTCAAATTAAAGGAGAGTTCCTTATCTTCAGCGGCCTCAAATGGAGGGAAAGATAAAGATGGCGCGCCTCTGTGTCGTCCTCTCTGTTGTTAATGTGATGAGAGAAAAGGAGGGGGTTGAGCGAGGGAGAAGAAGGAAAGGAGACAGAGTTGGAGAGAAGACAGAGACAAAAAGTGGTAGAAGACAGATTAAACGGGCGAGATAAAGCATTGGAGGGGGTGTGGAGTGAACAGAGTAATCTGATCCATCATCTTTTTAAAATGGTCTTGTGAGAGAACACCGATGGATGCTTGGTTCCTTTTCTTTCATCTTTTTATCTCACTTCCTTCCTTTTATATGGTTTTCTCTGTGTCTCTGTTCATTTTCCTCTTTAACCTCCGTCACCCATGCTCAGATAAACTCAGTCATTGCATCCATGATACTGTTGATAAAGTGTCTGTGTGCCTGTGTGGATATGGATATGCTGTAATTGAAATGCTGGGGTCAGCTCTCCTCTGGGAATCAAAGCCGAAAAGAGCCTTTAATTTGGCTTTCAATTAAATGTGGTGTTAAATGCTCCCCACAGAGAAAGTGTGTATGCAGGGGCACGGTGTAGAGGAGATCGACGTGTCGGCATGTAGGGAGGTGTGTGTGTAAGCGGTTGTTGCGCTTTCATGTTACGCTGTACTACAAAGTGTGTGTGGGCGTGCATGTGCCTTTCTATACCTGCGTAGGCGTACATAACTCGCTTGTCCCTCTTCAATCAGTCAGAATCTATTACAGTGGGGCACCAAGGCAGCAAGCCTGTCATAGTTAACAATCACACAGATAGACAGGCAAAGACCAATTATAATACAGCCCACATATCATATTAAGCACGGCTGATTCAATCTCTCAAAGCACACTTTTCTGCTGTATTTGATCAGAATGATCCTACCCACTCAATTAAATGTGATTTAGCACTAATTGCATGATTTGCAATGAAGCACGTACTATGCTCACCATAGGTTGTTAAACAGGTTGCAGTGGGTGAGGTTGTTAATTGTTTTTCATCTTTGTCTTTCTTCATTTCATCAGGCTGCTTCTTTCAAGTGAATGTTTTAAAAAATAATTTTATTGTACTATTTTTTTCTTCTTTTGTTCTATTGTGGCTAAGACACACCTGATGTAAACTATACAAAACTTTTAAATACACATTACAGTGACTATTTCTTTTGTGTTGACTAGTATTTATATTATTTTTTATTTATATATTATATTATTTATATATATATATATATATATATATTTTAATAATGCCATAATAATGTTATAAATTAATGTTCTGCTAGGATTGGGTGGTAGAAACCATACATACTAAAAAGTGTCACTGACA
>NW_023339707.1:4727688-4728873 GCF_004916995.1 Morone saxatilis | reverse complement strand
AAACTTCAATATACTCTGGAAGGGGTACATTCAAAAAAGTCAATAAACAATCAAATCACTGAAGCAAGGCTCTTTCTAATCCAACATATGGCAGTTTTATATGACTGGCTTTACGAATAAGCTAACTTGTACTAAAAAGATTTTTGTTTTTGTATAATTTATAAGTTAAAAGCTGCAATAATGAAGAACTGCTATTATAATGGGTCACTTGGGGGCATCCAAAACAAGTCTCAAACTGATATAAACAAACACTTGCTTAGTTGCATCTCCAACAGTTACGGAATAACATTATCATTTGTTTAGAGTCATGTTTGTTGCCACTTGTTGAGTCCAGTATTTACTCTATTTTTAGCTCTGTTTCTGGTTGGAAATATCTGGATCCTTAGCTCTACTATGTTCAACTGCCTAGTTACTAACTTCATCTGTCTGCTGTTTGGTGCTGAGCAAATAGTGTAAAGATAGTGTAGAGTAGATAGAGTTTTTATGATGAAAACAGCTGCCTGCTGTGGCTGTAAACGGCCTTATGAGAGCAGCTAAAGTGAACCAAAATAATTAATAGCTGTTGAAAACCAAAAGAATGAGTGGGAAGTCTTCATAAAGCTAGGGGGATTGATAGAGCTGAGGGGGAACTGCAGAGCCTCTGAGTTCATCACTACAAGCAACTTTCTTCCGACATTGCACATGAAAGTATGTGATCCATTGTTCGTATGAAAACATTATATAGCTGCTTTTAATTGTACTTTCTGTTTGGAGACCTTCTTTACATTCAGAATTTGCTAATGGGGATCTTAATCTTATGTGAATTTATTTCTGTATATCTGTGTCTGTCTTTTGCAGGTCTCGCAACACAGACCCGGTGTGTCCTGGCCTGCAGGCTCAGATTTTATCCTGTTACAGGGGTAACAGGGACCAGACCCTAAAGTGTTCAGACCTGGCCAAAGAATACATGCAGTGTATCGATGCAGCAAAGAAGGTAAGAGCTTTTTTCAATTTTGGAATGGATAAGTTTGGTAATTGTAGGGAAGACCTGAAGGGATATTATGTGTCGGAACAAAAGTAGTATTACAAATTTCGACTATTTTGTCAGCAAGTAAAAGAAAAAAGAAAAAATGTATCTGGTGCCTGCGTAGAGCCCGGATGGCTCACCTGGTGGAGCTGGCACCCCTTGTACCAAGGCTGAGTCCT
>NW_023339707.1:4722955-4727663 GCF_004916995.1 Morone saxatilis | reverse complement strand
AAAAATAATACTAACACACATCATTTATTTTACATATATTTCTTCGTTCTGTTTTCCTTTTGTTGGAGTTTTTGCATCCCGCGATCTCCTATCCAACGTTGGATTTGTTTGTTTTTTCCTGTAATTTATTAATTATTAGCTTTTTTTTCTTTTTTACTGTCCTGCTGTCGTCCACTAAAATTACATCCGATTTACCATCTGCCTCAAACCACGTGAATGCAGCATTAGATCGTCAAGTCTTACAATGGCCTAGTCTTGTGGTGTTCGTGCATTCTGGGCTGTGACTGTAAGAAAAAGGCTGTCCTTCTGGTATATAAAAAAGGGCTTCATTCTAAGGTAACAAAGAACACAACGATTCTTATTTTCAAGTGATTATACACTAATGAAAACATAACTATGAATATTATATTCCATCTTTGACAATAGATTCTGCTGAATGTTACACACTGTCATCATAGCAACGAGGAAGGAATACAGTACAGTATATGATGCTGTTGATATAAGCCATATTTTTCCTGTACCTCTGATGTTACTTTAGCTGTGAAGTGAGATTTGAAATGTAAACAGCATTACTGTTCGACCTTGTAAATAGCTCAACGCAGCAATGTGAGACTGAAAATTTCAAAGCAGACCTAATGATCAATTACTCACATTAAGCTTCATAAGTTAGTGGAGACTGATAAATATTAACAAATCCTGGCAGAAATATGGAGCCCCTAAGCTTATCAGAAAATAGCGGAATATATCAATAATTAGTATAGTTAAATAATTTACAAGGATTTTAAAAAGAAATATAAAGATTTGTACTTTTTATTTAACCTCTAATGGGTTTGTCTAATAAATTACCTTTTTTTTCTGGTCTCTCTTTTTATCTTCTATCTCTTTTTATTTTCAATTGTCTTACAAAGAAGATTAAAATAAATAAAGATTTAATGTATTTTAAGAACTTATTTGAAAAAAAAAATTATCATTTTTAATTAGCTGATTGAAAGTTAAAGGTTAAAGTATGAACTTTTATATTTAGTTTTACACCCCATTTGAATTATTTTACAAACAGTATTTGTGTATGTATTCATTTATATTTTTTCTGTAGACAGGGCAGCAGACTGCATGCAATTTTACTGAGGTGATTGTGGTTTCATGCAGTTTTCTAAAGCAGTGTAAATTCAGTTGCTGTGGTTTTGCCTTCGCCTTTCCATTAGAGCTTTCCTTGTCTTTGAGCAGTCAAGTCAGGTTATAAACTATGTATTCACTGTGTCAAGAGATCCTGCCTCTTGCTCTTTGTCACTTTTTGTTTTTTTTTCTATCGGCAGTGAAACCCAGTTAAGAACCACTACTTATGCATGCACTCAGTAAAATCTAGCCTTTGTACTTTTCGTTTTTAGCTTTCCACATTCCTCAGTTGGATCCACAGCTGTATTATTCAAAAGCAAAGACAAGCTCCTCTCATCAACTCTGTGCATCACTGCAGCAGTTTTAAGTTTCAAATTCACAGCAAGTCGGAGAGAAAATGTGAGGAGGAGGAGGAGGGAGAGGAGGGGAAGCTGGAGGACAGAATACTGGAAGCTTGCCCTTCCAAAGTTTGTACAGTAGAGGTATTTGAAGGTGTAGCTGCTCATCATGCACCCGAACAACGTATTCCTCTGCCTCATGCTGCTCTCTGCTCACATCTCCTCTGCGTTGCTCAGGGGAACTGAGGCTTCCCCTGGCATACAGTAATACAGCATGTGATAATCAGCTCGCTGAAACTTGATTCCTCTGCTCTTGTACTGATGTAGTGTGTATATATGTGTGTGTGTCTGTGTGTGCGTGTGTGTGTGTATGGATGGGGCTGCCTGTACGTGTGTGCACTTTCAATAGCATCTGTAGCTTTGTATCTTGTCTTAGACAGAAACACACTTTCATATACACACAGCTAAACCTATGTTTGTGTTCTTGTATTTCTGTACTTATGAGAATCAAATGCCCTTACAAGGATTTGTGTGTGTGTGTGTGTGTGTGTGTGAGAGAGCATGTGCGCGTGTGAAGGTTTCTTCCTCATATTAGCTGGTGTGAGATAACGAGGAGTGAAGAGAAGACTCTTTGAAGACTGTCTTTAAAAGAGCACGGCAGATCGTACACAATATGTGTATGTGTGTGTGTATGTGTGTGTGTGGTGCGTGAATAGGTTGCTACATTGCAGTCAGCTTTAACTTACACATCAAGGTCTTGCCTCTTGATTAGCCCCTCAGGCATCTCCGTGACTTTCACCCCGTCAATTTGAAAGTTTATAAAGTTCTTCCTCCATTTTGTGTCTTTAAAAGCTGTCACTGTTAGTTTGGTTATCACTGAACTTTTTTATTTTCCTCGTGGAGTAGACGCTGCGTAGGCTGTGAATGTAGTAAATGTGCTAGATGGCCTGACACACACAGGAAAGAGAAAAAAACTAACCAAAAAAACCATTGCAACCCATCTTAATGAACTTTAACATGTTTACAGACAATGTTTTTACACATGACTAGTCTGAAGTGATGGATGCTAATTAGTACTAAAGTACTCCTTTGCCTCAGTACTAAAGAAGTACTCCTCTGCCTCATGCTGTTCTCTGTTTTCTGGGCCCACTTACCACAGCAGACTTAATTTAACCTAAATGGAATTGTCCTATTCAAAGTGCTCACACTGATGCTAAGCTCACCCATACACACACACACACACACAGCAACCACACACACACACACCACCACACACACACACCCCCCTCCCCCCCAAACCCAGCGCATACTGGGAGCGGAAGTTTAGGGTTCAGTAGGTCGGTTGCCCAAGGGAACACTTTTAACTGGAATTTAAGGGTAGCCAGCATTAAATCTGAAGTAGCTGAATTTAATGATAGTACGTAGTGATGTTTTAACACAGGGTCGATGGAATGACACTGTGTAGATTTGGAGTTGATGTATGAATTTTGTGTTACCGTGTAAGTGTGTGTAAATAATGTAGATTAATGCTAGCGTAATGCATGTAGCTTCCATGGTCAGTGTATGGTTCAGTGATGTGTATAGATAGACGTGCTTTACTGCGGGCATTAGGGCTGTACTGCCCCCTAATACTCAACTTAATTGTTAGTTGCTGAGAAGAGTCTCAGTCAGCCCACTTTTCATTAATCGAATAGTCACAGAAAAACAAAAACAAAATTAAACTCTGTTCGAGGTTGCGATCCTATTAGCTGACTGTACCTGGACTGGGAGCTCAAAGGACAAGTGGAGTTACAGGCGCAGGAGCGGGCACCCAGCAGGGAATACTGCAGTGCCGGAATGAGCGTGCAACTGTTTACAGCGGCTCTGAACAGGACTATTATAACTCTGGGGGTGGAAACACAGGCAGCGACAGAAGAGGCATCAAACTAGGGAAAAGGAGTAACTTTGTAGCAAGTTAATTTGTAAGTAACTCTTAACGTGGAAGTGATTTATTTTGTGTTTTGAACAACAAGACGTGTGAAGTTACACTGCGTTGAAATAAATTAACTAAATGTTCAGTCTCCTTGCTGGTTGTTCTGACACATTCAGAGTCATTACTTTACGTTATCATTTAACAGGCAGCTGTTAAAATCTATATAATTAAATAATTAAAATAATATCATAAATGTGCTACAACTAGTCAACTATTGGCTTTATTTAACAACTACTAGTTGACTAGGAAAGTCCCGAAAAGTCGGGGCCCTGCCACATGTGTTTCGACTGTGACATGACCAACTGCAGCAAAACCATCTCTTCACAGCTATTACCATGATTAACTTAAAAATATGATGTGATATGCTAAGCTAAAGATTTGATAAATAACTAACAAGCTACTAGCACTGTATGGTCTCATGCAGAGGAGACATTTAAAATGTAGCTACCTAGCTAGCTGCTAGGTAGAACAAGTGTTACATTACTAGATAACAGCTACAAAAAGTCCAATAACATTGTTACTGTCCTCAGTTATATCAATCATCGGGCTGATTTTCTATTTAAACAGATCTTGATTTCAATGGAAATAAGCCATCGTGACATTAGTGTGAAGCTTTACATTTAGGTAAAACTTTGGCTTTGACTTTTTATTCAGTCAAAGTTGTCAGATTGGTGCTATAAAACTGTTATTTAATAGGAATTATCGCTAATTATTGACAAATCAATAATTGCACCCAGGCTTACAAATGAGTTCTGTAGACCTTTGAAGAATGCTCATACGAAATTTCACCACACCACACTACTGTACATGCTTCATCAGCTGTTTAAACCAGCCGAAAGTTGCTAATTTTTTCATTGAGTCTGAATCCAGCTCATGAAAAGTTTACACCCTGTCTTTCTCCTCTCTGCCTGAATAACATTATAACAGAGAAATGCAGCAACATATCTTTTGGTCATTTTAATCATTTAAAACCTAAATGTCCAAAATACCACAGGGAAATACTGATGCTGTGATAATGCTACTGTGTGCATTTAATAGAAGCCAAACATCGTTTCCTTCTCTTCTTTGTAATGCATATTAAATGACTGCATCTTAAGGAAAGTCAGTGTGCTGTGAGCCTGGGGAAAATTTGTTTTGATTTCTATTTTTATCTAATTTATAAGCACAGTTGTTGAGTGATGCCCTCTGCATTGTGAATATAAGTTTTAATCCTTGCCTACAATAGACTACTGCTTATTCAGTTAATCAGAGTTAAGAATGGAATTATATAAGTAGGCGTCTGAGG
>NW_023339707.1:4706177-4722930 GCF_004916995.1 Morone saxatilis | reverse complement strand
TGTGTTTTGATCAGTGCCGCAGCAGGTCAGATGGCAGGCCTGAATATCACAGACATCTTCCTGCTGAGTTACGCTAACATATTTATGTGTGCGTGTGTACACGCATGTGTGTTTGATGGCAAATGAGGGGAGGATCCCACAGAGCTTGCACGGACTGAGCACACAACCTCTAGTCATTATCCTCTGGGAGGCTGAGTCTGACGTTGGCACTGCTACATGTCACACATGCGCACTGTTCAGACACTCGGTGGGATTCTCTAGTCATTTACACACGCACATGCATCGTCTATATGCCCGGTGGCATTCTGAAGTCATCACCGCCAATCTCAGAGAGAGTGCCTTTCTCCGACTCTGATCAATGTCAGATGGCTCGGCTCACAGTGGAGAGAGGAGAGAGGTGAAAAAGAGAATGACAGAGAAATGAGGGACAGTGTGAAAGACGTACAAAAGAGATTTGGAAAAGTAGAGATTTTGAAAATCTGAACAGTGTCTGTACAGGACAGAACAATGTAAGGAGTGAAAATACCTGAATGGAGAGGAAAAAAAGAGCAGGCAAAGGATAAGGAGGGAGCTAAAACAGCAGAGTAGATTTAGAAAAACAGAGAGAGAGGGCTGTTATAGCAGCGCGTCCAATCACAGATGTATGTGGAGGTACAACGAGGTCGGGATCTGGCCGGCAGCCAGTTGAGACCTCTGAAACTTTAAATGCTGTTATTTTTCCCCTTCAGCAAGGCCAACTACTGAGGTGCACGCACACTCACACGTATGTATCCGGAGCCCTGCTGTGGAGTACAGACATAGCAGGCTTTGGGTCTAATACCCAGGGACTTCCTCCTAAAGTTAAAAGCTGCCTGTCAGACTGGAGAGAGAGAATGAAACAGAACCAAACAGAGGTAGAATCAGAGAGTGCAGCAAAACCCAAAGCAAAAAAGTTTAGAGAGTGCTGAGAAGCAGCAGAGTGGTTTAGAAAGAGATTTAGAAACCTGCTGTTTCTCTATATCTGAACATTTTCTTCTGTCTCAATAAATATAGACAGTCCCTCCATACCCATGTTTTCCATGCCATGCTATCATTGTTTTTGTCATGAGTTGATTTTGGAAATACAGATACACAATATGAAGTAAGCTAATAAAGGATAGGTTCTATAATGCCATATCTAATGTTTAAATAGTTTTTGTTCACTCCTCACAAAAAACAAAAAATTTAAAGTTCAGTTGGCCAAATGATTCTTTTTAGCACAAAATGTTGTCTTTGTCTTTCTCTCGACTGTTTATCCTTACTGCGGCGGCAGAGGAATGTCTCCTTGCTGTCGCATGTAGGTTTGTTGCCCCCCAATAGTCAATGATTCAGACAGTCACTCTGCTGATCTATGCTGTTGTAAAAGAACAGCATGCTTCGAAGCTCTCAGCTCCAATGCTGATTGCTAGTAAAGTTGGCTAATCTACTTTTAAACCAGATCCTGGAACCATTTTGTCTACTGCCATCCACTGTGGTCAACACTTCGGCTGACAGCGCTGCGTCATGCGCTAGGATTTTTCAACTGTACTATGACCAGGACTTTTTATATATCTGAAAGTCTGATGTTTTACAATCATGTATGATAATGAGAGACACTAAAATGTGAGTCTTGTAGGCTGTTTTAGGATTGTGGGGTGGCTGTTCTGGACTGTAGTGTAACTGGGTAGTGGCTCTGAAAAATGTATAGTTGTAGGTAGTGGTGTAACTGCGTACAAAATTTATAGTTCAAAATGTACCTGAGTTTCGGGGCCATGGTTCGGTAGAAACAACATTTTTGTCATTTATTTTGAAAAATGTAAACATTTAACAGTAGCTCATTAGTTCTGTTCAAGTCTTACTTACTACTTATGCACTCACATTCTTACTCAATGCACTCAAATATTTTTTATAATCTTGCCATTCTAATGTTCTTGGTTAGTTATCCAAGTTGTGGAATTCCTCAGCCCGACTGACAGCTCAGGGAGGGAGGGAGTAGGGGTAGGAGGACTTGCTGATGAGATGTCAGATTTGTCAGCTATCATATTATAAGACATTCTCCAAAATTACCCAGTGCATTAAGATTGACTGTCCTTCTCCAGTGTGAGGGGCATTAATTTGCACTTTTAATTCCCCTTTCTTGTGCTTAACTAATAATTTAGGTTGCTGGGACTGTTCAGTGGTTGACAGCCATACCATCTTGGGCTATAGGTAGGTAGAAGAGTGGGTAGGAGGTTTGACTGATGATATGTCATATCTGCTGTCCATCAAAGGCCACTTTACAGGTTAATAAGTGCTGTGTTAAGACGGCTTTTGCCAGAGTGGCAGAATTTGCACTTGAATCCCTCATATTTCAAATCTACCTCACTTGTTTTATGTAGTAATGTCCGCTCATAACCAATAAAAGGTTTATAGGGGGAGCAGAGGGAGGCGGCCAACCCAGGGCCACTTCTTTTACCATACATTTAATTGGACTCTTTTATTGATTTTAAACAATCACAACGGTATCCAGAAAGCATTTATGAAAAAATCTGATTTAATATCATACAGTGGGCCTGCATTGGCTGTTTTCCAGTATGGTTGTGGAAGAACTATCATTTGCTTAAATAAAAGTACTAATACCACACTGTAAAAGTACTCCATCGAGTACTAATCAAATATAAAGGTCCTGCACAGAAAATATTGTGTGTGTGTGTGTGTGTGTGTATATAAAAAAATAAAAATAGAGGGAGAGAGCGAGAAACCAATGGTTGTTCTCATTATTGATTAATCTGATGAGTCTTTTCTTGATCAGTACTTTAATTTGGTTTGTAAAAAGTATCAAAATAGTGAAAGATGCAATCACAGTGCCGTCCTTTTATCTGTATGGCAGACAATTTTTTTTCCCTCTTATCTGGATGCACAGACTGACATATTATAATAATAACGTAATAATATAATAATGAACTCACTGTTGAGTAGCTACAAAAGTAGCTAGTAGTAAAAGTATAAAGTATGTATGTTATTATATGAGAAATTAAAGATTATGTTTGGTATGCCTAAGGTTTTTGATGTGTAAATGCTACATTCAGTGTAACAGTTAGAGACGTACTACACTATTCTGGTGCAGTATTATGTCCTTCTCATTTATGTAAATAGGTGTGGATAAAACATTTGAGCAGGGCAATATTATAGTTGATGAAGGGGAGCTTTCCATGGACCCAAAGAGGGATGCTATAGCAATTTTCGAATCACTGTTGTGATTCAAAATGGCCCAGCTCCATCGTGCAGGAGCCTGTGTGCTGTTTCTGAGGCATGCTTAGTGTGCAAGTATGGTTCCCTGTGGGTAGCACACCAGAAGATAAGGAGAAAGAGAAAATAGTTTAATCAAGTTTTGATAAGTCCATTCTCAAAGAAAAACCCTATTGACAATACTGATATGTTGATAATAAATCTGTATCTGTTGCCGATCTGAATGCACACTGACTTTCACAAAGCCAGTGAATCACAGCGGTATAAAACCTAATATTGATTTCTTTTTTCTTTTACCTTCACTTTTATTGTTGATTGAACAGGAGTCATGCCGGTACAAAGATCACAGCAGCTCAGCAACTCTGCTGGCAGATAACAACATAGGCAAACAAACTGAAGAAAAATACAAAGAGAAGGCTGAGGACAAAGAATTGTCGAAAACAAAAACATATGCTATAGATATTCAGAGATCTAGTGGCCGTTAGTTAGGGGTGGTAGATGTGAAAGGCCAATGGGAAGTAAGAGAAAAGCCTTCACAAACACTGGACATAGAAAAAGAAAAAAAGAAAGGAAGAAGAGGAGGAGAGCGCTAAAGCATGACAAGAGAGCACAGTGAAAGAAGAAACAATTAGGTCTAAAGTGAAAGCTGAGATCAAATGTTGACAGGCAGAAGCTGGAGATTGCTTGAAGTGAAACAAATAATGGACTAGACTTGGACCCTGTGATGAGGACTGATGATGAAGGTGCAGAGACATTGCAAGAAAATAAACGAGTGAAATGAATGAGAGGGTAAAAGAAGAGAAATCTAGTGAAAATAAAAGTCAAGGGAAGAAAAAGAGCTTTACTTTGAAAACATGATGGCAAGCCATTGAAGAAGTGAGAGGGGAAAATGGGAAGAAAATGATGAAGAGGAGGATGTGTACATCTGAAGAAGAGCAGAGGTGGAGGCAGACGAGGGATGATGGGAGATGGGGTGAGAGAGAAGGACAGATGGGAGAGAAGGAAGGGTGGAGGACGCATGAGGCTCACGTCGCAGGGGAGAGGATGGTGAGTGTCGGGAGGGAAAAAGCAAGAATGGAAAGAAGGGTGGATAGCATGAGGAGATAAGTGGTTATGGAGGAAGGGTTAGAGACGGACAGAGGATGAAAAGAGGCAGAGAGAGAAAGAGATGGCCCCTCAGCAGTCAACACTAATGAAGAAGAATGAAGGGCTTCCGCTGCGTTCTGGACCTGCTACTGACCACACACACACTTTCACTTAAGTATCCTCAATGTTTGACACAAAATGTATGAAGCGAGCCAGTAGTCAAACTCCACATTCACCTCATTGCTATGCGTGAATAAATATTACAAAATGTCTTGTAGCTTTCTTTAAATTAGGCCTAATTAAGGGACAGAGTTTCTCTCAATTTTTATATTTGTTCTGAGAGAAAATGTCTCAGATTAAAAACTCAGCCACTGGAGTTTCACACCAAGCTTCTAAATAAGCGTAGGTTTCTTTAATTGGGGCTAAAGTCTTGCGGCGTCTTCATATCCTCCTTCAAAGTGCAGAACTTTTCTACAAAGTTGACGTACCATGGAGCAGATAGCACTTTTTATCCTTTGACATTCTATTTGTGACTCTGTGCTCTAACCATCGTGACTTCCTGCCCACTGGAGAAAACAGGATAAAACATAAAGTAAACGTAAACTTAAAGTTAAAAAAAAACTTAAATATTAACAAATTGTTCAGTAATAGTTTTCCATGGTTTCTGCAAAGGTGTTGAATTGATTTAAAAAAGGTGACATTCATTTGGAGCACATTTTTGTCAGATTCTTGTTTCCCTTCTGCTCTCAGCGGAAGGTCTGTTTGTGCCTCATTAGCTCTGACTGCCTACAGACAAGGGAAAAATAAAAAGCTTTAAGGAATCCTTGAACTTTTTTTTCCTCCCCAGCTCACAGTGTTGAACAAAAGTTGATTAATACTCGCCAGAACACCAGTTGTATAATGCGTAGTGCAGTGATTGCGGGCTATTGACCAAAAGGTTTCCATATGGTTTTTATTCCTGAAGTAGAAGTGTGTTTCACATTCATTCTTTTGCTTCTGTTTACTTATAAGTGGTTGCCTGTGCCTACAAACAAAATTAATAGCTTTAGTGAATTTCTTTTTTTATATATATATAAACTGCTGCTGTAAAGCTAACTGCAAATATACCTTTTTCACAGCAGCCATTTTGACATGAAATAGTAGGGTAAAAAGGTGTTAAACTGATACACACGATACTAATTAAGATTCAGTTGTGCATGTTATCTGACAGGAAAAGCTCTGCTACACTGAATGGAACAGAAGCTTAATTACTAGAATTTGTAAAACTTGCATTTAGCCTGTTATTTCATGTCAAAATGACTACTGTGAAAAAAATATACTACATCAACATGGCCGTTTTTAATTGCAACAACTACCAGTCATGTTTTACTCTATGTCCGTAGCACATACGCATCATACAGATATAGGAAGTAACCAAGGTATGGTGGATCTGGCGATGATAGTGCTGCTTTTACAGAGGTTTGATGTTCATAGTGCAGAGGTATATTCTGGCATGTAGACACGCATCAAGATGCTGCCAGTATGAAAAAGCTCTGCTTAACTAAATGGATATATGTTATTATCTGTGTCATTATTAAATTAACCCTTCGGCAGCTCAACAAGTTGGCCAATTGGCAATTTTCACCTTGCTTCTTCTGCACTAATTTGACCACTGAACTGTTTTGTGGAGTCTGTGTTTATTTGTCACAAAAAGCTAAATAAACTGACTGTACAGATGTTAGCTGTAGCCAGCTAGAAATATAGATGTGTGTGTGTGTGTCTGTGTGTGTGTGTTTACAGCTCACACTATGATCTCTAAAGATCTAAAGTTATTTCTGTTATTTGCTTCCTATTACCCTTATTTTTCCCTTCCTCTCTGTACCTTCCTGAAGTGAAGTTTATACATCATAGGTATAAGCATGAGTTGAAACGATTTAAAAACATTTTCAACTTGCTTGTACACGTTGATGACAGTATACACAAAAATATTCATATACTTAACCAAGTATATTTGAGCCATTCCACAACCCGCAGCAAAGTGGTTCTAGTGACTTTAAACAATCTAAAAGTTTAAGATTGATTGTGTGGCAAATTTGGGGCAGCTGATGCAGTTTGTGTGTGTTCAGGATGGTAATATTTTGCTTTCCAATCGAGTGAGAGCTGTGATGATTTATTTCAAGCGTGGCTGATTCTTACAAGTTGGATTTGTACAAGTGTCAAAACATAATGAAGGCTGCTGGTAGCCGGAGGGAGTTTAGTGCAAGAGGGAGAGCAGAAAAGACTGAGAAAATAGAAAGCAAAGTACTCAGTATTTAACTGGGTTTGTTACATTAATGTAAGTGTTTGTTTTCATTTGATTTGGGGTTTGTGTGACACATCCAATGGACCCCAAATGACAATCTGTAGCTGTTCAGTTTTATATACTGCGAATTTCATGTAATAATGTCTCCCCTGTAGTTTTTTCTTTGTTACTGTATGTTTCATTTATGACTTCGACTGCCACAAATTCATTCAAACATATCAAATAGTAGCAATATAACAACTTCGACCTGTGTTTGAGTGTTTGTCCCACAGTACATTGGCGGAATGACCTTGAATATGTGTGTGTGTGTGTGTGTGTGTGTGTTTGTTGGGTCCACTGAAGAGTTTGACGCTGGAGTCATGGTTTCTGACTCAGTGAAAAACAGCTAGATTTATTATCAGGGATAGAGGGATCGAGTCATTAATGTGAGTGTAAACACACACACACGTTTGTGCAGCTATCCTTGTTAGGACATTCTATTGACTTCAATCATTGTGGACAGTCTTACCTAACCCATAACCTTAACCATAACCAATTATGCCTAACATAACCTTAATCAGCACCTAAGAAAGGAGGTTTTGCTGCATTAGGCCCGGCCTTTGGTGAGGTCTCCTGGTCCCGACAAGGTCAGTGTTTATACTAGAACCCCAATTGGTAATTGGTAAAATCGTGTACACAAACGTACACACAGCAGGCCATAAGAACTCTCACATGAACCAGTGAGTCCAGTTTCCAGACAGAAGAAAAGGCAACAAACAACTAGTGACATTGTCAAATATTCCTATACTAATAACACTGTTTATTTCTTAAACAATTACTATCTTTAACAGCTCACATTGTTTCCCTGCTTGTCAAAGTGCCCATAATAAAAGAGGTTTATTCTGTAAGGAAGCTGAGAGAATGTGTCTATATGTCAAGCAACTTACTGTTGCTCTGTATGGTTAACGCCGAGGGTTTGTAGAAAAGTTTTTGTCAGTTGGTTTATCTGATTGTTCGTCAGTTTGTTTTTGCTGTTGCCTCTTTTTTTATCCATCTTTAATGAATCTTCCTTCATCTGTCAATTTTGTTTTTCTGCCTCTGCTTTCTTTAAACCAACACCTTTCATCTAGCTTCGACTTCTGTCTGCCACTTTGTTTTCTTTCTCTGTGTCTACTCCACTCTCTTTATCTCTCTTGTTTTATTCCGTCTTCTCCGTCTTCTACTATCTGTTTCTCTTTTTTTTTAAAACCTTCTCTTCTTTTTCTCGGCCGCTTTCTTCATTTCTCACTCTGTGCTCTGCAGTTGACTTATTGATTTAATTTTCATACTGTTGGCAGTTGTTCCCTCCATCGTAAACCATCAGCGTTGCCTCTTTTCAAGCCGGCATTGATCATTGTACAGCCGATCACAACCAATCACCAGCGAGCATCATTATCTGCTCTCCTTTTTCTCTTTTGTTGTTCGTCTGTCTTGTATTTTGTGCTCTGTGGGTTATATTTTTTAATCTAGCAATTCAACACTCTTGTACATTTAGGTATTTAGGTCAATAATTAGGTTTCTCTTTTTCCCCCTTCAGACAACTGTTGTGAAAAATAGCTCACTCAGATGGAAACCTCAAAGAAAAGTGCATCACAAAACTTTATCAGAACTTTCTTACCAAAAAAATAAAACTTGTACTGTTCCTGCATGTGCCTGTGTGAGTCTTTGACAATGAATGTGCGTCCCCTGACTCTTAACCACTGTTGTGTTACACATTGAACTTTCTCTTACTACTGAGTCTCTGTCTTTTCTGTCCCCATCCATACTTTCTGTCCCTCCCTCTAACGTATTTCCCTCTTCCCCTGTCTTTTGTTGCACTGCAGCGTTCGATCGAACAGCACATCAAGCCAAATCTAGAGTCTCTGTTTCCTCTTTCATCTGCCTCAGACGCCTCAAAGCCTTCAAACGAGGGGAGAGTTGGGGGTGTGGAGACATGGAGGGAGGGGGTAGAGTTGAGGGTACTCACAATTGCATCCTGAGGGAGGCATTTTTATCAGCTTTTGTACCCCTCGCTCGCTGTACCCTGACCTTTCTGAGTGCCACCACGCCTGTCGGCTCGCGCCACCAGACCCCCTACTCTCTCTTAGTCTTTCTGCGTGCTCACATGGGGGTCCCGATAATAATTCAGTACAGCCCTGTATTGTGTTCCGTTGAAAGCCACCTCGGCTACATAAGCAATTGACACACTCAGTTGTTGTTTTTTTTTTTTCTGGGCGCATTTCACACCAATACTCTGGTCAGCATTTTATCACCCCTCTCTCGTGCATTTAGCAAGAGGTTTTGTGGAACCAAGACCACCAGCTGGGATAAGAGAGGACAACAGCAGGGCTTTTAGGTGGGTTTTTCACTGGCTTTTGTTGCCTGGAAGCAGCCGCAACATTATCGGAACAGTCCACTTTGTACCAGCCTCTCTTTTGTGTCCCGTTGTCACTCAATCCATCTGTCTCTCCACCTCCTCTTTCTCTTTATGAGTTGAGGCCTGCCTCTCCTTTGTGATTGCTCTCCAATTCAAACTCTGTACTCCCAAAGGGATTGATTTTTTTCCTTCTGGCCTTTTTGTAAATAAATAAATACCATTGTGTTATTGTTCGCTCCCAGAGCTGTGTTGACAAGTTCACTTTCATGTGAAACTTTGAAATTGCGTTTTTTTTAGTTGTACTGCAGTTATTTACAATTCTTTGTCTAGCAAATGTATCAAAGGCAGCTGCTTATTTGTATGGTACTAAAACAATGGCCTATGACCTTGTCATTTGGTGTATTTTGTCCAGTAAAATCTTACATTTTCAGTGCTTCCAGTTAACATAATTAAAGGTTTTACCCTATAATTAGGGAAGTATCAGCTATATCTGTTCACAGCAACTTCGCCCATGGCTGTGTAGTGCCAGAGGCTAAGGGTATACTTCCTCTCAGTGCTTTAAGCAGTACGATAAAATTATATCAAAACTCTCCTGTTCTCCAAGAAGAATGAAATTCTCCATGATCTAACAAGAGTCGGCTCTCTTAGGCTGTACTTGGGTACAGCCGTGCTTTGAGCTAACCGCTATATTTCAGTCAGGAGTCTGGATAACCCTAGAGCCACCACACAAGCATGGCTAGAAATACATGTGAATTCAATAGTTGTTTCTGTTCTGTGGCACCTGGTTTTTCAATAGATTACCCAGCGTATAGGTGCTTATGTAATCCTTATGTTCAAGTAAGGAGTTGTGAGATTTCTGTTTTGACAACAGTTCTATGAAGATATGGGAGATATTGCAAGAACCACATATTTAAATGTTGTTCATAATATTAAGAAATATGAAGATTTAAGAGTTCTTTTGATGTCATTGTCAACAAAGTTGGTCACCATTTTATGTCTTGTCACCATTTTTCATAGCTGTACTGTAGCCTTTTTTTGGCCCTAGCAAAATAAATATGATGTTCTTAATCTGTCAGTATGCTCCATTAGAAGTGCTTGTGGGATGATCAAACCTACTCCAAAGTCAGATTTCACAATCCGACATACCCACTTCACATCGTGTTTGGCCAGGAAGTGAGAAAGGGGCGAGGGTCTTCTCATTCAAGCTGTCTTTTTTCATTTGTTACAAAACTATTTGTTTCATTTTTCATGTGAACAACCAAGTGCTACACTATAAAAAAAAACAATATTCCATCTCTTTCCCTCTCTATGATGGCTAAGTGTTGTCATTCGGAACAACTTTTGATTTCCCACAGACAGCATGTCTTGTCTACTAGTTCTGTTCAAGCATAACCCTGCCTCTATTCTTAATTCCAATTCTTTGATTTGGCTGTTTAAAGGTCTGGAAAAGGGCTAATACTTTGCCCTTCTTTACCTTGCCTGGATAAGACAAACAATTACACATGCATATTACAAACCCAGCAACTTGACCACAGTCAAACGTCCAGGGGGGCAAGGAGAGTGACTGATGCATGATTGCATGGTGACCTTTTGAACAATTTAACATTGACTTTATTGCACAAGTTGATTAATTGATTCTGCATGCATTTTATGGTTCATTACCTACCATTAGCTGTAAGTCATGATCCACAATTATATTGATAATAGATTGATCGTTTAAGTCATTTATAAAGCAAACATTTTAATCATGTGTCCTGCTTCTCAAATGGGAGGATTTTCTGCTTTCCTCTGAATATCTTTGGGCTTTGGACCAACTGATTATTTGAAAATATAATGAACAGATTAATTGATAATGAAAATATTCTTTAGTTGCCCTCCTATTTTGTGTATTTTTGATAGGAGTGGAAGAAACTGATTATCTAGGTAGCCTAAAATGAACTTTGTTAGTTGAGACAGTCTTTGCAGTACGTGTTCTCCTCCACATTCTCCCCCATCTCCATCCCTCCATCCCTTAGCAGTGGAGTGGTCAGGCCTATCAACCACAGAGCCTCAGCCTATCACCTGGGAGTCCCAATTGCCTGCCAGTCATCAGATAAAATGGATTTCCAATTGAGTCAAGGCTCCCAGGCTAGGTCAGGCAGAATGGAGAACAGGCAGACTTGTGCTGCTCTTCTACCTCTCCTGACTTTCTGTTTGTTATTTGTTTTTCTCTTTCTATCTCCTACTGTGTTCGGCCCCTGTCCCTCTTCTTCTCTCTCCACTTCCCTCACTCTGTCTGTCTGATCTGCTGGCTAGAGCCACACGAAATGAAAATAAGCTTGTTGTAAAAGGCCAGATACCAATGCGCTATCTGGGAGGCAGTGTGATGTAACCCCAGCAAGTCTTCTTAGTGAGTGACTACTTTAGCCCAGAATGGATCTTCAATTAGAGCAACAGGTGGGAAATCCATTAGTTTCTTAGTGGGTGAGTTGTGAGATGTTACCTGTTTTTTTTATAATATAGTAGAGTGCACAGATACCATTTTCAGAACTAAGGGATGTTGCTGCTGTGCCATGGTCAATAGTACACCATTAAACAATTATATTCCCTTCCTATTACTTTATGCTGTTTATCCAAATATTACACTGAAATATAATGCATAGCCTTTGGTACACCAGCATTGAATTTTTAATTTCATAAATTAAATTGTCATTATCAATTGACCACTATTTTCATATGAATTCTTTAAGTCATTTATCAATCAAAGATTCTTAACAGGTGACCTGTTTTTATCAAATGTGAGGATTTGCTTCTTTTCTCTGTATATCATATATATAAATTGAATGTCTTTGGGATTTGGAGTAATTGATTAATTGAAAAAATAATAAACACATTAATTGATAATGGAAATAATTTTGATAGAAGAAAGCTGATTATCTAGGTAGCTGACTGCACTGACTGATTGACTGCACTCTAGTTTGTTAAAATGCAATGTTTGGAAATGGCAAAAACAATACCAAAATTTCACATTGGACCAAATACACTGAAGTTACAACAACTTCTGTTTCATGGCAAAAATTCAATATTCAGCAGACACAACCTCTGGCAAAAACGCAAGCTTTTGATAACTTTTCATTGTGATGGGTTTTAGAATGCACTGACAAAACTGCTGACACGTGTGGCACATTTCATGAGCTTTGGAGCATGTTGCTGCCGCCAAAAATGTGATTCTTTTTGGAATAAAATAATCCTGCCCTAAATATATTTTACTCAACAAATGTGGCTCTAAAAACACCCACGTTTTCAGAACTTCATCTTGGCCAGCTTAGAGACTGCAGGGCTAACTTACTGAACATTTACTCAGCTCTAAGCTATTTGAAACAATGTCAAAGAACCAGTAGAAATCACTAAATCGAACCCGAGCCTCAGAGGACAGAAGAGTTGAGTGGATAAAGTTTAATTTTGATAGCAGTGTGTTTTGCATTTTACTACGTGTGCTTTTCTTAATCAGGGTTAACTGTTCAAGCTCAATGATGGATCAATAATGTTACCAGGTATCCAAGACCCAACCCCATGTTTTATGTTGTTTTAGTGTTAATTGTGTCTGCTGAACTTTGCTTTAGTTTGTTACTGCCTCAGGGTTGTGGATTTTGGGCTAATGTTGTAATATTGAGGGACAGTGGAGTGAAACAGTGTAAACGTTAAGCCTCATTTGAAGCCAGCTAAATAACAACAGTAATAGGTTGGATGCCAGTAACTGTTTTGTAATGTTGCTTTTTTCTGGAGCTGAAATCAAAAGATAAAAGATATGAATAGAACAAGGGAAGAGCAACATATGGACCGATAAGGTCATTATAGGACAAGGCTGGTGATAAATCCCATTATTAAAACCAACAATGAATTCCTCCTGGAATCTTAGGTGTTCTCTGTGTTTATTTGATATCTGTGACATAGACCTCCATTGTTGTCCAAAAACAATTAAAAACACATCTGTGAGCTACACTGTAGTACTAGGTGACATGTTCATTCATTACCATGAACATGGCCATTGTAGATTATTTGAGTCAATCCCACATACACCGTCCTCCTGCCATAAATACACTCTTTTTTTTTTTTAAAGAAGCAATTTACTTTTAGTTACTTTTTTTATTTTATTTCTGGGGCTTTTTATGCCTTTATTTGATAGGACAGGTGAAGAGAGAGGGGATAACATGCAGCAAAGGGCCGCAGGTTGGAATTGAACCCTGGCCACTGCAGTAAGGACGCCTACATGGGGCACGCACTCTACCAGGTGAGCTACCATGCGCCCCAAGTTACCATTTTTAGATATTCACATCTTAAACCATTTAGCTTTGACCTGAGTGCAACAGGCTGGGATGCCAGAAAGTATTGAGAAGCGTACTAACACATTGTCGTTTTGGTGTTTTCACAAGATTTATTGATAGATATAATAAAATATAAACAAACATCAGCCCCATCCTTTAACCAGACATTACTTTGCTAGTGCAAACAAAGTTATACCAATGCAACAGGTAGCACTGGTAGAGCTAGATATTTGCGGCTCCATTTTTCCTTGTGACCTTAAGGTCATTAACAGAGGTAAGCTCATTACAATCATCAAGAGAAAATAATGTGACCACAAGCTTTATTTTGTTTCTGCTCTGGTGTTTAAGTCATATCACAACATTTTCATAAGCAGGTGAAGTTTGCCCAGTTGTAATGGAGAATTGTAGATGTTGAAATCTTAATTTTCCCGAGCACTTTAAGGATTTCTCGTCCATGTTGACCTAAAAACTGACGTTCAAAGTTGATTCTTGACCTTGGAAATAACATATTATCATGTTTTGCTACAGAGACCATTTTACATCAGCTGCTTTTGAAGTGGAGGTTTAGTTTGTATGTATTTAATATTGCTAATGATAAAGATAATACAACATAAAAATAATAGCAGCAGTGTAAGCAGATGCATAGAGTAGAACCATATATGTAGTCTTAAATACTTTTTTTCATTTTAAGAGCGCAGCTCTGTTTTCTTTCTTCCTTTTTATTATAGTTCCACATTTTTTGTATTTGTTAATGTAAATGTATATCGAAGGAAACACCTATGTGCTTGTTATTGTTGTTGTTATTGATTGATTCATTTAATTGAAATCCTATTTAAAGTTATTTAAAAGTTGGAAGTACTGCGTAAGACAGAAGTGTCTCACTAACACATGTAATGTAGGTCCACAGCTACTTACCAGAAAAACTGCTTTGACCTGACAAATTGTGATTGTAAAGGTCAAAGCTCACTGTCCATCACCTGTCCTTCGGTCTTTCCTTTTCCTTTGAGAGGGTCAAAAATGTTTTCATCCTGAACACACACACATTTTTTGAGAGCATCTGTTGCTTTGTTTCTCCTTAAAAGGAGCAGTTTGTTCCTAACCTCTTTTGGGGCATCAATGATACTAATTCTCAGGTTTCATTTAAGTCATTTAAGTGTACTATATGCAAACGCCTATTATATAAGGATAGAGGAGTAGTTGAGAGAAGGGACCAAAAGAGTAAGAGGATGGAAGGTGAGAAGGGAAAAACAGAGGGATGAGATGAGAGGACAAAAGAGGGGAGCCATATTGATCACACTGCTCTTTGAGTCTCTCTGTGGTTTAATGGTGTGAGTTTCACAGCTGGAGGGAGCTCAGTGCTTAGAACAGATACCATGCACTCTCCACACACACATTAATGCACATGCAGTACATACAAGCAGTCTGTCTCTCTGCCAGCTGGCTTCAGGTCAATGCAAACCTAGCCTTCAGTCAATTTAGCTCATTGCATCGTTCCACATGGGCTGCTGGAGCTACAGGACTTCAGCAGGACTGTAGTCATTCTAAAACAACCCTCCTCCCTACTGCTGTCCAGCCTCCGAAGCCAAGCAGGGCTAAGCCTGTTGGTTTCTGACTGGGAAATCAAAGCAAATTTACAACAGCTTTATTTTATGACAAAGAATCTTGGATTAATGACATATGTAACTATTGTATCAATTACTGGAATGGTTTAGGCGGAGTTACATTTTTGTCTTTAAGAAAGGCATGTGTTAAATATGTGTTAACAGGCATGTGTTAAATATTTTCACTATAGAAATGCTTATTTGCACAGTACAGTACATCAAATGGCGAGATATCAAGATTAAAAGTGTTCATCCATGCTAGCGGCTCTCTGAGGCTGCCCTGGGCACATTGCTGCTTTGAGCTGAATCATAATACTTTCCTCACTATCAGAGTTCAGTGGGTTAGCTTGCTACATTTACAATATTTGCAAATCATCAGTAAATAAAAAGTACAACTGAGGCTGTCATTAGTTGCATAAACAGAAAAAGCAAAGCATGTAAAATTACACGCAATCAGCGACTCCAGCCTTGTGCAGCTGTTTGATAAATACACTGCATGTGTCTGCAGTTGAATGTGTCACATCTGCATCTGAAAATCAGGCCTCCATTTAGTGTGATTCTGCTTCCCTGTAATCATAGCAATGAGCATATTACTTATGCTTTCCATAAAGAATAAGTAATAATCAATGAGGCTTCAAATAGTTTATTGACCCTCACATAGAAGGCCAGTCACCTACTATTAAATGCCCATAAGCATCAACTTCATACTCTATAACTCGATCTAGACCATCTCAATAACAAGTTGCTTTTTACCACCTATAGCTTGTATTGATCATTTTAATAGGTTGCACTCCAAGGTTTAGGATAGATGCTAGGTATGCCCGACAGAGTAGAACTCTCTTGGAGGTCATCTACAATCTCTTTACACCCTACTTTAAAGAGATTGTACGTGAGAATGTACCTGAATCTATCTGAAATGGTTCCCGGAAAGATACCATGCATAATAGGGCAGTGCATTGCTAAGAATCTAGTGCTATACTACATATCACAATACAGGCGAAATGATTCAATATATTGTGATACATTGCAATTTAAAAAATTAAAAAATAATTACGAGAACTGTCATAGTAACAAGAACACACCATACATATAAAAATGCAGCGGAATCTGCATTTGTATATTTCACAGTCCCTGTAACATTCAACATCATATCCCTCAGTTTACATTTACAACACTGCGATCTAGCAGTTGGAGGTTAAAATACAAGAAACAATAGTGTTTTTGAGAATACAATATCACAAAACAAAATATCCCAATATGATATTTTGACATTTTCTCTTACACCCCTAATGCATCATAAGGTTTTCTGAGTTTCACCATCAAGGCTGGTCCCTAATTATAACCCTTATACATGCAAAACAAAATTCTGAAACTCACATAAAACCTTGTTTTTGTAACCTTAATATTGGAAAACAGTGAAAGAGGGTTCTATTCTTCTTCTAATTTTGGAACCAGAACTATCAAGTATTTGCATTGGTCTCAGTAATCCAGTATCTGTCAGGCTTTGCTACAAATGAATCTACAGCTGGACAAGGTTATTGTGTGAATCTCCTTCTTTCAAAATAAAACTGTTTGTGAACATTAATGTGGGAATTGCACTGACTTGAAAGGAGATCTGTATGATTGATATGTGTTTGATGCCAGCCAATAACACACTCTCGGTTAATATATTTCCCCTCGTTCTACAACATTCCCAATTTACAAAATACCAAACATACAATGAGTAAACATATTGATGTAAACTACTTTATTAAAAGAGATCACATGGGTTTGATGCCATTAGCAGAATGTGCCAGCTGTAAAAAGGTCTACTAATCTGAACTTTATTGTATTACATATATTTTTTGTAAAACAGCACTTTTATACTGTGTTTAAATGTGCT
>NW_023339707.1:4702350-4706141 GCF_004916995.1 Morone saxatilis | reverse complement strand
TTACTTACTTACTTTACTTACTCGAATAGCTAATGGATAAAAAAAACAAAAAACGTCAATGCCCGAACCTCAAATGGTCAAAACCTGCCAAATGATTTAGAATGTGAAGGGGAACAGTCCTATAAAATTCTGACAACAAATGCCAAACACAGACTGCATCAACAAAGAGGGTCAACAGTCACAAGTTGAGAGAAATTCTCATCTTGTCTACCTCCTCTTATTGCATTTAGTTGCATATTGGGCTGAGTAACATCGGTCAACAGGTTCGCTTCTCTCTATTTCTCAGATAATCCCTGCTATTACCAGGTCTGACCTTTCAGTGATGGTCAATTAAAGCAGGAAACGTATGCTGAAAACACAGACAGTCCTTACACTGAAGAGCATCTAAAAGGTTAGAGGGTGTGGCAGAAGTGCAAATGGACTAATTCTCAATTCTTTTTTCTCTTTTTCTCTTAGAAGCTGCTGGTCAACCACGGATGAAGAGAGGGAGGAAAAGGTTAAAATAGTTATTTGACGAAGGCTTTTACTTTGGCACCGACAGCGGCACCTGTTGCATTCCTGTTTTGAAATATGCCAGTTCATTTGCTGTTAGCATGCCTTGTTTTTAAAACTTTCTTATTATGCTATTTATTTGCGGTATCATTCAGTAAAGTTGCTCTGTTATTCTGCACAGCTACATTCTACAGGAATGCTTTTGAGAAAATAAAAGGTGTGAGTGTATTAGATTCATGGTCAGAGTCAGTACACTTTCAATTCAGTCATTTACAACATCAGCAGAAAGTATTTCTGAGATTTAAGTTGTAAAGATCCATTCAGGGTTATTCATCCTTCATCTGAATGTGAATTTCAGTTTACGTCCGAACCTCTGCTGCTTTTGTTGAGATGAAAAAAAAAAAGCGTTTCAGGTTTCAGATGAATCAAGTGCATAGGGACCGTCCTTATTTTGATCTCTGAATGAAAGTACTGATTTACTTTTACTGCTTTAGAGTTTTATGGTTTTGTATTTTTTTAACAACACAGGAATAAGCTCAGGTAACCCTGGCCATTACTTCAATTCATCAGACCTGTGATGTATAGTATGATTTTATTAAACCATTCATATCCTGTGACAGTCTTGTTTGCGTCTTTAGTTATTCTTTCCGGACTCATCCAGTACATATGCATATTTAATTCTCTTTTTCTTTTCACTTTAAAGCTTAGTACATTCCATTTCAACTAAGTGATTTATTGATTCTTTGAAAGCAATGCATCATTTCTTTTCACCTTTCAAACTGAAATGATCACAAAACACTAAATAAAAGGAAAGAAAATTGTAATTAGTTGGTTAATAAAGATATAAGAATTGACCGGAGAAACAGCATGATGATGATACTTAGGAGACACATAAGAAATGTTAATTATTAACAAGGAAATTGATGCTACCAAATAGAACCATGTGCTTGTGTTCGTGAATATAATCTCTAGAATCTATGTCTCTTGCCAAGTTCTTATTTTTCTTAAGTGTGATTCTCCTCCATCCATGGTTGTACCTTCTTTGGTTTAGTCATCCGACTCCCCCTCGAAGATGAATGGCACCGAAGTAAGGAATCAAGGAAATCTATCACTATAAGTGTGCACTTCCTTTATGTTAACACATAGAAAAAGCTAATTGAATTAATAGAATAATAGAAAATAAATATTAACAAATAAAAATATATACAGTTATTTATATATGTACACGTATACACCCAGGCAATAATTCTGTAGTGCATTTTTTGAATTTTGATGTGGGGGAAGCAGCAAAAATATAGTGATAATAATATGGTTTCATCTTCACATAAAAAGAAACAATGTCCATCCAGTTTGACTGTGTTTGAGCACCAAGCATCATCAGTGTAAACACAGAGTCCACCTCCTGACATATACTGACATATTTTTACCTAATTGCTTAAAGTTAAAATACTAAACATGAAATCAAATTCAGTTTTTGATACAACTTATGGTCAGTATTTCAGTGCTGTCAGTGTTTTAACTTTTATTACCTGTCTGTATAGTTGCATTCATTGTTAATGGCGGAGTCCGCCATTCACACACTAGATTCTGATTGCCTTCATGCACAAAGAATTCACAGGAAATGATGAATGTATGTAATGCAGTGTTACTGTTTTTTTAAATTTTATCTTCATTTTAATTAACTAATTTTATCTGGAAATAATCTGTAATTCAAACAGAAACGCCTATTGCTGGTAGTTCACATTAAAGGCATTCAACTGGTGAAACAAAGTTGGTTTCATTGTGAAACAGTCAAAGGAAGTGCAATGTATTTGTATCCTTGGTAAGTGCTCACAACGATTGTTGGTTCAAAATGCATCTACTAACTAACATACGGACTTGTTTATGATCCCCATACATGATGTAGAGCTGTGATTGGGCCTGACCGGACCCAAACCTGGAAGAATTCTGTGCAAGCCTGAACCCCAAAAGCAGATGACACACATTTCTTCATTTAAACAAATAAATCAAAGTGTATTACAAACTAAGTAAACATTGTGCAAATAATATAGTGCGAATGATTATCAAACCTAACAGATAACAAATTCACTCATTAATTACAGTTGCATTAATAATTAATAGAATATTAAATATATACAAAAAGAAATCTAATTCAGCCCCAGCCCGACCTACAGCAGCAGTTTTTGATTAGAGAATCAAGCTCTAAAATGATCTATTAAGTTGAAAGATTCAGTGAAATTTCAAAATTAAGAAGGAAAAATGTTGAAAGAATGATTCATTTGAAGATAAAAAAAACCACATGTACATGATATTAAAACCAGCAGCTTCACCCGTGTTGTGTTTCCAAACTAAAGAAGAGATCAAATCAGAATTTGAAAGCAAGCATTAGGTTTTGTAGGGCAACAATTCAACAGATGGCTGATAGTGAATTTTAAACCAGCGGCCTTTAAAAGGTGCAAATGTCTATTAAAATTAATATTCAAATAAAAGCTTCCATTTCGAACAACTCTTAGAAACAGCTGCTAGTCCTGCTCTGCCTCAGCCTTGTAGCCTTGTGGGGACTAAAATGGCAATAATTAGGAGGAGGGAAGAAGAAGACTGTCCTCAGGCCTAAGCTAGAATTACATGAGAAATGAAGATTTTAATATGATTGAAGAGATAAATAGAACAGAAAAAGGATTGTTTCATCATATTACAATTCACCTTGTTTTAAAAACACCTTTCAAATGGGAAGAAGAAATATGAGGAAGGATATTTTTTCCGAAGGTGTGTGGACTTTTTCCTAGCAGTTGTGTGACTTGTACAGCAGGTGATATCCCCTTTGAGCAACACTGAGGTGTACCCAGGTGTGCAATAATGTACTTGATTGACTTAATGTAACAAGTTTGACTCAAGTGGCTACATTTTCTCTGCTCGGGGTAATTCTTCCTGAGTTGTAGCTTTCAATTCTGTAGTGAGGCTGTGGTAATTGGCTTGGAGCACAGAGTTAGGCTGGCAACGCTCTGCTGCTATGCGCCTCACACACACACACACGCACACACTTGGGCACTAGCGGCCAATCTTAATAAAAGAAATGACACAGGGGTGGAGGAGGGAGGGTGGAGGATGCGGTCACGCAGATGTTGCTACGGTAACAGCGGTGAGCGAGGGCTTGGAGCTGGAAGGCAGCAGGTTAGAGAAGAGAAGTGAGGAAGACGACATTCGGCGCATTCAAATGCGTCCTCGCTCTCTCCCTGTTGATCCCGTGTCATACCCAATTACCACTGCAGCAAGGGGAAGCGAGCGAGGGGGGATGCAGG
>NW_023339707.1:4700181-4702250 GCF_004916995.1 Morone saxatilis | reverse complement strand
GCGGCATGCCCGGGCGGGGGGGGGCTTGGGGGGATGGGTTGTACAGGAGAATACAGAAAGAAGGAAAGAGTATTCTGGTGTCTGCCTTGAACCTTTTCGAGAAGAATGCCTGCAACAGTGTGTGTCTCCGGAGGCGACACACTCCACGCCTGCGCGTCCACGTTTTACAAGGTTGTGTGCAAAAATCTTTCTTTATCTGCCAGCTCAAGAAAAAAATGTTGAGAGCACTGGTGAAGATTTTAAGCGGTGACATCTTACTCTATGAAATTGTAAGGAGATATGATGGAGTGTGTGTGGACTGCAGATTCAGCCTCGTGCATACACATTAGATCCTTTGTACTATATATCATGTTAAGAAAATGCATGTCTGGTAAGACTATTGGCATGTATTAAAGTTTCTCGGGGCCCAGTGGAACTCCTATTGTGTGGATGTTTACCATGCTCCCCCAGATGGTTACGCCAGGCGCCAGATTATGTTTAACTTATTATGTAAACAACTAATATTGTTTAAATGATGGTAGGCAGCTATACTAAATGCTTAACTCAGGGCCCCTCAAAATCTGAGCAGTGTTTGCAGGCAATTGTTTTATAAAGGCCCCTATACTTCAAGATTAATAATAGATGCGACATTACAGTGCAGTACAACAAGTATTAAAAAACTAAATTCTGCAAAATACACTTAAAATAGAATACAAATGACCCCAAAGGCTCAGCAAATAGGGCATCCTCCCAGGAGTGTCCTTCATAAAGACACAGAAATTGGCACTCTATTGGTTAGGTCCTAGCGCTTTGCATGGTAGGTTATGTTGCAAAACTGATGTGTAAGGCCGTGTCTGGAATGGAGCACATTTATCAGGCAGCTTTTGAGATAACAAGGCTGTAATGAAATGCAGCCCATATTACCACAAAACTAAGTCGTGATGGCCCAAACCCAGGAGCACTCTGTCAGGCCGCCCTAAACGGGAGTCGCGTGGTTCTGACCTGGGGCAGCTCCCGTGTTTGTGTCCAGGCTCTATTCTCAGGCATTTAACTTTGGGGGGTGGTAAAAATGATTTCTCTCTCACTCTGCGTGTGAATCCTAAAATACACACACAGAGCTATTAAACGCTAAAACTGGAGCGGACCCGCGTGAATTAAATTAATATAACGAAGTTTTGAAACAATATTTGAAATTGGACTGAATTATTATTTAATTGTGACTTTTTATTTTTATTGTTGTTGTTGATAATTATAAATCCCCAAACCTCCTCACCACACACACATACGGTGAAGTAGCATCGAACCACTGACACAACCACGCACCTGCCACCAAGGGGAATCAATGAATTCTTTCTGCTTATCATCTCCCCTCCACATTCAGATTATCAGAAAACACTGATCATCTATTACCCGACACTCCTATCTGGCTGCAAACACTGTATTGTGTGCTGGGTGTGTGGTGTGAGTATGTGTGTGTGTGTGTGGTGCTCTGCAGAGGCCTTCCTCACTACATTGCTTGTCCGATTAAAGACTTCCACCTCTCTAATGCCATTAGAGGGATGAGAAAAGGAGAGAAGGTGGTTGAGGGAAAGACAGAAAAGAAGAAAAACAGGGCAGGGAGAGAACGGTCTGCTTAACCTCAGCCGTCTGATGGAGCAGGCAAACGTGCAGCGAGAGAACGATTTAATCCTCCTGTAGTAGCCCGGATTAGTCTTCCGATTTATCACTGCCTTGCTCTCTTTTTCTGGGCCTTGCTGTCATTTTCTCTCCCCTCTCATCCCTTTCTTCAGTCCCTCTTTCTCTCATGGTAATGTGTCTGGTACTGAGTGGCTTAATGCTGTTTAATGTGGTGACTTCCCTTTATCTGCCTATTGTCATTACTCCTTCTTTGGGACAAAGGGCTTCTATAGTGAAGCTAAAATGGCACTGACTAAATAAATAAATGTCAATGAGCTGCGAGCACTTGTGCCCCTAAAAACCCCCACATAAATCCCAGATTGCCACCTTAAAGGGATACTACAACATTTTTTAGAAATATGCTTATTCACTTTCTTCTTTCCAAAGGGTTTTGAGGCTAACATTATTGTGTG
>NW_023339707.1:4692339-4700156 GCF_004916995.1 Morone saxatilis | reverse complement strand
CAGATGCTGGATGGAAACCCCCCTAGCCAGGCTAGCTATTTCCCCCTGCTTCCACTCTTTTTGCTTAGCTAAGCTAACCATGTCCTACACAGAAATGTAAATTAGCAATTTGTCCTTTCGTGCAGTGTCCCCAACTTATCTTGGGTTGGTGGCCAAATATAGTCAGCAAGCAGAGGGTTTTGATGTTGGTGTTGATGGTACCAAACCCTGCAACCTCACTGTGATGATAAGACTTTTGGAAGCTGCATACAGTCTCTGCACTGGGCTGTTCACTAAGAAAGAGTTCCAGAATGTTATATATATATGAATAAAATAATTAAAATAAACCACAAATTAATGTTACATTATTTTACATTCAAGCCCTAATGCGGATTAAGCACCACCAAATAAATGTTTTTGTATTTCGCAATATACCAGAGTATTGTTCTAACTGGTAATCCAAAAGCAGGACTTAAATGCGTGACTCAACACAAGTTCTTGTCTTTTACTTGTCAAAATAGGGTTTGATATATAGACAGCCAACATAAGCAAACCAATCTAGTGAAAAAAGGCAGAGACACAGTCAAAAAACAAGCAGAAATATAAAAAACACAAAACACAAAGAGTTAAACACGAGACTAGGAGAATGCTGACACAAAGGTGCAAAGACAAGCTGGAACTGACTGAATGACACACTGACAATATACTATATACTATATACAAGGACAGGAAGTGAAGTGATCTGCAACGAGTGTGGAAACATGAAATTCTGAACAAACAAAGAAACATGACTTAGCATCTGTGTTGGACAGTGGTGCACCAATGAAGGCGTGCATTTATGACAACCAGGCAAATGACTGGTCTGCCAGACCTGAAAGGGGGGCAAATAAAGTAAGCTACAGCAACTAATAGTATGGAGGAGCCTTTACTCTCACTGCCAGAAGGGGGAAACAAAGAGTTGGCACTGCAAGGTTTAACTTTTCTGTTTATTAAAAAAATCTATAGGCTAGCTAAACACATTGTTACTCCCGCTCCACTTTTATTTAGCCAGCGTGGCTCTAAGGATGCTAATGTCGATTCATGATTCTACCTCAATATCTCAACAATTGTAGGATGGATTGTCACATGGGTTTGTACAGGCATTCATGGTTCCCAGACAATGAATACTATACTGACTTTGGTGATACACTGAACACCATCAGGTCAAACTTTTAACGTCTCTAATACTTTGGTTTATGAATAAATACTTGCAAGACTAATGACATTCCTATCAGCCAAAGCTTCACTTTGTGTTTAGTGCTAATTAGCAAATGTTAGCATGCAAATTGAAGGTCATTTAATTGTTATTTTACAACGCAAGGTTGTATAGCGAAATGACATAATGTAAACTTTATTAATAAGTCATAAATATCATAAAACTAAACTGATATGGTGAACATGGTAAACTTTATACCTGCTAAATATGTTGTTTTCCCAGTTACTGTGAACATTTTAACATCAGAGCATCATTTAACTTGTGTAAGTACAGCCTCACAGAGCCATATACCATTATACTTTGTTAACACTGAGACATGAGATTGCTATAAATCTCATTCAGAGAAAAAAAGTAAATAAAAGTATGTATTTTGCAGAATGTTGATCTATTCCTTAGCAACATAACTACGTCATGCCCCACACATGATGCAGCAGTCCTCTGGACCAAGTGGACCATCAGGGCCAAATGTGTCAATTTGGTTTGACCTGTAATTGGAGCTCACTTCCTGTGCAGAGTCATTTTTGGAAATCCTAGATACCAGTGGCATGCATCATTCCCTCAAGGCTGTCAGAATTTGATCAGCGGCGTCCGAGATGACGTGTGTGACAGATAGACGGACGAAAGAATGGAGACCGTCCCTCAGTCCACCATCCTTGTTAAATTTTAACAAACCGACTACCACTCACCCACTGTCAAAATGTTGCCCTCACAGCCACTGTCAGGTGGCTCATATTAAATGGCATCCACCTTGTTAAGCAAAAAAAAAATCTGACTTGCTTCTTCCTTATTAAGTGTAGGTTTTTAGGTAGAAAAGCAAGGGGGAAATGACAAATGTACTGTCCACCAGCCTTGTTAAAACCTGACAAATCTCTTTCTGCTGAGCGTATCTGGGTTAAGGGACAATTCCCATTGGGGCCGCGTGTAGCATAACAGGGCCCTTTATACAGTATGTATTTCAGCCAACGCTGTAAGTAAAGTTCATTAAGAAGAGCACACAATTTGTGGTGCAAAGAAGTGCAAGAAGTAGAAACAGTTTATTATTTCTGTTCCTATTCTATTTATTGATTTACACATTAGCAGCAATGGAAACTGTTGCAACAGATAATGTGAACTATTAGGAGACACTGGACAGAGCTTTGGACTGTTAATATGCTACAATGTCCACTTTGAAAAATAAACATAATCATAATCGTATCTGCACCGCTGCCAAATCTTGACTGACGTGAGCTGAACTGATGTCATATGCAGTCAATTAATTTAAACGTTGCAGTAGGTATTTATAGTAGTTAGTGAGCTAAGCCCCCTCTTCCATGCTGTCTCTGTCTCACACTTGATGTCATTCACATTAATTAACAATAAAATGACAGGAAACACTTACATACAATACATACAAACATGTAATTGACTCAGACCTCTACAGTATGTACATTTATGTTGTACAATAATCAATCCGCACACTTGTGTTTTGTGTCTATAATTAATGCCTATGCACAGACATTATACACTTTTCATCATAGTAATGTCAATGTTGTGCACTGTCACTGATCATCATCATTTTTCATTTGTGTCATTGTCCGCCTTTACTAATAGGATCATGTTGTCACCACTTTGGTCAAGTAGTCTATTCTAAAACTGTCTTAGCCTTGCTATTATGACAGATTTGATTGTTTTCATTTCAATTTAGGTGTCAACTGTGCAGTGCATTTTGCTGTTGCAAGTCGTTTTAAAGCTACGTTCTTCTTTAATTCGCTACTGACATTACATTATCAATTTATGTCTAATTGCGATGGGAAGGCCTGCTTTGATATTCTTGCATTGGGGCCCGGCGCTGACTCGTTACGCTGCTGCCTGTAGCAGAGCACACAAACCAGTAACAACAACGACAACAAAAACTTCCATTTTCATTTCATTTGCACTGTGATTCTTCACTTGTAGAGACCTTATCGATGTTTGCATAAAGCACTGGCCACATCACAGGTGCTGGTGCAGTAATCAAAACACTTTTACATCATAATATTAATAATTATCAACCTAATTTTATAATAATATGCTCCATTTACTGATTGCATTTAGTGGCTGTTCTGGAGCTTTCAGTCCCAACTTGTTACTGTTAAGCCCACCAAACTAAGAGTAGTCTCAGACACTGCTTTTAACTTTTAACCAGGTGTTGCGCTGTGTCTCGTCCACATCAGAAAAGCCAAGTACATATATATTTTTAAAGTAGCTATCTGGAAAGTTTGGGTCGAGGTGGAGTGTTGGAAAATTGGAAAGGAGCTATTCACCTCTCGATCTCTAAATATCTCATAAAAAATACTTTTGTACCACCGTTGTAGAATATTCTATTTTGTTTGTACACAGGACAATAAAAAAGATGTTAAAAGAGAGACCCATTGCTGTATAGTTTTACTCTATGGCAGGTCCATAGAGTAAAACCATCCTCCACCCTTTGGTCCAGACTGAAATATCGTACAACTATTGAATAGACTGCTATGAAAGTTTGTTCAGACGTTCATGCTCCCCAGAGGATGAATATTAAAAGACTTTGGTGAGATTCTGACTTTCCCTCCAGCATGTCAAAATGTATACTTATCTAGTTGACTCTCACACACACACACACACCTACACACACACACACACACTTTCACAAACAGTTATTATGTTGAGTTATTACGCAGAGCTTTGACATCACATCCAGGGGATAATGTATAATTGATTAAAATACAGACTTTGCTTATCCCGTGCAAATGTCCAACAAAAAACACAGACATGGGGCAGCAATTTCTAAATCACATGAGGTTCCTAGTAATACCAGTTCTGAGTGACTAGTGCTTTAGTCTTTTTTAAAACCTTGTGCCAATAAGAAAAAAGAAGAGAAATCGTTCCCATTTTAGCTTTCCTGCAGTGGCTTCCAATAACTTCCTCCTCGGTGAGAGTTGTGACATAGCCTATTGGTTTGAAGTAACGTTTAAAAAGATCACGTTTAATAATTGTGATTTCTTCAGCTTTTGAAATGGAAATACATACAGTATATGCTGTCTTTGAGTTTGTTGAAGATGCTGTGTGTTTTCTCCTGTGTTTCTGTGTATGTGTGTGTGACTTGAACGAAGCTCCACAACAATTATTTTTCTTAAAGGCTTACTGAAATTACTATGATATTCTTTGATGTGTGTGTGTGTGTGTGTGCACAGGCGTGTAAATGCTTGCGTGCCTTTATTTTTACATCAGATAACATGTGCATAATCTTACTTTACAAGAGCAGTGAGAAAGGTGATAATGACTGTGGAAAACAAACTGGGTTCATGTCTACCCTGATGACCAATACACACCTCATTATAGAGCAACCTCTTCCTTTGAGTTGCATCATGTCATTATATGTGTGTGCACGTGGGTGTATAGGAGGATATGTGTGAAAGAGAGATTCAACACCTTGTTACTAAAGAAAAGAAAAAAGAATAGCACGTGTTGTAAATAAAGCCTGTCCTATATGGTCACTGTGGTCACCTATTATATGTCTATAATTTTATCCTGGGACTTCACTCATGAGCATAATTGCCACAGGAGATAAGGGGGACACATCCCCCACAATGTAAGAAAACTGGAAATTCTTCTTTTTGACATCTTTTTTCCCAACAGAAATCAACTCTTCCGAAACACCTTCAACTGTATGGAAATCAAAGGTGGCCAGTATTAAATTCCTTATGGCTTACCCACACAGGTATTGTCACTTCCTAATGCTGCATTGAGACCATGTCAGAGTTATCATCATTATGAGATTCCGACTATACAGCATTCACGTTAACATCAAAGTCTTAATTTCAACTAACGTGAACGCTTGTCACACAGAAGTGGGTGAAAATCCAGCATAGACATCAGCAAAAGGTGAATGAACCCAAACCTAATGTTTAGTCAGTTGGCATTATTTTTAACACTCCACAAACTAATACAACCATCCTTGAGTTGTCAAGCTTACAAGTTGTAACCATGGGAATCTTTCCCATCTCAACCATTCATCCTATTGGACATAAACCCAACATAGTGCCTTTCTCAACCTTGTCTGTACTTGTGTTCTTACAGACTTGTGAGATATCATTACTCATGGCCCAAAGACTGCATTTAGCCCAGTACATTCCAAATGCCAAGAAATTGTCTTGCTATTCCCATTTTATCAAGGATACTCAGAATCAGCCATGATGAAGGATATGAGCCAGGCTCATAACTGTATGATTTTCACTTTGTTATTGTCTCACCAAATCTTTTACGGTGTTCCCAGCAGTCTATGGTAATTTACTGGTGGTACCGATGTCTCTGTAGTATTTTGTAGATGTAATAACTTTTAGAAAACACATTTTAGTCTCAAAATCTAATATTTGTTCCTGCCAAATTGTTCTGGCTAAAGATTAAGTAAGAATAACAGAAAATTATATTGTAGTGTTTTTCCTGAAAAAAAGGGGTTGTGTTTAAGTTAGGTATAATCACCAGAGCCTGGCTGAGCTGGTGATGTCAGCAAAAGCAGTGTTGTCCCAACTGCAAATTGAGCCTACTGTGTCCTCCCACTCTTGGTAGTGTGGACTCCTCGAGTCCTGGACTGTGCTTGATTGACATCTCACTCACTTTATTGTTGCACCTGCTAAGGCGGGACAAGTTGTGCTTTTGTCTTTGCAGGTAATTGAAAGTGGTGACCTCACATAATCCCCAGTATAGCTCCACCCAACTTCAATCTAAGGGGGAGTTTTTGTGCAACATAAACCAATATGAAATGAATAGTCATATATATTATTTAATTAATCATTTATTAAAAGTTGATTATGTACTGTGTAACGGTTATGGCTTTTTGGTGTCATTCTAAAAGCTCCTATTTCAAAAGGATTTTCCTGCAAAACTAGGATCAAGGAAGAGTGGAGAACAGAAAAAGGTTGAGTAGAAGGAAATGAAAAAAGAATTGCGTTCATGTTATCATAGAGATATTATATGTTTGGCTGGGAAGGACTTGGACTCAGATGTAATAATTGAAAGGTTCAGCACACCTTTACTCATGCACTGTGACACATGGATTGCTGGCAGATCAATAGAAAACGGGTCTTGTCTCTACATAAATGAAAGTATGAAAATGGTTGCATTCTCCTGATACAGGCCTTATCAGATTGGACCGGAGATGTAGCACTGCTGTCTTTCTGCCCTGCAGATATGCCTCAGGAATTTCTGTTATTTGTTTTGATGCCCATTATGGAGACTAACAAATGCTCAATGTCAAAAACACTTAGAAATTTTCATCATTGTATGTCTCGCCCCACTAGGCACAAAATCCTTGAATGTTTCTGTCAAAGAGGCTCATACTGTGAATCTGTGACCCTGCATCCACTGGGGAGAGCTGATCACGACTGCATGTACTTTATCCTTGTGAGCTGCACTCTCCTAAAGATGTTCAGACATGGTCTGATGATTCTGCCTGTCTGAACTGAAACATGTTTAAAAAAAAAAAAAAGAAAAAAACTTGCAGTGATATTGATGACCTCAGAGATTTTGTCAGCTCTTGGGTGTCACTTTATACCGATACATCTATACCTAACAACACTGTGAAAGTATTTCCAAATATCCCAAGATCACTAAATCTTTTCTTGAATGAGGAAAATAGGGCCTTTGAGGACAGCAGCCTCTCTGAAAAAGAACAAAAGGTGAAACTAAAAATAAGGAGTGATAAGCAGGCATAATGTGAAAAGAATGAGAAGGAATATGGGTTTGATAATGAAGACTGGGTAGGATGGACTGAAAACTATATTAGAGCTGATGATAGATACTACCCTCATTATGAACACAGCGTCTGAGGTTGATGCCTACAGTTTTAATGATGTTACCTTTGATCTTAAAACATGTATTTACCTCCCCTTGCCCTTCCTTTTAATGAGGATCTGTTAAATGTGTTAATGTATAAAATCCAAAACTAACTTTCGCCCAGAGACACTGCGTAGCATGGTGTTTATTACCCGTGCAGAACTGTTAGTTGAGGACTAGTTTACTGATGTTTCTCATACCACAAAAGGTGTCAAGGAAGTGAAAAAAAAGAGTCTGATGTCACACCTGTTGCTAACAGCAACCACGCAGATGTATTAAGTAAATGCCGACGACCAGAAGTCATGACATCTCTAGTCTTGAATTCCTTTGAAAAGGTGGTAAAGTGATGCTGCAGGTGGGAGGAGATGAACAGTTTGTGATAGCTGAAACAGACACGCAGTATATTTCATCTCCTCAATATATTAGATCTTTCTTTTTGATATCATATGTAATTGGTTCTTTTAATGGAATGTGCTTAAACGTCACTGCTTTAATGCATTTTTATGTATTGGTGAGAGATGTGTTGCTGTTACAGATTCATTGTCAACCAGGTCATTCACATGAATGGTGTAGATCCAGATGAGGAAGAGGGTGATATATGAATGACCGAAATTGCGCACTATCCACATCGATGCACTTATTGTCCAATCAAGTGTTGTCCTACATTCCTGTGGGCCAAACACTGGTGTTTGTATCATGGCAAATAGCTAAAATAGGAAAATAATTGGGGCGGTCCTCATGTGAGCCAGTTTCG
>NW_023339707.1:4691680-4692239 GCF_004916995.1 Morone saxatilis | reverse complement strand
AAATAGTCATGAAAATAAAGAAAAACCATTAAATGAGAAGGTGTGTCTAAAGTTTTGACTGGTAGTGTATATATATAATAGTCATCATGTATTGTCATCTAAAATGGGGCTGTAACAGATCGTTAAATTAATTTCCATTTTTTGTTATTTTTACAGTTAATCTAAATTATTGTGTTAAACTTGACTGCCACCCCATGGCACCCTCTAGCTCCGCCCCTGAATGTTAGTCCAATATTCAGTCGCGTTTTGGCTTTGGTTTTGTCTCCAGCAGCTCCTGAGGGAAAAATACTAGTTTTTAACTTTGTTCTGCTGGACAGTTTATCAGTGCTTTCTTGCTGCTAACAGCTTGAGTTGATGGCAGCGATGAGAGCGAAGCAAAACAATAAAGTCTGCAAGATGTACAACCAAAACAATAGACCTGTTTTACAGCAGCCATTTTGACATGAAATAGTTGGGTAATCACAAGTGTTACCAATGTTACTAATTAAGGTTCAGTTCCAGGTTCGGAGCCTTTCCAGTGAACCAATATGCACAATAGCAGCAACCTGACTCTGTTTGA
>NW_023339707.1:4686607-4691660 GCF_004916995.1 Morone saxatilis | reverse complement strand
GTCCTTTATTAGTATCATTGGTATCATATTTGTTTACCCTACTATTTTATGTTAAAATTGCCGCTCTGAAAATGTCCCATTCAGTAGCAGTTGGGCGAGATTTCTCTACTCCTTTTTAAATTAGCGATTTGACTTGGTAATATACATCATTTACAAAATACAAATATAAAAACACAATAGATAATAAAGAAATAATAAAAGTTTAAAAAATATAACAATTAGTGTAGCTTAAAGTATACAGAGCCAATCAGTTTTTCCCATGAGCAACATGTAACATACAATATAATAACATCTTACAATAATGGTATTTATGATTTTGATTTTTTTGTATATAATATTTGTATTATCAAAACAACACTACTTATTATTCTACATGACAAATTGAGCAGCTGGGTCAAATTTAACAAGAGGATATTGGAATGCTTACCTGCACCCTAAAAATCCATTATTAACAAGGAACCAGGAGCCAAAACATCTATTTATTTGCTACCAGCTAGTCTCATGCTCCCTCCAACTGCCCCCTGGACATGTCATTATTTACCCAATTATAACAAGACTTTTTTTTATATATTGCAATATCCACTGCTTTTCGAAACCAAGCCCTTTTTAATAATGTATGACAGTGTTTCTCGTTTGCCTTCCCCTATGGTCCCCTGATTGGCAGACAAGCACTTGACATAACATCAAGAGGAAAAGCCCTCCCGTTCATCTTTTTCAGTCAATTTTTAGACCTTTTTTTGTTGTTGTTTTGTTTTGTTTTTCCAAGTATATTCTATATCCAAAAAACACCCTGTATGTCTTTGTGGATTTGGTTCATTGGGTGTATTTGAAAGGAAGGTTTATATGTGATTGGATGTAAGTGGTTGGGAGAGTGTGACTGTGTGTGTTTAAGATTTATATGTTCTCTTTTATTGTAAGTGTTAAGCACACAAAGGCTTAGAACACGTGCACACACACACACACACACACACACACTCACATTGCTCTAGGTATGGATAAATATTTCAGATTTTGCCTTGATCTAGTCAAATAGCTAATCATGTAAGGCTTTACTTTGTTAAAGTCCCATTTCAGACAAATATGCAAAATTAGATTTCTGCAATAAAAAGCCTTCTGGGAAGAATGGCTCTGCGATTTTCATTCTGGCCTTCTAAATTTGTGTGGGCCGGCTTAATTGGGGCTAAGTCTTATCAAAACCTTGTAGTATTTTTCTAGCCTAACTAGAGGTTGCTATGGTAACGTGCCAGTAGGTAACAGAGGTCTAAAACACAATTGGAGAAGTAAGAAAATATCTTACAAGCTGGAGACACCACACTGACTTCCAAAACCAGCTAATGAGCATCCAAGTTTGTCAACATGTGAAAAACATTATATAAATCCTAACTCATAAGGTCTGTATGAAAGATGTCAGTGCTTTAAAACAAATCTGTAGTAATAAAAAATCTGCCAAATCACCAAAAGTAAGACCAAATCCATGCTTTTCCCCCTCAATATGCATCATGTATAAGTTTATATTACGTTTATTGTGAAATAGCATATGGACATCCTGTTTAAACATGAAACCCAGTGTTTAAACAAAGAGCAACATCAACCACAGTAGCTGTGATAATAAGAAAACTGCAAGTCAACAGAATAATTGCCTCTACACTGGTAGCTTTTCATTTTAAAGCTGCAAACATACATTTTGAGAGAACTCTTCCATTAGTCTGCTGCAGCTTCTCACAACTAAGCCCATCACATAATCCAGCAAAATTGAAGCAAAACTAACCAGATAATTTTTTAGCTTCAACACTCGTTGGAGGAATGCAATTTTCTCCTGGAGAACTTTATTGAGTCAGAAGTAAAGAAATATATTGGTTTTTGACTCAGAGGCTCAGACTTGCCAAACATCATATTGCACTTTGTGCTTAGATCTCGCAGCACATATCGAATCTTTAGGCAAACAACTTCACTGCAGAGCTTTAAAGAAATCTGAGCAATAACAGTACAAAGTTTTATTCCATGTGTTTGTGCACAGTGGACTGGTCCACAGCCAAAATGTAACTTTTATTAATTGTGCATGAACGTCCTTTGTCCAGTCCAATCGAATTATTGGACATTTCATTAGGTATGCAACATACTCAGGCATATTCTTCTTATAAGGTGCATCCATTTAAGTCTATGATCATTACTGCTTTCACCTATTAGATCCACTGCTGTCATGAAGAGGCAGCCTAGAGAGCGATTTGTAAATTGTAAAAAAAAATGTGGAAATCAATATTTAAAGTATTAGCTATAATTTATACTCTCTGAAGACAGAACTCCTTTACAAATGCAAAAATGTCACAAACCATTGGGTTTGCCTTTCAGCAAGCAATTTCCAGCAGCAGAAGATGTTTTAACAATGTAAAAACGTCAACAGCAAATGTCAAAGTTTAGTGTAAATTGTTCAGAATCAAAGAGTTAAGGCACTATTGGAAGCGCACACTATACACAATGCTTTCTTTCTCATTTAGCAGTCCTTCAGGGGGTGTGAGTAATAGCCGCAGTAGGCCAGAATGCAATACAGCCACAAGACATTTTGTGTGAGGAAGTGGCATGACTGCAAAAAAGCTCCAATGTTCTGTGTCTATTACTTTAGGCATCACTGGCTTTACTTGCATGTAGTGTACTGTGTGCACATTACACTGTATGCACATGCAATATAGCCATTCCCGATTGAAGAAGAGTTCTCTGATGTCCTCTTTCTCGCAAAACAACTAACTGCACTAAACATTGGTTTAAGACAATCTGACAATGGACATTTTTAAAGAAAAACTGAAAAAAACATGAACATAGTTGTGTGTGGCTCCACAATGTATAAATGGTAAGATCATGTGGGAACGATAGATGGCAGCCTTGCCCTCAGTTTACACACACACACAAACCTCATGCCGTGTCTTATGATGCTTACTGAGCCTTGTTTCTTTCGTGGAGCTTTATTTTTTTTTTGACTTCATACCTGAAACATTCACATTGACAGAATGTCCAAACAAACAGTTGGACAGAGAGACAGGGAATATTTTAGAAGGAATTAGAATTTAACCCCAAGAAAAAGAAAAGAGGATTCTTCCAAAGCTGATTAACAGAAGTTATTATCCATTCCAAAAGACATGCACACACGGCAGTTAACCTGGAGGCAACAGGCATGATTAATCACACAAGGTTAAATTCCATGAAGAAATTAGAATTAGAATTAAACATTGGCTTGTAATTATGAATTGATTTATTTTGAATTACATTTTTTATCAATCAATCGTGTGTTTTTGGTTTTTGCAGCATCCCTGTGTTGGGGGATCTGATCACATCCCTTATTACCAATCTGCCAGCCCTCCACACATTATTCATAATGGCCTAGCGGGCACTGAAATGGTGCCTTGGGCTGCCGAAGAGGCGAGGATAGAGTGGAGGAGGGGAAGAAGTAATGGTGGAGAGAAAGAAAGACAGAGAGAAAGGGAAAGAAAGGTAGGTAAAGAGAGAAGGGAGGACAGCAGAAGGATTTGGAGGTGAAGGGAAGATAGGCAGGGGCAACTTAAAGAAGCAGAGGTGTAACGGACATGGAGGAGGTGCAGAGGAGAAGAAAGGAGGTGCAGATGAAAATAAAAAAGGTGCAGAAAAGAAGAAATCGTGTTCAGGTGAGTAAAACACAGGAAAAGAAGGGGCAAAAACAGAAGAATGAAAGGAAAGGTGGTAAAAAAGTAATGAAGGTGCATAAGGAAACAAAGGAGGTTGACAGGGAGGAGGAGCAAGAGCGAGCAAAGGAGGTTTTAAAAGGAAAAGAAGAGAAGGAGGTGCAGAGCAAGGGACAGAAGAAGGATGGGAGGTTTAGACAACAGGATGGACGGTGTGTAATAGAAGAAAGGGCAGAGGGTGAAGAAGAAAGAGAAGCAAGTGCAGAGGAGAAGGAAGGAGGTGCAAGAGAACAGAAAGAAGGTGCAGAATAGAAGAACGCAAAACTGGAAATAGGGAGAAAAAAGAGAAGGAGAGAAAAGAGGAAAATAAGGAAGAAAACGAGATGAGAGGATGAGGTGCTGGAACGGGAGAAGGTGAAAAGAAAGAGAATAAAAGATGCTGGTGCGAAAGAAAGAAGAAATGCAGAAGAAAAGATGTGCAAAGAAAAAAGGCGCAGAAGGGAATGAAGGATGTATGAATATGAGAGGAAAGGAGTACTATGAGAATAGGCAGGAGATAGGGAAGAGAAGGAGGGATGTGCAAATGAAAAAGAAAGGAGGTAGAAAGAGAAAAGGAGGTGGTGCCGAGGAGAGCAGAGCAGATGCCAGCTATAGCAGTGCTCCACTAATCTGTGTCTGTCATGCTCCGCATATGAAACACCAAGTGATGACCGCTGTGATTCACTACTGCTGGCTACAGACCAGCCACTGGCGTGTGTGTGTGTGTGTGTGTGTGTGTGACTTTCCATTCAGCGCAGAGGGATTCTTTTAACAGCAGATTTGCTCTGACATGATTCATGACGACCTGCCTCCGGGGGGGGGCACAAGGGACACACACGCACTCACAAACACTTCAAATGCTTCGAGTCCACAAAATGAGATTAGAATTTTACATAAAATTGAAATCCTGCAGAATGTTGCTCGGGGTAACATTATATGTCCATGCACTCTTGCACACATACACACACACACACACGCGCACACACACACACACACACACAGAGAACTGATGTGATGACACACAGCATGTCTTATTTAAACAGAAGACGAATTGTAGGCCAAGAAATAACAAATGAGTCCTCTGGGGCAAAAGCAGACAGACCAACCCTGAACAACACTGGGCCAAAAATAACTACAAGAACTACTGTTACCACTACTACAACTACCAGTATAACATGACTAGACTGTATTCATCAGAAACATGTAAAGAATTGTTTAGATCAATCTCATGTTTGTGTGTTAACTACAGAGCTGCTGTCAGGTCAGGGTTAGCCTAGCTTAGCCTAAAGACTTGAAAGGAGGAAACAGCTAGTCAAAATTCAAGTACACCTAAACACCTCTAAACGTGTGTTATCTCGTTTTTT
>NW_023339707.1:4685571-4686573 GCF_004916995.1 Morone saxatilis | reverse complement strand
CACTTTTCGTGGTTTTGAGGGGAGTTACATGGTGAAACTATTCCTTGACAAACAACGGCGTATCCATCCGCCCAGTACTTCTGTGCATTGTGTAACATTTAGAAGGATCTATTGGAATATAATATTCATAGGTACATTTTCATTAATGTAGAATTACCCAACAATAAGAATCGTTGTGTTTTCATTACTTTAAAATGAGCTGTTTTCCTCTACAGGGGGAGCGGGAGCTGCCATGTTTCTATAGTAGCCCAGAAGAAAATATAGAAAAATGTCTTATTACCATATTTTGTTTTGTTATATTGTATCGAACATTATCGTTATTTGTGTTTTAACCCCCAACCGCTAGATAACAGTGCTGTAAACATAAACTTAGGGACTGTGATAAATACAAATGCAGATCCAACTGTTCTGGGGTTTTTTTTTCAGGCTTTATCATGTTTTCTTTTTTTGTTGCAGCCTCACTAGGTGACCCATAGTATGTTTTTTTACCCAGATGTTATGCATATGGTGGTTACTTTTTTTAAAAACGAATATATTCAATATATTGAATAATAATCCAATATCATGACGTGTATCATATCACCAAATTCTTGCCAATACACAGCCAAACACTGGCTCTTGATGGGGGCGTTGGTGTTTTTCACGACCACCGTAGTTTCTTATTTCTTCTTCTGATTATCAGACAGTAGTCAATGGTACAAATAGCTTTTTTCCAGGATCTGATTTTTCACAGATGATCTGTCTCATGTTCTACTGTCAGGATATAGTGAAAGTCTCAGCAAATACGACAAAAAAATGTTCATTAAGGTTACCTACGGCAGCTTTAATGCAGCAGATTTTTATGTTAAAACAACAATGTATATTTTACAGTGTAGCAGAAAAGTCAAGTCACTGCATTCATCCTCTGGAGGACATAAAACAATTGCATCCTTATGTAAGTGCACACAGCACATATCAACGCACACAGTCTTACACTCATCTATTAATTCCGTGTCTAAAAAA
>NW_023339707.1:4671542-4685471 GCF_004916995.1 Morone saxatilis | reverse complement strand
AATACACAAACGTGTATATTGAGGCGAAAACACAGTGCTGTCATCGCCCATCTACATCTACAGCAGTGGACCCCGAGCCACCCAGCCAAGTAGCCACTAATGGAGGCTTGACTGACAGGTAGGGACACACAGACTATTCCTGTGACTCACTCTTCCAAAGCCATGTGTGTATGTGTGTGTGTTGTGTGTGGTGGTGTGTGGTGTGTGTGTGTGTGTGTACACAACCCTTTGTCTAATGGAGTCAATGGTAGCAGGTGGATGAGAGAAAATATGAGAACATGAGCGGAGGAACGAAGGAACACACTGCAGCGTGATACACTTTGATGTGAATTCACACAGATTTTAAACATTTAAACATTTTACTTCAGACAGAGGCCTGTATTGGTTTTCTTGTGTCTTATTTCTCGCCTCATCTCCCCTTTTCTCTGCCCTCTACTTCTTTGTTGTTCAGGATGTGTTGTTAATAAAAGATATGCACATTGGCTCACCACTCCTCATTTCAATGTATATACATGCAAACTGAACCCAGCTATAATTTACATAGAAGTGAATTATTTACTACTTGTTGAAAGCTAATGATTTTCTGTGCTTCATCATAGCAAAAGTAATAACATGAACTTGGTGAAGGGTCTAATCCATTCTCAGTCATGGGTGTAACATCCACCATGGACAGGGCGGACATATGCCCCAATTTTCGAAGTCCTGTTTTTTCTAAAAAGGCGTGTATTTTTCAGTTTAAGTCTGAAGGTGTAATCCTAATGTAGTGCACTTAAACTGATCTTATATATATATACTTCCTATTGTTGTGATTGGAATTTATGTGCCACAGATCTATTCATACAGCCCTATATTCTTCAAAGTACAGCTTATGTCCCTAATTGAATGTAGGGGTCACGGTTTAAACATGCAGAGAGTAAGATGCTTTTTTATCTATGCATAATAGCCTTAATAGCAATGTATTGTTTTCAAGTAACTGGTAAAAACGATATAAGCATATGTGAAGAAATAAGTAGAAATATAAGTAGAAATGTAGAAAATGGTATTCAAATCCTATGTTTATCTTTATTGTGCCCCCTGCTTTTCAAATCAATGTTCTGCCCTTGTTCTCGAGTATGAAGGAAATATAGTACAAATACAATAATACAAATAGAACATCTCTTTTCTGTACAAATAGGAGCTCAAGGCTTCACAGTACTGGTGCCACAGTTCAAACAGCACAGCAGACAAATGAAGAGGGAAAAAAACAATTACATTGCAAATTCTCTGGATTATCACTTGATGGGGACAGCAAGCAGGCAGTCCACAGCATAATACATCTGCAGGGGGTTGATAAAGTAATAATAGATAGTATCAGTGAATGCTTTGAAACACTTTAAAGTTTCTTTTTTGGTTTTTAGTAAAAAAAAACTCCACAAATGGAATTCCAAGAAGGTTGAAGGAACCGATAAAAAGACTCACCGTGGCAAGTTTTAAATAAAACAACATAATTCTCTCTGGTTTTTGTCTTTGAACATTACCAACTGTTAACAAATCTGGATTATTTGATATCACTTAATGTATTTCATTTGCTAAAACCAGTTTAATTTCAGAGATGCATTTAACTTGAGAATAATAACAGTACATTAGAAAAGAAGGTAGTGCTTCAATGAGTGTAGGGCTAAAACTAAAATCCCAAAATTATGAAAAGGTAGCAACTCTAAAAAAGGCAAAGAGGACAAAATACTCAAATTTCACTTATTTATTTTGCTCTTGTTACACTAGAAAATGTTTTACACATTTCGGCACAGAGCCTTCACCTGAGCGCTCTACCTTTGTGGAATAAAATCAGTGCTCAAGCCTGTGTTGAAGACATTTTATGTTTTAACCGCCTAAATTCCCATTTCCATTTCTATTGTGGGTTTGTTAGCAGAGAGTAGCCACTACTACTACTTTTTTTTGTTCCACTGTGGACTGTTTGTAGGGCAGTTAACATAGCATAAAATTCACACTGAATCAAATTAAAGGATGAACAGTATGTATAGTGTACTATATGGTAAAAAGGGAGTGATTTTGAACACTGCCCAGTACCCTGAAACCAAAGCAGTTAAATGGAATTTAGCCATTATAATTTATTATTTTCCGACCGTGTCAAAATGCGTCAATCCAAGAAAATCCAATACATGTTCATCATGAAAAGGTAAATCCACACTGAACTACACGTTAGAAACTGCTGCGGCTGATTGCAGGCTGCAAAGGGAATGTTGCACTTCTGGCCACGCCCCTAATCAGTGATGTCACAGCAGGGGTTTCCAATCACTTATCAAGTGAAAACACCTGCTGTAATACTGGGACTGAAAGTTTGAACCCATAGAAAGCAGTGCAGCAGCAGTTTTACTGCCTCTGTGGTCCTGTATTGATGTATCACAGCGGAACAGCAAAGGCACCAGCAAGGTCATTTCATTCATGCTGCCTTTAAGAGGAGGTAGAAGCACAGCAGCCATCTTTTATTTACCAGACAACAGCCCTGATGGTCGATTTGGAGAAAGAAGAGCATTCTTCTGAGTCAAAGGAAGGTATCTTAAGGACTGAAACAGAAGGTAAGGACCCACCAAAACAATAGTGTAAAAATAGGTAAATAAGGACTTGAACAGAGAATGTATGCTCTTTGTTTGGACACTTACCTATCCTACTTTAGCTAATGGAAGGCACGGTTTCTTGGTGCAGTTTAGGTAAGTACAGGGAACTCAATGGTCCAGAAATAAAGTATTTCTTATTGTCTGTACTCAATGTACTTTTCAGTTTGAGAAACCCTAAAAACAACCTCACTCACAGGGTTGTCTGAGCTGTGTGTGTGTGTGTTGCCTGGTGTGATCTGACCAGGTCCAGCTAGTGGTTACAGATTTGAAGAGCACTCTAATAATGCATCCTCTTGTTTGGGCCTCGCAGCTGCTGTTGTTTGTCTTGGCAGTCAGCAGAGGTTGAGGACGGACGCAGAGCCGCAAGGTTTCCAGTGTCCCTGTGTCACATAGTGGTCTTCTCTCTGTGTGTGTGTGTGTGTGTGTGTGTGTGAGAGAGTTTTAAACCCCTGACTTGTCCAATTGCTGTGTAGTTGGTGATGGGGTTGGCACAAGGGTATGGCAGCTATGTTAAGGCTTAGAATTTGGCCTTTCTCTTAGTTTTAAGCATGGAGGAAAATGCCAGTCACGACCAAAAACATTTTCTTCTTGGCATTTTCTCCAACTTCCAAAATCCTGTGGCCTTTCTCTTAAAATCATTCTCAGTACTGAACTTGCTACAGTCTGTCTATATGTCTTTCTTTCCACCTTTTCCTCCTCCTCTCAGCCTTTTCCTGCATCAATTTGAGGGTCACTCTGGTGTAAATGAGAGCATTGTTCCAGAAGGGGAAGGCTGGCTTTGCAGAGGATTATCTATTGGTGTTGAGCTGTGGGATTCAGTTCCTTCTGGAGTATGAGCTGGTCAGCGAGCTGCATCACTAAGCTTGTTATTATTGTTTTGGGAGAAGGAGACAGAGTTCTGATGCAAAAAAGTAGAGGAAAGAAGGAAATGAGGAAGATATAAAGTGGGAAAGGCAGAGAGGGAAGAAAACTAGAAAATGGAGGGAGAATGTGTAAAAGTCCAGGCCAAATATTTAATGATTTACTGTATTTGGAAGGAAGGACAAAGATGAGTAACAGCAGAAGGATAGAAAATCACTGCCTCTGCAGAAACTGTCGTTGGACGCAGGTTTTAATGGGGAGGAGGAAAAAATGCTTGGATGTGCTTTTTTTTTTTTTTTTCACCAGCAAAACTGGGATGAGAAACCTGAGGAAAAAGCTCAGTTATCTCCTCTTGAGCAGCAGATGGCTGTAGACAGACACACAGTCAGACAGACAAGAACATGAATCCATGAAGGGTGAGGTCTTCATAGAGTCACTGGATCCTGCAATCTTTCTTTAGAGCAGTCTTGTGTCACTTACCTTGCAGGGCTTTATTTACACAGGTTCTGAATTGCAGTTATTTGTCTTTACGTGCATTTTTGGACAGTGAATTGACTATGATACATATATGGTTCTAAAGCGGGTACTGATACTGGTGTATTTAAAGTGCATAGGGGAGATGGTATAACCACACAAAAGAAACAAAGACAAGCAGACAGAATGGTGCACTTATTGCTGCATTTTAATTCACAAACCATTAGTGTTACTCCATCTGAAAATATTAAAGGTCCAGTGCGTAACATTTAGGAGGATCTGTTGGCAGAAAGCAAATATAACACTCAAATGTTTTCATTAGTGTATAATCACCTAAATAGGAATCGTTGTGTTTGTGCTTACCTTAGAATGAGCTGTATGTATCTACAGAGGGAGTGGGTCCTCTTTCACGCTGAACAGTCGTGTTTCTACAGTAGCCCCGAACGGACACACCAGAACTGATTCTAGATAGTACCTTTCGCGTTTTTTGCAGCCACCGTAACTTCTCTTACACGCTTAAAGGGTGAGTACTACACACTGGTCCTTTAAATTTAAAAAAAAAACTATGGGACCTTCACTTCACATGTCCAAGGCAATAAACCTCTTTCTGCCTATGAGCTCAATCCATAACTAAAGGATTCATCTAGTGTTAATTTTGTTAACGAAACCTCCACAAAAACAAAACTACAACTAAATGAAAACAAACTGGCAAAATGTATTAGAATTGCTGTCCAAAAACAATAACTAAACAATGAAATGTCAACACATGAACTAATTACCAACTATTGACTTCTTATTTAACAACCAGGATGCATCTGCAGAATCATACATCATTTGCTCCATATTGGTAAAATAGTATCACATGCTGTTTGACTTGTTGCACTAAATGGCAGCATCTCAGTAACAATATGTCTCTGCCAATCAGTAACAAAACAGCTGGACCAGACCACAAAAACATACAGGCTAGTGGTAATGTAACATCATCAAGGGTTTATTACTTTTAGGTAGGCTATCTTTCATGTTTATAGGCTATCAGCAGGAATTAGTTCAGGATTAATGTAGGCTGTCAACCATAAATCTTCCCACAGATGCTTTCGAAAGGAATATTATCTGACATGTGTAGCAGCTTGTCTCAACTAAACCCAGACTGAACATCATTTCAGTGGAAAGGTTAGTGAACACTTGAATGAAGAAGCTGATGAGCAAGAATGACTTTGGTGATAACAACTGGATTTACTGTGGAGAGGGTGACATTGTTGTATTACTGCAGAGCAAAGCGGCTTGTGTGTGTGAACCATTACAATCTGGTGTAAACAGGTAAACATGCCTTTTCTGCTAACTAAACATCGGGTGCCAAAATTTCCACTAGTGACCTGCTCAACCAACAGAGATACAATAAAGTTACATTTTAGTCTCTGGTCTGAAAACAAAAGATGAACTGACATCTCAGCTCATATCTCCCAATGAAACAACTGATGGACATAAATATTGAAAAAATGTTTTAATGTAATTTATGTGCACTTAATGTTCGCTCACTGACTGACTGGCTAGACTGCTGGTTGATTCCTCTTCTCATCTCCCATTTCTCCAGCCTGTCAGCGTTTTGACTGGGCCTGCTTCAGGTACTGTACTCTGCTGACACTGATGGTTGCACCGTGCACATCCCATGCACTCAGGCTGAAAACTCAACCTGGCATTTTCCTGGAGCTGAATTGGAGGCAGAGAAGACAGAGCACTCTAGCACTGACAGGCAGGTCCAGAGCCTTACTTATGACAGTCATATCAAGCAAACCAGTGGCCGTAAAAATCCTGAGGATCTAACACTGCTTGGATACAATTACAACAAAAAAATTTCTCAATCTTCCCTTGAACCCACAGTGTCCATAATTTCCCTAGCATCAGAGAACATGCTGATTTTCATTCACACTAAGCAAAAATACCTTCCTTTCTGGTTGAAGGTGCATGAAATCTAGTTTGATGTTTGGCAGGAATGAAAACCTGCAGGCTATTTGATGGCCTGGGACTGGACACCGCCGGCCAAGAGAAAACATTCTTTCAGATAACAAAAGCATTCGGTTTGATTCACAACTTTTTCTGTAACTAAAGACTGACAAAACTAGGTCTGATCAAAAATACTAACTTGTTCAACAGTAGGAAAGCCCAAAACTCTGTATGATTGTTCTGAATTTTACAATTGAGTTGTTTCAGCTTTTGAAATTCCACCCAACTTTCTTTACAAACCATCATCATGGAGGAGACTTGAGATGCAGTTTGTCTAATGGGCACTAGACATTGGATTAAAGTCTACAGCCAGGCTAGAGATTGCTAAGCAATGCCTGCATGAATACGATTGGATGGTAATAACCACAAGGCTGTGAATGAGCCAATGTAAGCACCACTTCAATAATCTGTCTCAACTAACACAGCTCTCCATCAGTGTATCTTGTGGGGAACCTAAAATGTACCAGTTTCCATATAGTATTAGCAGTAGAGGTTTTTCGTGGAATAAGCGAAAACTCTGACTGGCTTGATTCATCCTCTGGAGACCATGGATGTCTGTAGTAAAGTTCATGGGAATCCATCTAATTCCTGAGATATTTCTATTTCTGGACAGAAATGGAAGAGTAAATGACCCCTCAGCTAGCATGGATAAAACTAACTCGCTTTTTTCTCAATGGTTAATTTCACCTCTTCTTAAATGTGTTTTGGTGGTGATTTTTGAAAAGTACTGCCATTGAGAAGAAAGCTTATGGCAGTTAAAATGGGCTTAATGTGTTTGCAGCCATGTCTGCTGCATTGAAGTACCTCTAACAGTACCCAGAATCCACCTGTTGCTCAATTTTGCACAATGGGGGTGTGATGAGTCATCTGTCCACTTTCATCTCCCTTCTCTTTCTTCCCTGTTTTCCACCTTCTTATTTAAACCCCCTTCGTCATCTCCTCTCCACCTTCAGTCTGGGTGATGTCCTCACCTCTCCCTGCATCTTCTCATGCTCTACTCTCCCATTTTCTCTCATGTTCTCTTCTGTCCTCTCCTGTGTTCTTTCTCTTTTAGCCCACCGTCACTCTGGTGCTAATCACAGCATCTCCATCTCGCCACCGGGGAAATCTCCATCGCCACAACTCACTTCATCTGGAATTAATTCAGGATGTCAGAAGGATAGGAGATTCTCAGCTGCCAAGAATGGATAGTCAGCTCACTTGGATAGAATACAGAGAGGAAAAAGTAAATTATTTACACTGGGTATTTGCATCCAGGTTGTATAGTGCTCAGTAAAAAAATATGCATTTAGGATACAAGTTGAAGAAAGCATTGTATTATCTGATTACATATGATGTGTACATAAAGCCCTTTTATTTCTTGTATTTTGAGCTTGAACTCTAGTGGGGACAGAGGTGGGAGGGATGAAAGCATAGGAAATTAGTTTTATGGTGTGAAAGAAGTAAGAAAAGAGAGAAGATAAATGTAATAAAAAGGATGGTCAAGGTGGATTATTTTGGGAAAGGAAGGTTTAATGGTTATAGCCTGGACCCAGTTCAGTTTTCTCTGAGGATTCAAGTCAGTATGGGCTCACAGCGATCAAGCCCTCACATTGAACCTTTTTCTTCTGTGTAAGGAATTATCTAGGCTGTGGATTGATGTGTCGTCACCACAGGCAATGATGAATACAGAAAAACAGACCACAAAGACAGCCATGAATAACTTAATTCAAAAACTCACAAGGTTAACAAGTGAATGTGAGTGAAAACCAAATCAGTAATCCATGGGGCTCTATCCAGGAGAGCATGTTCAATTGTAGATATCCTTTTTTAAAAAAAAAAAAAAAATTCAAATCGTTTAACATTCCTATGCTCAACACAATTATATTTTGTGAAATAAAAATGGTAAATTTTTACTTTTCAATGTTGCTTCTCATTTGCTGACTGCCCTTTGGACTTCCACGTCGTGCTGAAGGACACTTGGACATGAACAGGAGGAACTGGGGATCGGACCCAAAACAATACATTTTATATTCTTCATGTACCAAAAATTCTGCCATGTTCTGTACACTCCACATTTATTGTATGTTGTCCATCCTCTGTGGCTCGTCCTGAAGTTTTCCTTTTTTTTTTTTTTTTTTTTTTTTTAAGGGAGTTTTTCTTTACCTAAATCAAGGGTCTAAGGACAGGGTGTTGAATGTTGCACAGATTTGAATGCCCCTTCAGGCAAATTGTGATTTATGACTTGGATTATGTAATATAATTTGACTTGACGTGAACCTTGCAATTATTGAACAACGACAAGGCTCCCATCAAAGGAGTCATTTTTTTTGGGGAAAATAAGTGGCTCTGGCGTAGTCTTTTTTTGTTGATTGTCTAAATCCTCGTCTGGCTGGCAGCTACACACTCATTCATACCTTTCCTAAAATTTACTGTAAAGCAGACAAAGACAGCATTCAGCTGTGTGGTACTTCGGTGGTGTCCTCAGTTGTTTTCATTATCCTATTACTCCATATCTTCCATGTCTGTGACAGAACTTTCAGTGCAGTTATGGAATAAGCCCATTGCATGCACAAAAATTCTATCAAATGTATGCCAAAAGAGTAAGTTGGCAACCTTCCCTTTTGTAGCGTCTTTCCTCTTACCCCTTTTTGCCTGCTTGTCCACAAAAAGTTAACCAAACCTGAATTTAGGAAAACTCAAATATTAGGTAGAGCAAGTACTAACTCCCTGTAGACAGGAGAAAATAAAATGCATCATGTACTTGTTAATCTTTTACCATATATTGATGTCTGTGTGTAGAAGTGAACTGAGAAGCAGTTGTCTACATGTAATACAAAGAACCAGCTTGAACCCAGGCATGGTGTATGTATAGGTTGCAAAAGCAGCCCGCACACTGAGTCGATGCTGTCCTGATGTATTTATTTAGCACAGCTATGATGTTTCAAATTCTGAGGGGGAAAGAAGAAAGGGAGCGAAAAAAAAAAAGAAAAACGGTCGACGGGCAGTCTGCTTTCCTTGCGATCAGGTACATAAGGATGGTGTGACTCCTCCTCCAGTTGATTTGGACGGACAAGTCTAAATCAAAGATTCAGCTGCTAAGTGTTCAGAATTTTGCTTCTTTATGCCTTAGAAACATTACTTATGCACCACTGCAGTCTAGCCTATACACTGCACTGTCTTACTGTAACTGCAGGTTCAGTTTTACACAGTTGATTGCTCAGTGTTTGTTTTCTCATGTGCTTTCTTGCTTTGTTTCTATTTTGTTTTTTTTCTTTTTCAGGCCATGTAGTTAATGGAGACATGGCCTACATCATGTGACTCTTAAAGGAATTGTTTGACATTTTGGGAAACGTGTTTGTTTGCTCTCTTATATGAAGTATGAAGCTACTGTTAGGTTAGCTTATTTTGGGACTGGAAAAGGGAAACTGCTAACCTGACTCTGTCTAAAGGTTACCAATCCTCCCACCAGCACCTCCTACAGCTCAATACTAAACAAGCATGTTCATTATTATGTACAAAAAACAAGGTGTAACAGTGACCTATCACTGTTTCGTGTGTTGGACTACTTCTTGGCTGGGACAAGTTACCTGTGGTTTAGAGCCGCTGGAACACCCAGCTGGAGGATCTGAAAGCAGCTGGATGTGTTGAGATTTATAAATGTAAATTAAGAACTAAGGAATGGTTTTAAATAGTATTTTAAATATACTTTTTTTTTTTTTAATGGTTTTACTTTTATATGTTATGTTATGTCTACCTGCTTGATTTAGCTTTTTGTTTTAGTAAATACTATTGTTATACCTGTATCTTATTGGAATTTTTATCATTGCATTTCATTTTTAAATCTACCTCCATTTAAGTTTTACTCCATTCTGTCTAATTATTGTCTTATCAATTGTCTGTGAAGCCCTTTGAACTGCACTAAACTGTATGAAATGTACTGTATAAATAAAGTTTGATTTGAAGTAATGAACAGAGACTCCATAAAGTTACTGGTCCCGGCCAAGAAATAGTCCGACACATAAAAAGAAATTCTTGTTTTATTTTTTTCTGCATCTTGAGGTTGCTGTATGGATTAAACAAATGGCATTTTGGGGGCTTTTTTATGCCTTTTTATTTATTAGAACGGACAGACTGGGTACAACATGCGCAAAGGGCCACAGGATGGAACTGAACCTGGGCCTGAGCTTTAGGCGTTGGTAGGCAGATTTTGTTACCTTTGGACAGAACCAGGATTGCTGTTTGCAGTCTTTATACTAAGCTAAGCTGCACTCACTTCATATTTATTGTTCAGACATGATGACGTGAACAGAGTGATCAGTCTTTATCTAACTCTTTGCCAGACTGCAAATCGGGTTAAAACAGCTGTAAAGTGAGGCAGAGCACATTAAGCATGTAGCCACTATGTCCCAGGTTCAAACAAACAGAGTGGAACATCGTAAACTACATTATATTAGGATTCTGCTGATGCTGCAGCCCGTGCTGTTTTGCTGCAGGCTGTAGCTTAAGGGCCTTGCTCACTGCAGAGCCGGTCTGCCTGTCTGCAGCCCCAGCTGGCTAGAACGGAGCTTGACCCACATCATCAGATACAGGGGATGAATAATGAATGCACAGACAGCCAACTAGCCATCCACAGAGACAACCAGCCAACCTTTACACCCGTCAAGCGCCCTGTCGGCCAGTCGGCCCACTATGCAGCTGGCCACCAAATCAACAAGCAAGCCCGTTGGTCAGAGATCCAGACAGTCAGCCATGCAGCCTGCAAGCCCTGAATTCAGCCAGCCAATGATGCAGCGGCCCACCAAATCAGCCAGCCAGCCACACAGCCAGCCTCGCAGTCATGCCCCTACTTGTTTTGAGTCCCACTGTGACCCCCATCGTTGTCTCTTCACTTTCTCTCCTCCCTGTCTTCCCTGACTTCCTCCTTAGTTGTTTGCATTGTTCACCCGATGACCCCTCCTCCACCACCAACCCCAACACATCCTCTCTCTAACTCAGCGCTCCGTTCTCCCTTCCCTTCTTCGTCTTCCTCATGTGTAAAAAGGGCAGGCCTGTCAGAATAGTTTAGCTACAATGCGTTGTTTTCTCTGAGGCATAGACGGGGTCAACTGACCCCGACTGTGTATTTACTGTCGGGAAGGAGAAGGGGGAGATTCATAGCAGAAAGATCTAACAGTGGCTGAGTGTTTGACAATTCTGGTTTCTTTTTGTGATTTCTGGCCTCAAAACGCAATCATTTAAGTTGTAATGTAGGAATGAAAAGAAACAAAGGGGAACATACTTGGATTGAAATTGAAATAAATGAATAAAAAAAGCAGTAACCTAAATTGAAGTTCGTGATGGGTATTACAACTGTGAAGGGAGCCGGATCTTACAGCAGTTCCTTTCTGAGTGCTGTTCAAAAGAACTGATTGGATGAACCATGCGTCCAATCACCCACCAAAGTAGTTTTTAAAAGTGCCTGCCATTTCAAAGGACAACTTTTAAGATGGTTCTGTGTAAAAAACAAACTTGCCCTGCAGGTTAGTGAAATTTGAGAAAATCTCCCTCTCACCAAGTACGTCTCGGTTCCTTGTTCCCCGTTCATACCAAAGTTGTCATTTGCAAGCATAACATCACTAATTTGACTGGAAAAAGTGATCATTAATGTGCCAATCCCCAAAAATCCACATATGCTACACACAGATTTTACCTAGTGTGACATGTAACTGTTTTAACGGAAAAATTTTGTTGTCTCACAATTAAGTTATTGTTTCAGTATTCTAATTAAGTTCTTTAGTAGTAAAGGTAAAAGCAGTCTACTGTAGTTTTTGGAAATACGTTTATTATTATTAATGATGATGGTGCTAGTAATAAGAGAGAATCACTAAATTCATTTTTGGGGAACCATGAATGTCTCTACAAAATTTGATGGCAATCTAATAGCTGTCGAGATATTTTTGTTGTGGATTAAAGTCGTTGGCCGAATGTGTGACTGACCAGCCGACCGGCAGAAACTGCCATCCCTAGAGCTCCGCGGCTAGTGTGGCTAAAAATAGGATAAATCACAATAATTAAGCTAGTGTGGTTCAGCTATTTTAACTGCTGCTATGGAGCATTTGACACATTCAGAAATGGTTTCACATCACAACATGACTACATTATAGAATGATTTCAGGTTTACCTTTGTCCAATTTAGAACACCAGGGCTCTACTGTAGAGGGCTAAAGAACCATTTAATGTCATAAAAGAGCACATTCATGTACAGAATCAGAAATGTCAAAACTTTCTTTACATGAGAACACTGCTTCTGATGATGGCTTGAAGCTGTTATGTCATAATTGAGTTGAGCAATGTTATTACAGTGATGAAAAATAATATACATAGTGCAAAGACTGCAGCATAATTCTGTGCATGTCCAATGTGCAATTGATTCTGTGCACCGGGCCGTGCCGGGGTGCTAACCCAAGATCAAGTCAAGCACGTCCTGGTTAAATTGCATAAGAGGCTGAGCTGCCTTTTGGGCAAATTAAGCCCCTCTGTCGCCCTGCTGCTGACTGCCCCAATCCTTCGCTGCCTTGTTCACGCCGTATCCTCCCTCTCTCTCTTTTCTCACAATCAGTCTCTGTCTCTCGTCCTCCGTCCTGCACTCTTTCCCTAATACACTCCGTCCTCTCCCTCCTTGTACAGTATGTACCCACACAGCCGAGCCGAGCCGAGCCAAGCTGAGCTGGCCGGGCCAGCCTGCTTGCCGTGATAGTAACGGCTTTAATAAAAACACCGTTTGGGGGATGAGAATTGAATTTCATACTTGGACGCCCCGACACTACATGTGTTTCTTTTTAATAAAGAAAAGAGAGCGAGCAGAGTGAGAGAGAGAGAGAGAGAGCAGAGCGGTGCAGAGCCACTCGGCCAAAGGAAGATAGGCTGAGGCTTTTCTCATTTCTCCTCACATTCTTGCTTCCTTAAGCTCAGCTGTGTGCTTGGTGTTCCATGGGGGAGCTGGAGGGGACATCTGGCTTGTCAATCAGAGCATTTCCACACCTTTCTAAGATAAGGCTCAGTGTTCAGCCATTTCAAAAACTGGCTCTCAGATTTGTTTCCTTTCTCCCTGTTGTTTATTCTTAGACAGAATGAGTCACAATGATATTTTAAGTCAGAAAATGCCTTCTTTGGTATTCTCTATCATTCTATATTTTAGAATTACCATTGTAGATAGCATGAGCGGTGATAGCCAGCACCAACCAACACAAAGCTTAAAATAACTTGTGTGTTGCCGATTAAATTTTTAAGCTACTCTGTGTCAAATGGTTGTTACAGAGGTGCACATAAGAAGTACAACTTCAAAAAGTTGAATAAAACTGTCAGCAGCTATCAAGTGTTGCTTTGACTTCACTGTTGATTTAAAAAAAGACTGGTTTGTTCTTTTACAGCTTCGTAGTAAATTTAAAAAGACAAGAGTTTCTGTGAATCGAGTCTTGTGTCTGAAGGACACAATTGTTCCAATAAACAAAAACTAAAAATTGATTTGTGTCCTTGTCATTTCCTTCTGAGATCTGTGAAAAATCAATTTTCCAACCTTGTCACGTGGGATAACTGCATGTCAAAAATGTTCACGGGCCATGAATGCTGCCACTGACTGTGGTTGTAGCATCACAGGAGAAAAACAGCAAGCTTGTATTTGTGCAGACACAATTAAACTGACTGTGAACCTCCGCGGCACATACAAGTACCGATTGCTCGGAAAAATCATATGAAACCTTTTTCAGAAATTTAGAGAAAACGCAAGTAGTACGGGGAGCTCAGTGATCTGAGTTTGCATCCATTTTGATAAGATGATTGAACAACTATGCCCTCAAATAAAAGGAGTTGGAGCTCTGAGAGACCTGCCTCTCCACTGGAGCTGGACACCAGTAAAAAAAAACAACAACCCTGCAGCTGAAATGCGAGTCTAAATAAACATGATGATAATAATAATAATAATAATAATACATTTTATTTATAATGCCCTTTTCATCAG
>NW_023339707.1:4666691-4671442 GCF_004916995.1 Morone saxatilis | reverse complement strand
GTCTTAAGATCCTTTTTAAAACATGATATTGACCTCAGCCCCAGCTGAAATGGACCTAGCGTTGATTTCCATAACATACCTGACCCGAGCTCACTGCACCGTAGTGCCTAATGGCCTCTTACATGCCGGTCAAGAAACCCAAGCTTAGTCTGCTGTTTATTCCTGAGAGTCGCCCTACAACATCAAATGAGACGCAGGCAAAACAAAGCACCACAGGAGAAGATATAGTATTTATTAAAATGCTTTGGAGGCTTTCCCAACCATCTGTAGGGACTCAATAACAAGTAGCGCAATTCCAAATATTGGCAGGAAAATAATTTACTCTGTCAGAAGAACACACATACGTACCCCAAGAAATGACTGCTGAAAGCTCTTTTGGAGATTGCGTCCAGGCACTCTGCATTATACAGTCATAGGATGGAAGGAGCAGGGGAATTACTGTTTGAGATTAAGCATATCTGTGTAGAAGAGAGAAGAAACCATTGTAGAGAAAAGGCAATGAATGAGGGAATTTGAAAAAAAAAACAAATGGACAAAGTATAACACAATCTTCCTGTCAACACTACTTGTTTACTTCAATTGATGATTTGCAACATTTCCATAAAAAAACGCTAATACGCTGCTGTTGCAGACATAAAATACATGTATACATTCACATTCAAACTGTAACACTCATCTTACCAGGGTTGTCACAAAACAGGTGAATGTAATGTCTCCACAGGGATCATGTGAGAGTAAGTGCCTTCTACAACTGTACAGCAATTAAAGCCAACTGAAGGAACACGTCTGACAGAGCTACATTAGGCTAATGGAAAGTGTAATGGGTAATGTAACTTCTGCTGGTGAGTAATGTTGAAGTAGTGTAATTACTTTTTAGGAGTGGTGCATTTATTGATTGTTTTGGATATATACAGAAAATGGGAATAGCAAGAACCAGTATGGTTGAACAGGGTCGTGATCATTTCTTCTTTACCAGACTGGTAAAGTCTTACTGTTCTTCAGTCTTTTAACAATAAAGCATAAAAATGAAAACAGAAAAGCTAAAAACAAAGAACAAAACAGTGCTACCATCAATCCTCACATAGACATTGCTGTAACAAGGGAGATATAAAAGAGAAATGACTGACTGTGGGTTTGTGTGTATTTCAGTGCAAGCTAGTCCTGGGTAGCAGGTTATCATGAGAGCATGCAGGCCTTAATAGAAAATGGCTGTGTTGTCTCCCATCTCATTTGAAATGTGGCGCAGGACGACAGTTTTTAAAGTTGCATGCCATATCGGGCAGAAGAAAACCTCTTAGCAGATCCGTGCGTGCACGCATACAAACACAGACACGCACATCTAGACAGTGCTTTTCAACGCTGACCAAGCTATCATGGGAAAAATGAATAAATGGATGAAATGTGGCATGATTTCTGAGGATAGAAAAAAAATACCTGGGTGAAGAGGCAGATGAGAGGAGCAAGGAAGAGGGCCAGCAAGAGTGAAAGATTGTGAGATAGAAACAGGAGTGAGCAATTGTGAAAAGAGAGGAAGAAAGAGGAAACCGGGGACAAATTGCAAATGCTCTCTAGCAGCTTTGACTGACAGGCCAATCATCTTACTAGCATATCTTGAGGCAAAGCCTGGCTGACTGTTATTAATTGAAATGTGATTGGAGGATAGGGGGGTGGAGGGGTGGCCACGATGCTCACATCTAATCCACATCAGAGCAATTAATAACGCATTCACTCCTCTCCTCTCCTCTCTTCTCCTCTCTGCTCATCACCATTGATATTTCCAATGGTGACTAGAAAATAGAAGAGGGAGAAATAATTGAAAAGGGATAATTCCGAAAGGGGAGCTGGGGGGCGAATGATGGAATTGGGAAAGGGGATTAATTTGTGCAACAATTCAGGGGGCTGCCCAGGAGGGGATTTTTCTTTTTTTTTTTATTCCCAGAGAGATTTTGTAATGGCCAAAATCTCCCGACTCACTTTCATTCATTGCATGTCCAGACAAAAGTAAAGAGAGAATAAGAGAGGGTGGAATCGCAAAGAGAGAAAGTGAGGGAGACTTTCCAAGTTCATTAACTTTCTTCCTTCATCAAGCTTTGAATAGGCAGGTAGTGCTGGCCGAAGTACTTATCCAGCTGAAGTCAGCTCCAGGCCACAAAGTTTAAGGTCATACTGCTCAGATTCCTGGATGTTTCTCTATTTTAATCTCTGTTCCCTACAAAATATATTTAGTTTATATTCTACTAATTTGCTCTGCCAAATTTAGGTAGAAATGTAATTGCTGCCTGGATTACATTTACTCAATTGAAAAAAAAAAAAAAACATTGCCAGTCAATTGCCATTCTTATACTTCATTAAAGTCATTGGCTGGGGTCGACAGAGTGAGTACAAATACATGTAGTCCACCTGAGAGTCAAGATTTTGAAGCATGCAGGGGCAGATTCTTTAGAGAAGATCATGTTTTAAAAATAAACTCTCAATCGGGGTTAAAATCCATGTTTTAAACCCCTCAGAGCGACTGTACCACCAGGTTTGAGCGAGCCGCTGGGGTTCCTTTGCTTGCTTTCTTCAAGGTTGCACACTCTTGGTTGTAGCTCTCAGTAAGTAATTTCAGGTTACTTCCCAATGTCCTTAGTTGGCCTTTTTTACTTTGTCAAAGATACTACCTTATCAGTCGTGTTTCTATGTATCAGACTTTTACCTTTTTATTTCAAAAACCCTTTTATGTTTGCTGAAGGAATAGTACAAACTTGATGAGGACAGGTGAGTGGGAAACCTCGCCATGAGTGGCAGCTTTTAATGCGTCATTTATTAGAGGTATTCTTTCTCTTGAAAACAAATCTTTTTGTCAGTTTAACCCTGACATTCTCCATCTCCCTGAGAGCACTTGTTTTGCATAAGAACACACACACTCACACACTCTCATAGATTGCGAATGCCATCTCAATCAAATGACTCCTATTGTGAAAGGACTGCCATTATAAGTGAAGCCACATCATGAACTTCTATAGTAGGAGGAGAAAAGGCTCTGAAAGGAGTACACCAGCACATAGAAAAACTGTACAAAAGTTAAGGTCTTAGCGCTGTCTGCGCAACCTTGGCCATTTATTCAGAGAAGCTCCCGTTCTGAAACCTTGGTGTCTGAATATAATCTGAAAATGGTTTGAAAAAGGTGTGATGTAATGAGAGAAAGAAAGTAATCTGTGGTGTAACTCCATGGGGACAGTCAGGGTGCAGGCTTTCAAAGTTTGTTTCTGACTTTCATAACCAAGCTACTAATTTACTGGAACTTAACATTTGGATGAGATTTTGCTCTAAACGTGTTAACAGGAAAGCAAAGAAAAGAATATTGCAAAAAAAAAGTCCCTCAACTAATTTGACAGTTACAACAAGTTTGATTTTAGCCTGAGAACGGTTTTAGATCTCAATAAACATTTTTGTCATAGTCCACCAGTTTAAAACCTACGGTATAATAAAGTTTGGATGGTTCAGCATTTGGCATTTAAGAAAATATGCCTCTCTTTGTTCGTCTATCCTCGCTGTCACCTTCATTTGTGCTCCAAGGCCACAAAATAGTTTCTTAGCCCTTACGAGTGGGGTTTGAAGCCAATTCAGCAAGTTGCATTGCTCTGGCACTGACAGTCTCTACAACACAGATCAAGGAGAAGGACATGGAAAAATAGATAAAGAAAGGATTTGAGAGAAGAAGCAGGAAAGGTAGCTGAGGATGAAAGTAGTGTCTGTAAAACATTGAGTCATTTACAATTGATGTCGAGTTTTATGTCATGTGGTGCATGTTACATCTGACAAAATGTCAAAGTTAAACACGGCATTGAATACGTTTCTTCCATCTTGAAGCCTTTTGCTACCAATATTTCAGTGGCACAATCATCACATATTTATACCCACTGATCACCACCAAATAAACCTCTGTATTAAACACTGGAATTAATATTATGTTATGTATTGTGCTGCTCCCCGCCAAAGAGCCAGTGGAGGAACATGTTCTGTTTTCTATTCAAGCATTTTCTTTCTCCACATGGGGAAATCAATAACTACTTCACTGCAACAGGACCCTGTCCACTTCATAAATGTGGTTCAAAATGCTACTAATATGGACTGAAGAGCATAATTTGCCCTTTTTTAAACTATAATCTAACAGTCAAATCATCCGTATTGTCAACAAGTACATAAAAACACTGACAGAATGTCGGATTGAGGAAAATGAGTCAGTGTCTCTAATGAGTAGGTGCTGTCTTTGCCCCCCTGCTGTGGCAGACGGACTAATAAGAATTCAGGGCATGGTGCCTGTCTTGTATTAATCACAGCGACTGACTGGAGGAAATCAATGAACTAAATGCTAACACTTTGGCCGGGACACAGACAGACAAACTGGCCTGTTAGCGGAGGCCAAGGGGTGACTCGTTCAGTACACATGGAGAGTTTTAGGACGAAAAGAAAGACAGAGTGATCCGTGTGTGTATTTCTGTTCTGTGACTGGCACGGCTTCCTCTGGATATTGGGTTTACCATGACAACAGTCATGTAGAGATATTTCGAAAGGCGATATACGTATAGGCTAAATATTGCACAGAAAAATTGATTGATGTCTTCTTTCCTCTTTTCTCATTTTCTTCACCTTGTCCAATTCTGGCCGTTGACTGGCAGAGGATATTGGTGTAATGTTCTTCCCACTGCTCTCTACCTCTCAAACCACCATACATATTCACATATACACATTCCCACACTCACACACAC
>NW_023339707.1:4658244-4666591 GCF_004916995.1 Morone saxatilis | reverse complement strand
ATATATATATATAAATAGACAAAAAAATGTCTCATCTCTTTCTTCCTTTCCATCTCCAGCCCCCTTTACCTCTCCTCATCCAGATTGTTGTTCTTCCTCTCATTTCTTTTCCATTTAAATTGCTTCCGTTGCGTGACATAAATAACATAATGCTGCCTGTAAGATTTCAGTTGGATTTTTTTCCTATCGTGTGAATCTATAATAGCTGAGGCAAATATCCAGCTCTCCAGCTTCTAGTTAGCTGCTAACTTTGTCAGTCTGTTGTTTGGTGCTAGGCTTACATTTGTTTTATTTAATTCATTGTTTATGAAAGAAATATTGATTATAGCAGCTTTGAGGTTAGGTAACCTAAGTTAAAAGAAACCAAACAGTCGGCAGGAAACGTGAAATGAAACATGGTCTACCACGTCAGTGTGCTTTGTTTGACACAGTTTGTTACTAAGAGATTTTGGAAGATCACTTCACATCCTCTTTTACCTCTTAGTCAAGAGTCTTTATTCAAATGACCACAAGATGTCCTTGTAAGGTAAACATACTGTACACAACCAATGCTGCTGCTTTTTCTGGTAAGGGCCACCTCTGTAATTTCCTCTGCGTCCATCTTTCTTTTCTCTCTATTGGTCTTTTTCTCACTCTTTTCCCACAATTCCTCTGTCGATTTAGCCCTCTTTTCTGCTTTTCCTCTCATTTTATCTCTTCCCCCTCCTTTCCTCTCTCATTCTGCTTGTCATACAACCTCACCCCCCTCTCTTTTGTATATATCTCTCTTACTGATACCCCCTCCTTCTTCTACCTCTCCCCCATGCCTCCATCTCCGGGTCTCACTAGTCGTTTACGCCTCCTCGGTGAGTGCTATTACAGCATCACTTTGCATTTAGATAACCATCGCCTTGCCACCCCAAATTGGTCCGGAGCAGAAGGAGGGGGATAAAGAGAGCAGAAGAGGGAGGAGGAAGAAGGGGAGGAGGAGGAATAGGACATGGGTGGGGGGAGAGGATGAGGAGGTGATATTTAAGTTCAAGCCGAATCCTTCCAAGAGAAATAATTGCAGATGTTGGAGCCCCTGCGGTCGGTGACACACGGCAAAATTTTAGGGGAAATACAGACCAGCAATTTCACCACTGGCAATTATGATCAACAGCATTTTTTCCATTACACTTTCATTTTGCTGCTCCCCTGCTGTGTCATCCACACACATTTATTTTGTCCCAGAATCCTTCCTATCCCCAGCCCCAGAGTTGTGCCAAAATGAGTCGTATTATAATATCATGACAACTGTTCCACTTTTCAAAGCCAAGGAGCTGTAACCGTGTGAGTAATGACACTTAGAGAAATGAAACTGAAGCTAAGTGTTGTTGGTAAACAAGTGGAGCCCACATTGTGTCAGACCATTCATGGGTGTAATTTTACTGATACAGACCAAAAGAACTGTTGTTGCTGCTCTTTGCTTACATACACTGGACACATTTGTATAGATGCAGGACAAGCAACAGCATCCACCAGTGTGTGAGCAGCTACAGTTACATTTCTATCACCGAATAAATTCCTTCCACTTATAGTTTTGTAATGAGCTGAACACTAAATCAAGTGATCTGATGAAGTTTGTGTTCACATGCACCAAAGCGTGTAATTGAAATAAATGTCGAGAAAAATGTTTTAGACCTTCTTGAGTCATTTACACTCAGTGAGGAAAAGAATAAGAATATTGCTCTGTCGCAATACCTGCTGTTTAATCCGGAAATTATAAAATGTCGGAAGCCTTCCAAATTGACTAATTTGCTTTTTCTGAAGAGGTTATATTAAGCATTTGTGAGGCAACAAAAAACAAACTTGATAATGCACCTTGCAGTCCCAGGTCCATTTTGTAAGCTATTGATGCCAACTGTGACATAATAGATGGCCATGTAAAGAAGTAAAAATAAAAAGTAAACTAAAAGTATATACACACACATACATACATTTTGTACAGGAACAGTGGAGCTTAAGTACAATGCACACATTAGCTACAGCATATGAACGCTATGATAACAGTTTCAACTTTAAACTGTTATTATTAAAGGATTAGGATTTAGTGGCATTTGGCGGTTAGGTTTTAGATTGCAACTAACTGAACACTGCTTGTGTCTGTGGTGGATAACCTGGGAATGAGAACGAACTGTGTGCAGGAGAAACTACGGTAGTCACACAACTTGTGAAAAATGCAAAAGGCTAATGTAGAAACATGGTGATCTCCATGGAAGGCGCATGTGTGTGTGCACATGCATATGTGGTGCTTCTTCCAAGGGACCAACTAGTTGCACTGCAATTATAGACAAACAAAGCATTCCTGGTGTCTCTCCCCTTCGGGAAAAGTCCAAAATTAATAGAGGAAGGAAGTGGGCATAATATGCACTAAATTTCCAATATGATAAATGAAATAAAATAAATGAAAATCAAAACACATTTATACATCCAAATACTAGGTTAACAAAAAATAAAACCCATAAATAAACCAACTCACCTGCAATTACAGCGTAAACCACATTCACAAGGTCTAATGCTCTATGTGACTGTGCTACTATAAAAAAACTTAAATGCTCCACACTAGCCAACATGCTCACTGAACTATACACTCGGAAGCTACATGGCAACCATGATACACAAGATTGTCCTCCTAATAGCTACACAGGAGGCATCTCAACTGTGTTTTAAAGTTGTCTCTCGTGTGTGACAGATCAGATAAGCTCTTATTGTAAATCAATCTAGCCACATAACAGCACAAAGCTTAATTTATGCTTCAAGTCTATTTTCTTATGTTTTCTAACTAAAGTAGACTTGACCTGAGTGCTCCCAAAACTGCAGGAACATGGTGTCAGGGATGCCTGCTGGATCTCAAGCTCCTCCTCAACTTTGCAACTTTGCAACCACCCCAGCAACAAGCTGTTCGGCCTTCTACCATCTGTAAATGTATGTAAACTTTGTAAGTGCGAAATATCATTACATCCACTTTATATTTAACATAAATAAACAGCACACATATATTAAGAAAGAGAAAAGATTCCAAAGTAAAGCCAGCAGAAGTGCATTTGTAAAATAATAATTACTATATTGTACTTACTGTTAAAACATGCATTCCCTTATTTAGTGTATATAAATTATATATAACAATATATTTACTCCCATGAACATATATTAAAACAGTAGGAAAAATAACAACAGAAGTGATAGCAAATCCCTTTCAAAATAACATTCTCCTCTAAATCCACATAGGATTTTACAGGGATTAATAATACCCTGTTCATAATTTAGCACATACACACTACTACACATATTTGTTGAAAGTAATGATGAGCGACACAGACTCTTTATGGTCTAAACATGAACATGCCAGCATCGATTCAGCATGACAGAGCGTGTGAGATGAAAAGAGAAACCCTGTCAATGGTCCACTATAGCAAAAACCCATTTTACTGAATGTGATGAGAATTGAAACACTTTGCACCGATGTGCTATCAAACTTTATCATAACTTTACAGAAAATACATTTTTATCTGATCTTCAGTGAGCAACAAATTCTAACTAAGTAAAAGTTGTTAAAGTTGTTGTTGTGAAAATGTCAATTTGAGAGTTGATTTCTGGGCAGTGAACTATCATATTCCATGTGCGTGAATTTGACATTATTTCAGTGATTGAATAAAGTAATGAATATGAGGCAGAAAAAGAGCACTGCACTGAGGAATATATGGGATTATGCTGGAGAGGAAACAATGAGCAGAGCAAACAGAAGCTGTAATGTGACGGATGAACAGCATCTTTAGTGGTTGGAAAGAATATAAACAATAGGCAGTCACCTTTCTCTCTCTCTGGTTGTTATTTATTGGTGCTCTTGCATACAGTTGCAATGGTTGAAAGCTCCTAGTTAGCTGTAGCATTAGCAACATCCCCTGCTGTTCATCACCGGCAGAGCTGTAATTACAGTCACATCCAGAAGAGACAAAAGGGGGAAGCTCTACAGAAGTCTGGCCTTTTAGCCCTGTGTGTGTGTTGTGTGTGGTGTGTGTGTGTGTGGTGGTTACACCTGTGGCATATGGGTGCGTAGGTGTGCATCATGTTGCGATAGAGATCAAGCAGGGACATAAACAAGTGCGAAGAAGCCTGGTCGTCCTTTGAGCCACTGCTCTAAAAGTATCCATCCCCCCACCACCCACTCTCTCTTTCTCACTCTTCCTCTCTCCTTCCCCTCCTGCTCACGTGTCTCCTTTCCCCATCCTCTTCCCTTTCTCTCTGTAATTGCTGCTGCAGTAGAGTTTAACAGAACAAGGATCGCTCTGATTTAGTCACTGATCAAAAATAAAACAAAAAAACACAAAGAATCCAGTAAATGAAACAAAACAAACTAATGCAAAAAAAAATGTACGGTTTTCCTGATCCGGAGAAACGCTCACAGAGACCTTGACGCTTAAGCACAAAAGTTAAGAGAGTTAATTTGATTTGCGTCTAAAAGGAAGAGGAAAAAAAGGGACAAAAACAGTTTTTTTTTTTTTTTTTAATGCCTAATTAGCTTCTTTTTCAGGCGGCTCTTTACAGAGATTTTAATTATGATTTGGCATCAGCCGGCATTTATGGGATGAAATGGACGTTGTTGATCAAGGCTCTGTTGGAAGGTGGTAGAGATGGAAGGAGATACAAGCAAACCAGAAAATGAGAGAGAGATTCTGGAACTGATCAAACACATTTTCATTCACACCATGCTCGGCTACATGCTGACAAGCCATGCACGCCAAGACCCAAGTCGGAAACAGAGCTCTTTTTCTGGCATTAAAATTTGCACTTAAAAAGTCAAAAGCCACAACATTTCTAGAGAATTGTCTGTTCTGTGACTTTCTATTGTAAGTTGATGTAATGTCTTAGCGTGTAGCAGCTTACTAAAGCGTCCAATTGCAGTTCTGAGGACTGTCTATTTTCCTCTTCCTTCATTTTGATTAACAGGAAGTGATGCGTCTTCTGTGTCTAGTTTGTTGGAAATAAATACGAGATTAATCAATAAATAGTACAGGTAAAAGACTGGATCCTCTTACATGGAGTCCACCATGTTGAACTGCCATGTTTCTACAGTAGCCCAGAACAGACAAACCAAACACTTGCTGTAGATGGGGCCTGTCGGCATCGTAGTTCTCCTACACACTTGGAAATGAGGGGTGAGGCGAGGACATTGCAATCAGCAATTACACTGCCAGATACCACTAAACCCTAGTCCTTCAAGTGCCTAAATCTTTACTGTTGGGGCTCAGTCCCACTGCTCTCATCAGTCCTCTTCCCAGACCAGCAGGCAATTGTTTGTGCAGTGAAAAAGCTCAAAAAATAGAGACTCATATTTTGGTCAGGAGCTGGTAGAGAACGAAACAGAGATAAACAGGGAGTTAATATTGGTCTTCATCAGGTCGACATTACTATTTTTAAAGAGTTTTTTTGCCACTTTATTTGTAAATTCTTAATAACTGTTATTTTTCAAGGAAAGACAAAAAATAAAATATTCCTATGGTATGGTAATGTTTTTCCTGACAGGTAAACATATAGATATACATGTTAAGGGTGCACAAATCATTGCACCCTTAAGGCTAGCAGTAGTTTTCAGTAATGTTAATTCACTTTCAGTCATGTAATGGTAAATACATACATGGTAGTGTACTGCACAGTCAGTGATCATCATAAAGCAAACACAGATATAGACTTTAATCCTGTATTTCCTCATTTCCTTTTCCTTATTCTCATAACTCACAAGAAATGAAACTATGATTTATTGTAGCCTAAAGAGATGGTAATATCTTTGCAACAAATTCCTGCTTTTTGACAACCAAATGCACAAGTCTTTAACTGAACAGTTAATATAATGCTGATTTTTACTGATAAAGATTCCAGCTGTACAAGCAGAACAGGGCAGATGTGGATGATTCAGAGGTTTTCAGGATGAGGAATGAACTCTGAGACCGGCAGTGCCACACTGAGCCACGTACTAGACCATGGGAGTTAGCGGAAAGGTTGCTCACACACATGCACATACACATGCACACGTACAGTAATCTGAGCAGCAGAGTATCATCTGTGTAACCACATCCTCTGCTTCAGTGTGGAGAGGAGGTACCTGACACCCCATCACCCTATATGAAAACTCCCTAGTCATCACAAATATGGGCAGGAATATCAACATTTAATATGCACAAGGGGACCGCAAAGGTCATGGCAGGGGTGCAGGATGAAGAAAAAAAGACACAAATTCTTGCAGATGAATGAAAATGATGGAGCCTGAACACATAGTAACAATGCATTCTCCTTTTATAGTGCAAATTCACCTTTCTCTACTCCCCAACTGCTTCTTATTTAAAGGGTTACAGTGGAAATCATGATGGGAAAATTGTACTTACACCCCTCCAGTACAACTTTTATATCCTTGATTTGTTGTACCGGCACATGCAGCCAGAGGTTGTATGTTCTAGCTCATCCACTAATATATTATATGATATTCTACATTTCTGACAACCACTCTCCAAAGCGTACCACAATTTAAAACAATTTTTTTCTATCTTCAAGCCATTTGCTAATTTTTGTTTTTTTCTGTATGCCATGAAAATAAACTTGTACATGGTTGTAATCCTTTAATTTGAGCAATTTTGTCTCCTTTTTTGTGTCAAAGTCACATTATTATCATCATTATAACAGTTGCAGGCAAGGAAAGGTGCAGGTGTTACTAATAGCATTAATGATGGCTCAATTCTATTCAAGTGTGACAGTGAGCCAACATGAACAATAGCAGGACAATGCAACTGAAGCAACTAAATGGAATCCAGCCATCATTCATTTTATTATTTACACCTGTACTTTTGCTACTGTGACATGTTAATTCCTAGAAAAAAGGCCTATCAGCTGCCAAAATGCATCAGAGAATTTAATCTAAAAGGACAGACAAGCAAACGTGGCTGTGGTGAGATGAAATGCCTTACATTTAAAATGTTGCTGTGCAGCAACTCTCAAATCTCAGATGCTGGAGCTTCCTTGAATGCCTTGAATTACCAAGGCTGCCTGGAGTCTCTTGAATCCCTCTTTAAAGGTACAATATATTTTGGAAAAAAATATGATGTATGTGATTTGTAAAACCAGTAGAAACAAATCCAGATGACTTAATAAAGCCAAGTTGATATATTTATTATGGCTAATGCACATCAACTAGACACGGAGCAACTGTAGCATTCACCAGCAGTCGCTTCTCTGGCCACCTGCTGATTGTAAATCCAATATTCACTCTCTTTGTTAGCTCTGTTTTGCTCTCCACCTCTTCCTGAAAGAAATAGTTGGCCCTAGGCAGCATGCGGTGGGTTTATCAGAGCTTCTTTTCACTAAAAACTACAGCAGGAGCAGTGAGACCGAAGCTATAAATGTGCTTCAAAACCAAAACAATAAGCACAAAGAGGTTAAAAACCTTTTTAATCAGTCATTTTTTATTTGAGGGGCACAGCTATGATGAGACACTTTGTGTGAAACTGAAAACAATTTTTATCAAGGTCTAATGAGCACTGTCTGAGATTTGACAAATGAGACAGTGAAATTATTCAAATACATTTTGCTTGGAATCTTCCTTCAAAATAACAAGTTAATTTAACATAAATGTTTTTTTTAAAATTTGAGTGTTGAGTTATTCTGGCAACTATTTTATCTGAAAAGAAAAAGTTGTAGATGATGTTTTAGAGTAGAAATCTGCTTCAAATGAGCTGCGGCAGCCTGTGGTCTTTGGTGAAGTACAGACAAGGCTAACGCTGTCGATAGAGATAATTTGTCAAGTTTCCAGGGAGCTGACCTTCAGCAGTGAACGTTATTGAATACACACACACACTATATAGTTACATAATGCTCGTAAGCTCGGTGGTGTACAGATATGCACTCATACTTGCAGAAGAAAGCGCACAAGCAATTTTTAACATATACACACACAAGAGTATACTGACATGAAATAAGCTACAAAAAATATCAGATAAAAGACACACAAACACACACACACACACAGTGTGAGCAGCAGGGAGTCATGAAAACAGAGCAGTGCCACTCTGCATGCATTATAAGATGACAGGAGCAATCAATCAAGCTGAGTAGGAGCAGGCTTTCATCAGGGATATATCAAAGAATCTGATTCCAGTAAAACAACCTTTATCATGTCATTTATGAGCCTCAACCAGAGTACAAGGAGGGTGAGAACACACGGTACCGCAGCCTGTACCGGGTCCAATGCTGCCACCTATGCGCGCCATGGAGATGTGCGTCCGGTGAGGGGCTGTAACTAACTTAGGCAGCCAGGGGGCGCACTCATGTCACTAACCCC
>NW_023339707.1:4648312-4658144 GCF_004916995.1 Morone saxatilis | reverse complement strand
TCTCTCTCTCTCTCTGTCTATCTAGCAGGGGATGCCGGAGTCTAACCGCAGCTCTCCTCTCATTCATGCTGAGCGCTGCTCTCCTGTGCGCACGGAACTGCAGAGCTGAGCTTTGGAACCGGTGCTGCTGCTGTATGACAAGCCCGCCGGGAATGGAAATGTCTTCTGCTGCAACTCTGACATCCTAAAAAACATGCCAAGCAGGACGGACGTGAAGTGCGGTTTGATCAGTAAGTACAGCCAAACTTTTTGTGGTTGTTAATCATCTCCCCCTACTCGTCTTGGAGATTTTTTTCCCCCCGCATCCGAAATGTTGGTGACATTCCTCTCCTTTCCCCGCCGACCCTCTCCTTCCCTTATCCCCTCCTTGTCCTCCTTCATATGCCTTCCGCCGATGTCTCTCTCCCGTCTTCGTCTCTAACATGAGCACACATGGACCAGCCTGTGCAGCGGGAGAAAATCCTGCTTTCCGTTGGTTCATTTTTGCGCTTCGGAACATCGCATGGCTTTGTTTTGCGCACACGGGGAGAAGCGGCATCAAGGCGCACGCCGAGGGTTGCGGATGAACTCTCTCTGACATGAGTGATTTTTCTGGTGGAACTGGTCAAGTTGTTGAAGGTGAAGGATTGCCTTACCTCACTTGCAAGGATTTTGCGGATTCTGGAGGCAAAGTGGCAGCATGAATAGGCTGTTAGTGTATGAGCTCCACAGGGGGTGTTTTTATCTCCCACATGCTGGAGCTGTAATGTTTATATGGTACATCTGAGATCGCAGGAGTATTATAGGAATGTTGCTGCGATGGTTTAGTGATGCCATTAGTCTAGCTTGAATCTTATAACGCTTCTGGTGAGCGCGCTGCAGGCACACAATAATATTGTTGGAGTTATTTGATTTGTGGCTGCTGCTGATTCTTTTCTTTAAAATAGGATTGAACCCGGTGTCATCTGCGCTCAAGACGCGAATTTAACTTGAAAACACTCTTTGCGTTCACTGTGCGCGTGCATGTGCGGATATATGGAGACCACGATTGTGTGTGTGTGTACAAGTTTGTGCATGTATGCAGCCGTGTGCCTATTTGTACTTGTTAGGACGCAAAACGTGAATGTTTCAAAGTGTGTGTGATGTTTGACCTGTGAGTCTGCGGGCTTGTGAGTGTTTTTCTTTAGGGATGTGTGTGTGAGCGCATGCATGTGCAGATGTGTGCGTGCGCGTGCCCCTCACCCACCCACACATACACACATACACACACACACACACTCACAGCATCATCATTTTGGAGTCGCATCAACGTGCTCTGACAGTTTTGTGTCACCTTATGAATTTTTGACTTGAAATGCGTAGGTGAGGCAGACAGGCTGATTTTGAGAGACTACCGGGCGCCAAGCCACCAGTTTGGCTGCCAAGCACATAGGAGAAAAAAAAATCTCTTTAGGTTATGTGTATTTGTGTGTGTGTGTGTGTGTGTGAGAGAGAGAGAGGAGAGAGAGTCTTCTCTTTGCATGTTCTGAATCTCCTCTCATCTCCTTCTCTCTCCCTTCTTATCTATCTCCAGGGTGAACTTGTGAGGATGTGTGTGTGTGTGTGTGTAGGTGTGTGTGTGTGTGTGTGTGTGTGAGATGATGTGGGAGCTGTGGAGGAGATGCAAAGAGATGTATGGGGAAGAAAGACTTCTCTCCCTCTCTCTTTAAGTGTGTGTGTGTGTGTCATGATGTGCCTGTGCTGGGACGCGTTGATAAGGCAGAAACCCTGAACATCACCTCCACTTTGGGGCTGAGGCGTGACATCCAAAGTGACTGCATGCATGGCTCTGGTGACATAATGATTGTGGAACATATTAGCTCCTCGTACACCCGCAGACACACACTGCTTGCAGAGGCTTTTAGCCCGAAATTAGTCGGAATCAGACTCCGGCGACAGCGGCGCTGCATGTGCTTTGAGCTTCCTGTAACCTAATTACCTAGTTTATTCTTGGAGTCTTTTATTATTAATTTGTTCTTAGAGGAGATCATCCGTTTTCTTCCCGCTCTCTATGTATCCACCTTTCTATGTATTATTCTTTGGATGTTGTAACCAGGGTTCAGTCATGTTTAAATGAAGTTCTAGGATGACACTTCCCATGTGATAACATCGGTGGTGTTTAATCACATGTTTAAAGCAACCACATCCTACTTACTTGCAGTTTTACAATCTCCAATGAATATGACTACACTTATGTAATATTTATATAGGAACTGATAGTGTGTTTGTGGTACTAGTGATAATGGATATGGTATCATACAGTCCCTTTAGGTACACTAGATAGTTTAATGGCAGTTTGATGTGATTTTTTGTTAGTTTTCCAAAGCTTTGCTGTCATTATTTCACACTGTTGTATCCTTTAATATTAAATGATGAATAATTAACTGCATAGTTCTTTTTTTATAAGGGGGTATTTAGGTGAACAGTCTCATTCTTGCATTCAAGGATGCGACTTTACTGTGTTTTGAAGTCTGTTCCTTCTGGAGATTCCTTGACATTGAGTTTTATGAGCCTTATTATAAGTGAGAATAGCAGGAAATTGTTGTGTTTGTGTGGAAACACCAACCGCCACAGGGAGCGTGTGTGTGGTTGGGTCCAGGTTGGTGTGGGGGTGGTGTTGTGTCAGCGCTCTCAGCCCTCAATGGCTCAGACCCCGGCTGAGCTGAGAGCTATAGACGATCGACGATGCACCCTGCGGTCCGTCTGCGTCGAGCTTCATACTTCAAATGCCTGTAATAAATAAAGCAAAAGAGGAGAGGTGGCAGTAAGAATGGCAATAAACCAGATTGATAAAGCACCTTTAACTCATTCAGTTCGAAAACCCCCAGAGGAAAGGTGTGATATGTCCATAGGATGTAATGAAAATGGCATTTAGCTGAGGGTTTTTTATTGCCTTCAGAGTCGACATTTGAATGCTGTATCGGTGGCCCCAGCGGGAGCTGAAGCACTGATCCAACAGTGTTAGAGCCATGCTCTCGTCTATTGAGCTGCTGATGACTAGACTGCCAAGTAAGCTGATATTACATGGCAAAATACCAGTCTGAATCCCACCTACAATAAGTTGTTTTCACCACTTCTGTAAGGCAGTTTATCGGATTAGCTCAGACTGGCATGTAGATCAAATAACAAAGCAATAGACCACTTAAGATAAAAATATAATAGATGTTATTACTACTACTACTTACTACTAAGGCTTGTCAGTAAAACATTACCGCAATGTTACATACTCAATTATACCCAAAAGGCATGAGGTGTTGATGGGCATCTCTCTCCCTCTCCTGGCTAAATCTAGTCTTTGTCAGTCATTTCAATGAGGAGAGTTCATTTTAAATATGATACCAATATTTATTGGAATAGTAACAGTCCACCATTCAAGAGCACCTTCATTAAATGTAGGCCCAAGGAGATAAGAGATGCGACAGGACTCCCTCAGAGTATAGATGCTGTAGGTGGTGGAGTAAAGCCAGTAGCTGAAAACCTCTCAGGAAGATCTGCCAGAACAATCTAGAGATCAAAGTGATGATGGCAGAGAAAGTGGTAGGTTGCTCAGGATCAGGTCTGAAAGTCCAGGCAGCATCCAACAACCAGTCGGCTCAAGGAATGTGGGCAGAGAGACGAGATTGGATGACGTAGGAGTTTGTGAATAAGACAAACTCTGACAGGAAGCAAAGTGGAAGAGATGGAGAAGAATTCAACAGTAGAGGAATAAAAGCAACTTCAGCCAAAGCTTCAGGGGAAGCTCCAGGTAGCCTGGTTTGTGAATACGTGAGAAGACTGGGAACTGGGATGCCCCCAACTGGATTATGAAAGCACACAGTAAAATGAGTAGTTTGTATGCACGTAGAGTTTGTATCAAGCAGACAGTATCAAGCATTGCCCAATGTCCAGTCATTTATATCAAAGAATATTTTAGTCTCTTGTTGTATTGGCTCCAACATGAGTATTACTGCAGCGGATGAGCCAATTTGTCTTGTTTTTTGCTTCTTTTTCTAATGAGCCAGTGACAAAGTGTTTACAACTTCCAATTTCTGTCTGAACAAAATAGACAGAAAGAAGTGGATGAGAGCATAGAGAGAGAGAGAGAGAGAGAGAGAGAGAAGTGGAAAAGAGAAAGATGAAGGGATGGAGCTTTTAAGTTTCCGGCATCTTTTTGATGCAGCCTCTGCAGTGAAAGGCCAAGGCAGATCAAACAGGGCAGGCAGATTGAAATAGTTTCTCTTGTAAGGGGAAGAGACGCTCCAATGCTGCACAGATGTGACAGGTAACTGCAAGACGGAGGTGGCAGCCGGTTTTGCACGCCGCCTGACTGCAAACACTCGCTTCCCAAGTTCAAAATAGGATGTTTTTGATTGTTGTTAGCATCCGCGTTTGGTATTTTCAAGTGAGACGAATGGCGTGTGGGTGGGCGGGGGAGTTATTTCCTATCCTAGTGTGAGCAAGGATAATTCTGCCGTTGTTTTGTCAGCAATTAAAAGAATTTCAGCAACACCATTTTCTTCTGCTGCTGCAGACCATACAGCTTGTGTTTGTTGTCCCAAATGGCCAATTTCTGCCTTATGTTCTGTGCTGTCTGAACAGTCGAGGCAGCAAAATAATCTGTGTGTGCTAGTGTAGCCGAACAAACCCACATAAGTGAACTTGTCTGTGTTTCCTGTGCTTCTCCGACATTAGTCCAATCAGCACGTCCCCACATTTCTCACACACACAGACGCATGCTCGGACATCCTCCCTTTACCCTCCTTTTCTCCTTGTATATATTTAGTGCTGGGCCAAGGTCAAAGTTAGTGTTTCGTTCTTGTTTTTTCCAAACATGGCTTTTAGATGCAGATCTGTCTTCTGTTATCTGTAGTGGTGGTTAGACTTTCCCCAGGCCATGGTGGGATGTGGGAGGGAGGAACAGGGGGAAATGCAAAAAACGGGGGTGAAAGGGAAGGATACTGCGGGACCATGACTACTAGGCATCCTACGCTTTATGCTTAATTTGAAGAACAATACCAGCTTTTATTTTCTGCTAACAAATCTCAAATTTGGCCTTATATCAGCAGGAAGGGTTGTGATGCAAGCCAAAAACATTTTCCGACACTACACTGAATTGGTTTTGGAGAGGAATAGGTTTGAAACTGAGCCCCTGTAACACCGACGAGTCCGGCTTTCTCATAATGTGGAGCACAGCGGTGCTTATGAAACAGTTAGAAGTTTTCTCACCTCCTGTGGGGAGAGAAGTTTATCTGTAGCAGTTGGTAGGAATGGGAACGACTTTTGTGTTGCAACCTGTTAAGATGCACAACTATAAAAGTGTTTTACTTGATCTAGACACCTGCAGGTGAGAGAATAAAACAGAAGGAAGAATGGGGGATTTTTGGGCATCACAGTGGAGAGCGAAGGGGATGAGGAGGGATAACTGAGGTCTGTGAAGGCGAGTGGCGGGTGAAAGTGGTAATATACAGTGTGCGCCTCTATCTGGGATTGCTAGTAAGGCTCATTGAAGGAGGGAGGGGAGTAGAGCGGATGAAAGAGGCAGAAGAAATTGGAATGCTGTTGGGGTGAGGAGGTCAAAAGGGAAGGTAATGACAGATGTTACATTTCTTAGCAAACTTTTGGGTAAACAACTGATCGGGAATTGAAGAATCTTTCAAAAACTATTAGGCCGTGTTTTTGTTCCTTGGTGTCCTCTAATGTAAGCCATATCATGCTGTCTGAAGACAAACAAATGGTTATATTTTAACCCACCATATGATGAAATCTAATCCAACAAACTCTTAAAATAGTTGGATATCTAGCTAGTGATATTTGTTTTGCTCTGGCCTCTGTTGCATATGAAGTAAAGGAGGGGAAAAAAATAAACAAGAGAGAAAGAAACAGAACATTAAAAGAGTAAAGTCATGGAGAAAATGTCCGAAGCAAGGTTTAAGAAATGAGAACGGAAAGAAAATAATAGAGGAAGAGAAGGGAACCGGAGGCAGTGAGGCAAAGAGAGAGTGACGGTGTTCCTGACAATGTGACTCAGATGAGAGGACTCGGAGAAGGAGAAGGGGATGGATAGGAACAAAGGAGGCTGAGGTTGTGCAATTCAAATTCTGGTCTTTCTGGAAGTGATTAGGAATTTCAAGAACAGGGGAGAGAAAGGGAAGTTGGAAAGAAAGACATGAAAGGAGACATAGAGACAGAGTGACTCACTTGATGAAACAGGCTTTGCTGTTTTTGGTGATTTTGAAGGCCAATTTGATTAGGCCATTTAGTCTATATAGTTGATATCAGTCTTCCTAGATTTGCATTATGACAGTACCTTGAGTCTTTTATTACAGCACTGTAAGGTGTTCTCAATTCAGACATTGCCAGTGTGGACCATATGGGACTTTTGGGAACCACAGTGGAATTGATGATTGGATGAATCATCTTTCCAACACCATCTATCACGAACTTTAACCAATCACATCAACCAAGCACATAATGCAGTCAAACTCTTACCAAAGCCAGTTGGGAGAAAAGCAAAAACATCTTTTCCATCGAGAAAAGCCTTCAGTGCCGTCCTTTGCTCTTCTTTCAAGTTCTGATATAACAGCATCTACACTAACCTTTATGCGCCCACCCACATAGCTGCCAGCACTCCATCAAAGGACACTGATTGGTCTGGTACCAAGATTGAAGCCTAGCAAGATGGATTCACGTGTGATCTTGCACATCCAGTTGCTTATATCTGTTGTAGCAGCAGGGATTGCCATATTGAGAGAGCCTCTCCAGCATGAAGAAACACTTACTAAGAGAAACAGAAATACTGTGTAGCATACGTTTGTCTAAAATACAACAGTATACTCTATTGGTCAAAATAATTTTTTGTTGTTTGAGAGACAAACAACTGTACAAAATATAGGCGGTTCTTGGTATCCTAAAAGTCACAAGTGTAACTTGTAACTTTCATTACAATGCCAAGCTAGGGCTCACTCAACTGTTTGGTTTCTCCTGCTGTGAAAAACATAGCAATCCAGAGTTCAGTCATTCTCTACACTGTGCGACCACACAAAGCTCACCAGGAGTCCAGCCAATATTCATATCCTGTTTTCAACCAAAAAAAAAAGAAAAATGAAAGAAACAGACCATAACAAACAAAAACCAGCATTTGTATGATTTGTGTTTCATCGTGCTGCCAAAAGAAACAATTTGCCAGCTGGGGAAAAATATAAGGTAAACAGACAGTGCCATCAATCTTGTGTTTTAAACATTTTGAGAGGGATCCTGGCAGGTCCCACTTGGCCCTGCTGTGAGGAAACTGCGGTAAAATGACAGGAATGACAGGCAGTGCAGGAATGCTGAGTCAGTGAGCACAATGACACTCCCCTGATCATCACGCACACACATGCCTGCGCGTGCACACACACACACACACACATACACACACACTCAGGCCCATCTCATTTTGTTGAGTGCTTAGTCAAACACAAACCTGCATGTGTGAGGGAGGGTTAGCTGTAAGGTTTTGTGTGTGTGTGTGTGTGTGTGTGTTTGAGAAATAGGATCAGAGAACCATATGCGATGCGTCCTCTCATGTGTCTCTTGGCTCTCTTCATCAGAAGTGTAGCTTCCAGGTTCAGCATTTTCCTCAAGGACACCCCAGCAGGTGTTTTTGCATCCTCACGCAGTCCCAATGTGACATCACATAAAAAGTTTGACATTATTGCTTTGGACTTTGATCAGTTAATTGATTTTGCACTAAATTGGGCAATGGCACTGTCAGTGTTCTTTTGGGAGTCAAGCTTTTGGTGCAGGTGCATTAGTCCAACATCTCCAGATGACATGCATCTTGCTCTAATGGAAGGAGGAGGAAGGAGAGGAAGGAGAACTGCAACATACATGAAGTGCCTGGCTTGAAGGCAACTGGCTTTTTGCTTTGTCGTGACAGACAAACTTCTTTCTCAAGTTGAGAAATTAACTTTCTCTGCTCAGTTTAAGCCTCCTAGAGTGAGGTTATGCCAATCCAGCTCCGTTTACTTTCTTCCTTTTGTCTTTGTATGGGATTGTGCCAGCTTTAAATTTACCTGCACTCTGCCTGACAGAAGGATATGGCTGATAAGACACAGAGACGGTGTAGTGTTGATAGTAAATGTTTCCATTCCCCCACAACAAAGTAAACCACAGGGTCAAAAACATGTTGAAATCCATTTAAGGCACCTTGAGGTTTTCTGTTTGAAAGCAGCGCTCAGTGCTCAGGCCGTTGAAATTGCCCCGCGTATCGCTACCTTTTATAGGGTGGTGATGCATGGGAAACCATTTTAAGGCAATGCAGACGGGCAATTTAGCTCTTAACAGACGCGGGGGGTTGCAAATGGACCGAAATTGGAGAGAAAGTGTTGAGTTTGGTGGAAGCAGCAGTGACACAACAACGGAAGAAGCTTTTGTCTAGTGAGATGAATTTACTCAATAACCTCTGCCTAATGGGGCTGTCTATTATTTTCTGTTTTTGTGCCTATCTCTATTTCTCTCTCTCCTCCTTTCTCTACAGCTTAGGTATTGTGTGCTATTATTTTGTGTTATTTTTCCCCCGTCCCTTTATTCCCTCTCTGCCTTGCTCTGTCTACTAAATTTAACCCTTTAATCCTTAGTATCCACAGACGCGTATTGTAGCATCAAGACACAATACTGTCCCATGGACTGAATCCTTTTTTAAAAGTGTAAACACGCTACAATTATTTGCATCTGACTTGTAAACTCATGTAATTATATTGTTTATGTAAAGGATTTCACTTTTTAAATGTTTTTGGACAGTCCAGTCTCAAGATGCTTTTTGCTCTGTCTTGGATTTGTCTCTGTCTCATGGTTGTTTTCATTCAGACTCTCAGAATTGGTCTTTGGTCTCGACTGAGTCCAGTTAGCCCCTCTGCTTTATGGATGTCATACAGTATGTATGGTCCAGGCTAAAATATGTCATTCACTTTTGGGGGGATTGCCATGAGATTTGGTGCAGACAAGATGACACCTATATCCCTGGAGATCCCCTGAGCCTTTCTCTAGCTCCACCACAAGGTTGGTTTCGAGTGAAATTTCTGACCAACTTTTGGACGAAATGTCAGAAAATTTGACATTCACGTCCCCCTCAGGATGAACTGCAATCTCTAACTTTCCCCCTGGTGCCTCATCCAGTACCTTGCTTTATGACCAGATACCTGCAAAACTAATGAGGTTCCCTTCAGATTCAGTTGTATTTAGTGTTCAGTGTTAATTGGCAGATATTATTATGCTGACATGCTGAACTTAGCTGGAGAATGAGGTAAACATAAACTTCAGCATGTTAACATTGACATTGTGAGCTTGTTAGCATGCTGAATTTAACATTTGGTTCAAAGCTCCACTGTGTTTAAGTACACAGCTTGCATTGCCGTAGACCCATAGTCTTGATTATCTTATCCTGGACTGTCTGTCTCCTGGGTGTTTTCATTCAGTCCTGTCATGGTCTCGGTCTTTGGTCTCAATGGAGTACAGTTGTTTAGATTAGTCTTTTTTCCCTTTCCTGCCTTTCTTCTGCAGAGCCACTGGTTACTCTTATATCAGGCAGGAGAGGTTGCTTTGCTGGACCCCACAGAGAAATTATGCAATATCACATCCGCCATTCACATGTGGAATGCTTATCTGTCTGTGTCTTTGCCGTTTAACAACCAAGCATCCTGATTTTAGAAATAAATATTATACTTTCATTGCCAGCCTGTTTCTTATCACTTTTTTAAAATTACTTTTAATCATGATTTAAAAAAATAATAGAAACATTGTCTATGTTTCCTAGCATTTTCCTAGCATTTCAAAAACCAAAGAGTACTGCAACACA
>NW_023339707.1:4646560-4648212 GCF_004916995.1 Morone saxatilis | reverse complement strand
ACATCTTCCCACCATCCTTTTTTTGTCCATATAATTCCACTTTCGCTTCCATTCAGTGTCTTCATTTGTTTTTTCAGCGTAGGTGCATTGTATGACTGTTTTATTCCTCTCTCTCTCTCTCTGTCTGACTAGTGCTGTTGGTTTTAGAGATCTCAGCAGACTGACTAGAGGAGGCTTTGCTTCAGGCAGCTCCTTCTCCCTAATGAGAGAAATGGAGCCATTCGCTGCATGCATACACTTCTATGCTTTGTGTGTGTGTGGGTGCACGTGTGTGTTCCTAGCAGCGTGTGTATGCGGTGGGAGTGTTTGAGTGTTTATGTATGTGGCTTTGTGAAATTGGTTGTGTGAAATATTATGTGTGTGTTTGAGTCAGTGTGTTTTTGTATGTAGCTGTGGGGTTTGTTTGAGAGAGACTCCACACACTATTTCAAATTCTTTCCTCTTGTGAAACCGAGGAAACTGAACAGTTTATGTGGCTGTTGAACACAACATTTCATTTTCCCACTGTGTGCTGATGTAGTTGACTGGCTTCCCCTGTGTACTCCTGGAGGAATTCAGCTCCATGTTTCTTCTTCTGTAGAGCTATATTATAAACTCAGCTCATGCATACCTGCATCTGTGTGTCTGCGTGTGTGTTTGCCATGGTACAGTGTGTTCAGAAATGGGTGAATCCTAGCATACAGTAGTACATATATCATACTTATCAGATGTAAAGGGGTTTAGTCAAGTCTTTTTTGGATTCCTGTCTCTTTTACTTAAAACCAATCAGGACAATTTAGCTAATAAGCAAAACCTGCAACTAATAGTTATAAAATAGCTGTTTCTCTGATTAAATGATTAATCTAATTGTGAAAAATTATGAAAAACACCCATCACAACTGAATTTTTGACTGACCAACAATCCAAAGTTATTATTATTATTATTAATAGTTGTGCCAAAAAATATTTACATTCAATACAATTTCTCATATTCAAAAGCAGCAAATCCTCTTTTTTGAGAAGTTAAAACCAATGATTATCTCAAATGATTGACAGTTATGCAGATTGACTAACTGATAATTTGACAAATTCTTTGCCTTCTTTTATCAAGTATGTCCCCATTGTGAACAATAATGAAGTTAACATTCAGGTAAGGAGGAGAGGACTGTCCAATGCTGTCCTCAATCTGCCTGTTGTTGACCTGTGATCACATGACAATACTGAATCTTTGAATCTGAATCCTGCAGTGGTTAATGTTTTCTTTTTGCTTGATATAAAAATTGAAATATCTTCCTATAATCTTAAAAGAAAAACAAACTGTATTATGATTTCAATCAAATCACTCTCTATTCAGACGCCATATTAAATTAGCACTTTACCACCCAGTATTGCGACTGTGCAGTGTGTCAGTGTTCTCTTGTGTATGTATGTTATATTCATGTCACTGTGTATGATGAGTCTATTCCACACGTGTGTGATGTGTTGCCACAGCTGCTGTGGGGATTACTCCTTCTACACAGAGAGAGAGAGAGAGAAAATAAAAAGCACGAAAGAGTGTGAATTGACCATAAAGCCCTGCCACTCTGAAGGGATTAGAAGGGGTTAAACTGCAGGGCACGATAAAGACTGGCATTTCTCTGTCACACACTTAGGCTGCTGCTGTGTGTGTGTGT
>NW_023339707.1:4644227-4646461 GCF_004916995.1 Morone saxatilis | reverse complement strand
ATGCTAGATGTGTGTGCATGTATGTTTTTTTGAAGATGTGTTTGTGTGTGTGTGTGTGTGTGTGTGTGAGTGTGAGTGACCTATAACTACCATGGGGCAGCCAGGCAGTTCCAGAGCTGAGCAGCAGGGGATTACTGATGGGTTTTTCTCTGCATGCTGATGCTCAGAACCGGGTGAAAGGGGGAAAAAAAAGTTGCATGGAGAGAAATGCAGAGTAGAGGGAGACAGTGTGTGTTTGTGTGCATGTGGGAGAGCTGGCGAGACCGAAAGAAAAAAAATCGTGCTGCTGCTTAAGAGTGACTTATTTCAGTTGTAACATACTGCAGGAACACAGAGCAAAGTCTCAGTTCATCATCAGAACTCACACACAGTTTTATGTTACATGAGAAAACAGACAAAAAAAAACTCCCCTGTTATCATAAATTAAGGGATTGGATATCTTAAGTTCACCCCATTAACACAGAGATTGCCATTCCAGATGAAGATTTTTTTTTTTAACTCATTTTCATGACAAAATAAATATTTTTTTCCATATCACTGATTTCCTTGTAGCTTGCTACAAGTTAAACATCAATATACCATTGTCAAGTTAGCTGTGATACCTTGTTATGATTACTTTAAACAAAGGAAACCAATGGCAGCCTCATGTTAGATATCTAGAATGAAAACCATGTTTCCCATAAACCTTGTTGCTTTTTCTTGGAAGGGAAAATGTACAGAGATGTGAAGTGAGTCTCTGCTTCCGAGAGCATTTTTTACCCATTTGAAAATGTTCTTTTTGTTTATTGAGGTATTAAATAAACACCAGAGCCTCCTGGATGATTTATTGATATTGATATATAATGACATATGGCCATCGGTTCAAGTGCATTTCTAAAAAAAATCATGTTGTTTTCCCCATCAGTATGGCGGATTCCTCTGAATACTTATACACATGATCATCAGATGCCATTGCTGTGAAGAAGAAGCCAGAAGTAAAAAATTAAAACTACTTCACTGTTGCAATTGGGAACAAAACATAGCACAGTTTCAAAAATTCATCCAAAATTAAAGATACCCTGTGGAGTTTTTGACCACTCCTGCCGTCTGCCTCACATTATTCCACCAACCAACAGTTGGGTGGCATTAACATGCATCACACAAACATTAGCATTTGTAAATGTTTTATGAGTAAATAAGTGCATTAAACACGTTTGTTAGGCCTCAAGGATACACAGCATCACTGCTCTGTTCAGACCTCATCTGAAGTGTCCATCAGCCTTTAAATGATCTTTATTACTTTATTGGTATGAAACTGCTATGTACATACAGTTGTTTTATCTTAAAATCTTTCAATGACATGCTCTGCGTCGCTTCATTGGAGGGAGATTTCAACACAAGCAGCTTCCATGCATTCTGAAGCACTCATGCTTTCAAACAGCCCTTTCTTACTCCCGTCCCCGCCCCCCTGCCCCCGTCCCTCCAGTTTTTGGCGGCCCTGTTTGGGTTCTGGAAATGATTACTGAGCCAGACAGACCAATCAGATAAGGCTGCTACAGCGGCCGCAGAGGGTCATGGGTAGGGGTTGAGAGGTCGCATTCCATCCTCTCTGATTAGATCCACTCTTCACACTGTTGCACTGTAAACTGTCACAGCTGTGTGAGCGCACATGCACCAAAATCACGGCTTCAGCATGTTGCGTTGTTATAATTGATTCAAGAAGATGCTCGGGTGATGTCAGACTGAGTCACTGACAGTCCTATGCATAATGTGCATTATCAATAGTGCACTGCAGGAGACATTAATGCATAAAATAATGAAAGATTTTGTCTGTCTTACAGGGACCCGACAGAAACTAGAGCTGTCACCCATACTGGGTCTTCAAATAGATTAAGATACAGACAATAGAGCCTTTATTACAACCCAGATCTGGTTTAATCAGTGATGTCACCCTTATGCATCTACATATCTGTCTTTGTTGGAGACTGAAGAGTGGACTTGGAATTAGTTTTGTGCAGCTGTTGTTCTGAAATCCATTTCCTCCCGCCAAAGTGAACCAAACCGAGCTGTGCCAGGCTAAGCTCGAACATGGCTAATGGAGCCATGGATTTTTATGCGTTTGTCCTGGTTCAGTGTTTCTGGCACTTTGCTTCACGCTTGGAGTCACAGAGCATTTTTTCCACATTTTGCAGGCTGGAAAAAGAGGCTATGGGGCCAGAGCAAGGGCTTTATACCCCTACACACACACACACACA
>NW_023339707.1:4637667-4644176 GCF_004916995.1 Morone saxatilis | reverse complement strand
CACACACACACACACACGTTTCCACTCAAACCCCTGCCCTGGGTTGACCTCTTCACATGGACGCTTGCATATGTGCACATTCAGCGATGCCTTGTGCCAACTTCAGTCTTGTTCTGTACGTTTTCTATCCATACGAGGTGCAATCAGACATCAACAATATTGCTTTGCGAGGCAGCCGGATGGTTGTCATTTGTGTGTTGATTATGTCTTTACATTTATGCCTGCTGATGTCTCGTTTACGTGAAATGTGTGCCTGCTGGTGAAAGACTGTGTCAGCCACAATGACACGGCGAAGGGGATTACTGCTCGAATGCGACAAGTATATCAACTCTGTCCAAACATCTGGTTCTCCCTGCGAGCGTTGAGTGAGTCGTAGAGCGGAGTGCGTTACCCCACTCCAGAGGTCCTTTAGGGAAATGAATGGGGCTGATATACTGAGAGGGCCCGGCACAGCCAGATTAACAGATTTTTATCACCGTAAATGGAACTTGTTTTCACAGTCTTTGGAGCTCTCCTTCTCTTTTTCACACACAAAAACACACAGTCACGCAGACATGATTAGTATGCATAGCATGAACAGCGCTTGTGTTTCTCTCTTTTCAGCCTCTCACTGTTTAAGGAGAGATCCTTTTGGACAGATGTGTGTGCCACCTTTTTGAGTTGAACAAAGGTCACAGACATTTTTCCTTACTGACTAGAAGTCTCTCTTTCTTATGGTGAGATTCAGATCGGAAGTTTTGCTTCCTTCAGTGCCCATATATTACCCTGATATCTACTCTAAAGTTCATCTCAATGACGTTCGTTCCTCCAAAAGCCCATGAAAAATCTTAATGTATGACTAATTTAATTTACAGAATTACTGGAGCTCCTGTCCTTCTGATAAGAGTCCTGAGAGAAGCTGCTGAAGCTTTCAGTCAGTGATATGCTCTATGTGACCATATCCCTGCATTCCCTTCCGCTCTTTCTGTTTTCCTGAAGCTAAAAAAATGGCCTCGGCAGGACTGTATTTAGGTGGAAGAAAAACCATTTGACTAGAATTAAAAAAAGAAATAAAATAAAATAAAAAGTGCCATTGAACGTGTTAATAGTTTTCCAGCTCTCTGTGACAAAAATGTTCAAAAAAGCTTATGGAGCCAGGCAAAAACAAATAAACAAATAAAGCCTGTGTGAAGATAGTTGGCCATTGCCGCGTTCCAGGAACTGAAAAGTGTAACATGAGTTGATTGAAAATGTTCCAATAAAGGCTTTTGATGGAAGCTATCACTTCTCTAACACTGGCAACAGCAACAGATATATGTTTATAAAAAAATGGAATATGGCCCCTCATTCTGTGCCAACAAGTCCTGGCAAATAAAACTAATGCTTGTTTTCAGATTGGTGATTCCAGTTATACAAACATTTGTCAAAGGCAGAGCTGCACCAAAGACAGACATATTCTTATTGGGTGAGCAAACCTGAGAACTTTGGTTTGAATGTAAAAATGGATATCTTGTATTTTCTTTCTGTTGATGTATGACCAGAGCATTCGTGATCAAGGGAAGTCAGCAGGCTAGCTAACTTCTCTATAACCTCGGGTTTATGGCTTTAATTTGAAGCTATGATAACAAGTCAATAGATAACTCCATAATTACTTTAGGAGCTGCTCCTTGTCGTTTTCATGGTGCCCTGGTCTTATGTTAGAGCCAGAAAATTTAGCTCACAAATGATATTTATGCTTCTTTTACAACAGCTAGAAAGATAAATCTTAGCTTAACTAAAACCTGCTGCCAGTGTGCTGCCTATATAAAGTGATGAGTCATATTTGTGCAGTTATACCGACTCAGGGGGTGAGTTATACTCAAAGAATGCTGCTCATTATTTAGTTTCTTACCCGTAGGCTCATGCTACAGTCAGTCTTTCTATTAAAATGATCATTCCGACAGCTGGATTAGATCATTTCTCATATTGGGTTAAAATTGAATTCTTTAAACTATGTTTTTTAGTATTTTTTTGGTTTAACCTTGGTTTAAGCTGTTTGCTCAAATGTATATGTTGGTTTTTATTAAACATTTCAGTTGACAGTGGAGCTGCAATGATTAGTTGAATCATCAATTAGTCAGTTGAATGAAAATTAATTGATGGTTCCAGCTACTTTTCTTGGTCATTTATGATAGTAAATAAGTCTCAGTTTTGGACTTAGTTGGACTAAAGAAGCCCAATTTTCTGACTTAATGTTATAGTATTGACTGAACAATTAATTGCTTAATCTTTGTTAATTGGCAAAGCAATTGATATTGAAAAATATTGTTTGTTGCAGCCCTAGTTTACAGTTGAGTGTTAAACTAGTAGAAATAGAGTATGATTTGATGCCGGCAGCCAAAGGTCCCATGAGGACAATACCATTGCTCTCTTAATGTGATGTCTTTCCTGTTTAAACAGAATGACCGGATGTGAATATAGACTATGAACAAATGAATTGGCATTCATTTCTGTAGAGAAAAGCAGTCTGATAAGTCAGCCAGAAAGATATGATTGCTGAAAATGTTCTCCTTTTTTTAATCACTATTATTATTGTGATTTGCCTTTATTAGATAATGCCAGAGAGATGACAGGAAAACGAGGGAGAGAGTTGGCGTCTTAACCCCTTAGCCACAGCGGCGTCATGTGATGACATATTTGCAATGACTTAATTTGTTGGGCTGGTGCATCATGAGGTTACTACTGAAGATGTACCGTTTTAGTAGCAGTAGTGTTTCAGGACTTTTAAGTGACTGAGTAGATCTTTAACGACTTCAGAAAAGTAACATTTTATGACCAATTATGACACTAAATGACTTGTCAAGATGGACTCTGCTCTTTGTAACCCTGTGAACTCTTCTGAAAATCGTCTCCCAGTGTCCTCTGGGGTTTGTGTCTCCCAGGTTAAGGGTAGATAGTATGTTTACAGTATTGGATTGCTGCCTTGGAGCACATCCACAGAGACGTGATCCCTTCAGTCTCTGTCTCTGTCTCTCTCAATCCCAGCCAGGCCTGTCTGTACTCTCACGCCCTCTCTGACCCCCCAGGCCCAGGGGTGTCCCCTCCACATGCCTGAAGGAAAAATGGTTTAACAGCAGTATCGGGAGGACTCTAGATGTAACGTAGTCTGACTGAATATTTATTCAGCAGCAGGTTTCCGGCTGTGTATGGATGATATGACCGATACTGATATTTCACAGTGGAGCAGTGTTTTTGTTTTTATTACATTAGTGGGGCCTAGGGTGTGTGTTTTTCCTCATTGACCCTCTTTATCAATACTTTTAAACAGCTAGAATTACTTTTGAAAATACTTCTAAAAAGTTAATCTTACTTAAACGTGTTTGTCCTCATTCTGTTTTCTTTTCAAGCCATAGAATAATTTACTCTATATTTTACTGTCAGTATTTATTTTGTTATCTTATTTACATAATCACATTTTTATTTCTTTTATTTATTCTCCAATCATAATTTTGTTCCAGTTTTATTTGTCTTTCTCTTCTCTCTTATGAAACTGTAACAGCTTTATGGAGAACGGTTATTATATCATTGTTAAAGAGGGCAAGCAACAGTAACAGCAACCAAAATCCATCCTATAATCTGACTGGAAGTACTTTTTAAAATTTTTGTATTGACTTGAATTATGATTTCCACACTGAAAGAAAAGCAAAACGAAGGCGAGTTTCAATACATCACCACTCTCAAGCAGGACAGCAAACATATGCGGCTGATTATTTATAAACCCCCATGGGCGTATGCCTGCCAAAATCTACACCACACTGCTGCACCCGGCTGAAATATTGCTTTAAGGTTAACAAGAGCAAATCGTGAATATCTATAGCTGTGTTATAGAAATGCAACACACTGTGGGCCGGCCATCAAGTCCTCATGCTGTAGATAAACACATGCAGTCAGAAAGCGTGGCTCGAGGGTCTGGGTTAAGATGTTATGTTAACAAGAGCAACGTCAGCGGAAGATTGTTTTCAGAAATGAAATGTGTGTTAGTGGAACTTAATGATTAGTTTGCATGAGGCTCTGTACAAAGTCCAAATGCTGCTGTATAGTGAAGTCATTTAAATGTGTGAGGTTATGGTAAGATGTTTATGCATTTCTGTGTTTGTATACCATCATGTGTTTATTACTGTAGACCAAAGGTGAACTCCCAGCAGTTTTATGACGTGGTTGTGTCTAAGTGTCCCTGTTATCTACTTGAATCCTAACCTACGCTATCTAAATGTGTTACCATTCCTAGCCTAGACTCACAAGCCAGTCTCTAAATGCTTCAATCAATAGACTGAGGTCTTTCTCCTGGCTTTTGTTGCTTAAACTGGGTGGGAATGAGACCTTTTTCACAGCAGTCATTTTGATATGAAACAGTAGGGTAACCACAGGTATTACCAATGATACTAATAAAGATGCTGCTCGGGACATCCATTTTCAATGTTTTACAAAGCTCACTCTCTGGGTATCAAACTGATTCACTATATCTCTTGCATTCAGAAATCGTCTGGTATTGAGAGACAATTCACAGCCCTTTTAATGAAGTCACTTAGTACATGAAATATTATGTTTCTTCAGCAGGGAGATAATTCCACTCATTTCTTTTGCACTTTTTATCTTGAAATACTTCAAGTATTCTTTCAACTTGTACTTAAAACAAGACTGATCATCCACTGATATCAGAATGAAAACACTTATTCTAATTCTTCCAACATGCTGATCTCCACTACAAACAAGTGACTACCTGATTAAATCCTGATTAAATCAAGGTTATAATAATCATCATAGGGTGTGTACCAACTTGAACTGTTCACACTTCCACATACAGATCTTGAACTGCTTGTGAACCCAGTCTCTCTGTCATTTGTTTGACTGTCCTGTCATTGCCATGCCTGTCATTAGACTGCAATAACACCATTGTGATACTTTACTACTCCGCGTAGTGAAGGTTTCTTTTCACTTGCCCAGAGGGAGGTCGGATGTCAGGTTCAGCTGCAAAACAGCAGCCCAGATAGGAGTTCAGCCTCGTACTCAAAGACTCAGCCGAGTTGATTCATGTCACCATTGAGGTCTTTAAGATGGATCTTCTATGTCCAAGGCTTAGCCATCATCTTCACATCAGCATCAGTTTCTCTTTTATAAGTAAAATAAAGTATATACGATGAGAAGAGCATGTGCGCACTGGTTGATCCTTCCCCCTGTGAGGCCGTGGCCCTGCAGCAGTGCTGGAATGCGGTCAGTTCTTCAACGTGATAATCAGAACCAGACTCGGCAGCCCAGGATCCCATCCAATCGCAATCAGGCCAAAGTAACGCCTCAAGATTTCGCCCCCTCTGTGACTGTAACCTCATGTCTAAAATGTAGATCCAGATTTGATTAGCAATGGAACTAGAGCAAAGTGTATTCATTGTTTTTATGTCACGGCCCCCTGAGTAAAGACAAATTAGGTTCCAGACCCCCATTTGATAAGATTTCGTCCCAGGATCTCGTAAGGAAAAGAAGTCTGTTGTTGATTTAGTTTCGCATGGGATTGTATATCTGTCTAAAAATGTAAATGGTAGGATGGGGGTGCCGGGAGTGTCACCTGAACAGGAAAGACATCATACTTTTTCTAAGTGGAAACATTTCAAAAGAATTAAATTATAGCATAATCAAGTTTTTTTTTTCCATGTTGATGCAGAGCCCCTGCATCCCCCCTCAGGGACACTTAGAGCTTATGGGGACCACTTTAACAACCACTGCGTTAGAATATATTATGACAGGAAGTGAGGGTAGGTTGGACATGTTCTCTGTGGACACTGATCATACAAGAGCAGAGAACTATATCTTTTAACATTTATTCCAGAGAGGCCACTCAATGAGCTGTGCTTGCGAGGGTGAAATAGTGAAATGTAATTCTACGTGCATCCTGCAAGCACCTCAGCTCCCATCAACCACTCAAATTTGACTCAGGTGTCATGAATTGTACAGAAATGTGTCCATAATTTAATGTATCACTATCATAGTTTGCCTCCAATGATTCCTCTAGTTTCTCTCCCTGCGAGAAAAGTCTTGGCAACCAACCTGTGAAGAGTTTTTCCTCTTTTATTACCATGGAAAAACCATCTGAGAGCATTTTGTAAATATTAGTGCTAGTACTAATGAAGCAAATGTATTCATACTGGTGTGAAATCTAATCAAAATGTCACACTGGGATCATTTCAGGTTAAGAGCTTCTCAGTCTCATCAAGAAAGCCAGCATGTGAGATTTGGTGTAAAATTATCCTCGTAAACTAACTTCTGTAAATATTATACAGATGTGGAAATATTTCAGGGTTTCACGAAGACAAACTTTTAGATGTCAGTGTTGATTAGTGCTGATATTCAGTGTCTTTATATGACGGTTTTCACTTGGAAGATTTGCTCAAAAAGCTGCTAAAACTGAAACTCACAAGCGGGATAATAATAAGGGCTTTAGTGTATTAATCAATTAGGCCTACAGAACAACAGTTTGAGGATTTGCTGCTTCTCTCTGT
>NW_023339707.1:4637352-4637621 GCF_004916995.1 Morone saxatilis | reverse complement strand
GGACTGTTTGTTGGACAAAACAAAGCAATTTTAAGACGTCACCTTGGGTTCAATTTGAACAAAAGCGCCATATGAGCGAGCTGATTTACCAGACTGACCCATGTGGACAGATGGACGAGGAGAAAAGAAGGTTGGATTTAATAAAAGCGAGGAGGAGCACAAGGGGTTAAATGCTGCGGATTTAGACGGGCTCTAACTCCATCTGATCTGAACTGCTGTGTGCACTTTAATAAGCACTTTCATTTATATTAAAGATGCAAATGTAGCCT
>NW_023339707.1:4637026-4637292 GCF_004916995.1 Morone saxatilis | reverse complement strand
GTGTGTGTGTGTGTGTGTACAACACTCTATCAGGGTCCTCTGTTCATTAGCCCAGTGTAATTGTGTTAGCAGTGTTGCAGGCAGGGCGGGAAGAAAATATCTGTGTGTAAAGGTCACATCAGAGGAGAGATGACATACGGATAGATGACACACATACACATTTGCAGACATCCTGGCAGTCATACACACATCAACAGCACCACACACACACACACACACACACACACACACACAGCCTCACTCTCAGTTGAAGACACTTTTGGCTG
>NW_023339707.1:4624913-4636926 GCF_004916995.1 Morone saxatilis | reverse complement strand
TGTCTTTATATATGTGTGTGTGTGTGTGTGTGTGTGTGTGTGTATGTAGGTCTGTGTAGGTGTGTGAGTGGCTGCTTCAAGTGGCAGTGTTTAATCAAGTGTGATATTCCTCCTCTGTAAGCTTGGCAATGTAGGGAGCAGAAAGAGCAGTTACATTATATGTGTGTGTGTTCATATGTTCCTTTTTGCCATTTTGTTTGGGTTTTTTTAGGTGTTCGATCATGTTATCAGATGAAAAACCGAATGCCGTCAAAGTAGGACTCCTGCTAGTGCCAAAAAAATTTAGCAGTTACCACACATAATGGCTTTAAAGAGCGGATTAGAAGCATAAATAGCAACATAAACAACAGTGAGAGTACACAAATACATAAAGCTACCCATAAATAACCGCTCTGTGTTTTCCAGATTGTGACTGTGAGAGCACTGTTACGTGATCAAGAGGTGCTGCTTGTGGTTCTCTGTGTAAAAGGAAATAAATTATCAGCGTATAAGTTAGGATCATACTATTTCTTGCCTACCTACATGTGTGGGTGGATAATGTCTCCTTAGTATGCATCTGTGCTATGTGCTATGTAAATACAAGGTCCTTGTAACAAGGGCTCTTACAAATATTATAATAATTACAATATTATCGCCATTTATTTTGCTGCTTTGATGGCAGCTGTCTTGATATTATGTAAGGGGGAGGGGGCCCAAAAGTGTCAAATTTTGAATACCCCTGCTATAAACCATGCAGTAAAGCCCTTTCAGGACATTTGCACAGTATGGAAACTTCCTGTAGAGTCTGCAAGAAGTGAGCAGCAGGTACATCTCCAAAATCTGCCCACATTTTTTAAAAATAATTTTACCAAGTAGCCAAGGACCTTCAAATGGTGGTTGATGACCTGCCAGAGTGGCTGATGGAGTAGGCAATTACCAAAATTTACCAGCATTTGGCTCCTGCCTGCTGTTAATTTTTTCACTCTTGTTATACTTCACAGCCAACAGGCTTTCATGGTGATTATCTGCAGCAGGAGTTATTTTAACCTCTTATTACCTCTTTAAATGACTGAAACACGCCGACTGTGTTTAGAGCAGCATTGACAGCAGAGTGGACCTGCTAGTTCAATTGACCATTACATTATAACGGCACCCATAAATTCAAAGTCATAGCAAGCCACTTATGGGCAAAAATGTCTGCTCATTCTAAGTGTTTGCAAAGGAGTTACTAAATTGAAAAAGTGGAGGTCAGATTAATCCTAATTTACTTTTTTAGTATGTATAATATCATTTATTTTTTAATGTGTTACTAAAATCTGTTGAGTTAAATTTCACAATTTGATAAAAGTAGGCCAATATTTAATATACATGATGTCATCGTTAATTTTATAGTATTGTACTGTTTTTTCTACTGTTCACAAAGTGCTATTCCTGGCTCAGGCGCAAGCGTGCCCCTCACACCCTGTGACACTCCACCGATAAACACATACATTTAGAGCATCCATCTTTTACAGAGTATTGCTGATTGCAGAGCAGCACCTCTCTGGATACAAAGCACTGCTCTCCCGCTGATGTGACTTGAAAAGTTAAAGATACTCAAAAAAGTAATTTGTTACTTTCACCCCTGCAGACTAGTACTGCCAGACCCCCATTTAATTATTTTAATTAATTAATTTAAGTAGTTTACACCCATTGAATTAAATGTTTATTTCTCACTATAACCTACTGGAAAGCACGGGTGGATCTAGAGAAACATTATTGGGTAAGCAAGAGGGTGGAACGGAGCAGAATGTATGCTGATTTAATCATTCATATATCAATATTTGCTTGGAAAAGACCCCAAAGGAAGATAGTTTAACTCAAAATCATTACATTATTGTGGCACATTAATAAAGCATTTAATAGAAATATCTAAAGGGATTAAAAGGGATTGTCTTTTTTTTCATTGAACTCCAGCCTGTTGCCTAGTTGAAACCATGGCCATAACAGATTATTAATTTATTCTTTTTTTCAATATGTTACTTTTAACATACATGTACACACAATACACATTTTGACATATTTTACATGATCTTTTTTTAATACAGCAGCCTCTACTCCACTGAAAGAGTTATAATTGTTAACAAATACATTAATAAACACTTATATCTGCTTACAACTACCTCTAGAGTGTGTTTTAAACAATGTATTACATTTTTACTACTGCTTATAAATGCTAAATAAGGGGGACCTAAAGTGTTACCATTATAATTAACTGAAAATAGATGTCAGTTGCCAGATGGGTGGTTGGTATCCCTGCCTTTAACATAACAAAATGCTATCTACCAAACCATTAGGAAAAGGTAAAGCAAAGAGATTAAACAGATCCATGCTTGGGATTCAGCAACTGAATGTACACACAACATTACAGAGCTGAGTTAAATTGGAAAATTGACCTGTATAATCTGCAGGGCTGACTTCAGGCATGAACCTGGAAAACTGTCAGTGGAGTTGAACTATACAGCTCTCAAAGAGAACAGCAGTGAAGGTAGAAACATCACTGTGTGAGATTGATCCTACAGTAAACAAGCTTGTACAGAATGGACAACACTAAAACATCTCTGTGGTTACAGCGAATGTGCAGCGGAGGTCAGAGAGCCCATACAATCGCAGCTAAAAAGGAAACAGCATGTACGCTCTGCAAACCGAGCCAGGTACAACAGTAAGTTTAACTCTTAAGCAGAGGGGTTTTGGTTTTGGCTGTTGGGAAAGAGTGAAATCCGTAAGGATCTGACTAAGCACAGACTTGACTGCCAAGCTGAAACCAAAAAGCAAAAAGTCAATTTAGACAGTAATAGTGATTCCACAGACGAGGATAATCCATAGTAATAAGCATAAAGGGCTTTGGGTTAAAGTCTGTGTTTGATCATTATTTCATTGTGGCTGTGTGTGAGTGTTTTCATATCTGTGCTGCATCATGTTACACTCTGCTTCCCTTCAATCACCCGACACCTACAGGAGGAAATGAAAGTCTCCAGGAAACGATCTCTTAAAAACATGTTGCCCCACAGACTTTGCTTTTCCTTCAGTGAAATATACCATAGTGGGTTATCTGGGCTTCTGCTTGGAGACTTTACATGTTCAACAGAAAGCTTGTGTGACAAACTAGGGCATTTAAACAGTGTGGGTAGGATCTAGTGCTTTTGGAGTTTCACAGCGGGGTTAGGTGGGTTGATCCACCACTGTGGTCCAGACTGAAATATCTGAACAGCTATTCGATGTGTTGCATGTACTTTTGTACAGATATCCATGGGGCCCAGTGGATGAAGCCTAATAACACTGGAGAACGTATCTACTGACATATTTTAACATTATTAGATAGATCGGCACAAAATATTGTACAGGCACTCATGACTGCCCCTCAGGATGAATTGGATCAACTCTGGGTGTTCCCTTGGCCTTTCATCTAGTGCCATCATCAGGTCCAAGTTTGACATTATATGATTCTTTGGTTTATGACTTCAACTGTTTAGCGCTAATAGGCAAATGCTACAATGCTAACACAGTAAGCTAAGATGGGGAACAAGGTAATCATTACACCTGGTAAACATCGTCACATTATCATTGTGCGCATGTTAGTGTAACTTTAGCATTTAGTTCAAAGCACCGCTAAAGCCTCACAGCGCTGCTAGCATGACAGTTTCTTGTTTTGAATCTGTCTCTTAAAGTCCCCCAATTTGACTGGAACTACCTTTAAACTAACTAGCACTTTATAAGTGATAAAAATAAGTAAGTTTTAAAATTCTAATTACATACAACATTATTGAGAGAAAGTTTCAGAGGTACAATATGTACATATAAATGAAGGGTGTGTACTTGTATGAATGGGTTCATTCAACATTTTCTTGATGATTTTAATTTCCACTACCATCCTCGAGTCTTACTTTTTGTCTCCAGTAAACATTACTAATTCAGTATATTCTAATTAAAAAAGAACTCTGTCATCAACGCAGCTCCACTCAGTCTCATGCAGAAGAGGCGTTGACAAATCAGTCTCCACCCTCCTAATGGCGAATGAACATTTGTACTAACAGCCCAGTTTATAGCCAGTGTTACAGCACCGCCGTGACAATAAAACAGGTTTCTATTGCAGCTTGAGTATAAAGTCTCTCAACCAAGATAGATAGTGATATTCCTCTCGCCTCCAGATATGAAACTACAGTATGCACTTAGTTTCCCATCTGTCTCCACACAGACCTATCAGCAACAGTAGGGAACTCTCTCCCCTCTTTTGTCCTTGTGTCAGTGTTTCTTTACTGTGTCCTTTTTTCTGTATGCATGTACACACAAACACACTGATCCCAATGCAGTGATTTTCCTCTTCAAGACTTTGAATGAATGGGCTGTGGAGGTTCTTTTTTTGTTGTTTTCTCTTCCTCCCCATCTCTCCATCCTTCATTGGTCTCTCCCTCTCAGTTTCTTAAACTGCAAAATTGCTGTTCTGCGGTTGGGAGCCAGCTTCGATTATCTACGCCAAATTCCCTGATAAAGAACTGTGTTTCCAGGCCTATTCAAGCACTTAAAGCCCTTCTAAATGGCTTTAGCTGCAGGGTCCTCTCTTTGGAGACTACACACTCACACACAGACACACACACCCTTGCACACACCCATTGCAGTGAGTTCAACACGCATCATGGGAATGATCCAACTGCAGAGTAATTTCTCTTTTTTAAGGTTTGTCAGCACATACAAATCCCCCCCACAGCAATTAGTGGTTCTGTGCATGTGTGCATGTCCATGTGTTGACAGAATTGTTTCTCTGATTAGGAGAGGAAATGTTTGTTTATTGTTTTAAAGGAGGCTGTCTTTTCCGGTAAAAAAGGGACAGCATGTGTTGTTCAAATTTAACTTCAATTAATTACTTAAAGTGATCGACTCTGACACAGAAAAAACACCTAATTTCCCCTGCTTCTATAATTGATATAACCTTGCTAGACAGCTGGACTTGCAAGATCACAAAATCACGCAGGAATTCCTGTTGCAAGACTTCAATCTTCAATTCACTTCAATTATGCTAAGCTAAGCTAACTATTTCCTGGCTTATAGCTTCATAGTTACCAAACATATGTGAGTGTGGTATCAACCTTCTCATCTGACTCCTGGCAAGAAAGTGAAGATGCATATTTCTCAAAACTCTGAACTGTTCCTTTGACAATAGGGGTCAGATCAGAAAAGTGCATAAAAGTTATAGTAGGCAATTTAGGAATGTGACAATGAACAACCTACAGTACTTTGTTGTTGGGTATGAGGACTTTTTAGTATAAAGATTTATTGCTTTATGTCTTCAAGAAATGGTGAAGGTTGACAAAAGAGGGGAATCTTTCTAAGTTTTTGAAACGATTGTGTTGAGGTAGGTATCTCCTCATCACATAATGAGATGGGAGAATTGTTATCCCCCTTCCTCTCACCCAGTGTGAAATGTTAAACCCCTCTAATGCTGCAGTCCCTGTCACAGCTAACTTCAGGTTAGGGTGGCAGTCAGCAGGCCTGTGCTTCCTCTGACACACGAGTTGAACCAGCCACTTATCTGTACCTGCCAGAGATGAGCTATACCTGGGGGAATGTAATGTTCATGCTATCCCCCACAAGGCCCAGCTCTGACCAACCTGTAGGAGCCATGAAAACAAATTCCCACTCCTAATTTGAGCATTCATGCTGCTGTTTTTGTTTGCATGAGTAGTTTGAGTAGCCGCTCTGACTCAACCGTCTAACCTTTTTATTCAGAGGAGAAAATTCTGTGGCAAAACACTCACACACACATCAGGTACCAGTTGAGTGATCTAAATATTTGTAGCAACAAAGAGGTGGCAGCAACACTCAAAACGTCTGTGGACAAAAGTTGCTATTGACATTTCTGCAGATAAAGAATCCAAACAAAACTATAAAATTTTCAACAACTCTGATAAAATGTGAATTATTTTGTTGTGGTGGAGTAGATTGTAGTGTTTTCTGCACTCTTCTGCTACGTGACAATGATAGAGACACAGTTATACAAAGACACAAAAACACAAGACAAATACATTTAACTTCATAAGAATGGAAATCGGTGCACCACCAAAATACTCAAATGGCAGCAATTTTCTGGCTAAATGTGCAGTATTTTCAGGACAGATCCAGTTTCAGAGGATTAAATCAATCTAAAATATGAACCGTTAAGAGCAAAGTTTTCTTTTTCAAGTCAGAAAACCATTATATAACCACAGATACCAATTTTCCCGCTTACAGCCATGAGAGAGAGACGTGACTCACTTTTTCCCTTGATTGGAAAAACCCTCACTGCATTGCTGCAGTCATTATCACCCTCTCAACCTACATGTATGAAATGAATAGCAAATGTGTCCCTTAATGGGAATGTGACTGGCCCAGTGAGAGCACCAATCCACACATAAAACATAAGACAAATTGAAATAGACCAAGTACACCAAAAATGAAATAAAACCTCACAACTAAATCTCTCCTGAAAAACACAGATGATTCGTGAGTCTCTTTTCAACAAATCTAACTATATATCTGGGCCAACGTTGTATTTATTTGTAAATCGTTTTTTTTTTCACCTTTTAGCTTAATAGGAAAAGGCCTGACTTGCTGTCTGGGACCAAGAGTGTCATTGGTTGTTACATATAGCGCAGGTGATTTGTCCATTACAGAGTGCAAAAACAAGCGTACTACAGTTGTCAGGATTTTACTTTATCTGAAAAATCCTTAAATCCCTCCACTCTGGAGAGCTTGGAGAAAGAGTGAACGTATTGTAGAGTCAGATTAAGAATGATTAAGGCTCAACCACTCAGCTCTGTTCAGTGCAGATTTTTACTGCACTGTCTGAATGAATGATGGCTGAGCTGCACCTGTCAGCTCGGAAAGTAAGTGAGTAAGAGTGAGTCTTTGTATCAGCGGGTGCACATGCATGAGTTTGTACAGCGTGTCAGTATCTGTGGCTGTGTTTATGTAGGTGTTGGTGCTGTACATATGGATGTGTATTGTGTGTGTGTACAGCTGTTTGTTTATTTGCGTACGTGTGTTCCTACAGTATAGAAGCATCTGTTTCCCTGAATGTGTGTGTGTGTATGTGTGTTTGAATTTTTTTCTGAATGAAGTAGAATCATTGCATTGTCTGATTCTCTTTGCTAATCCCTATTGTTACTGGAGAAAAAAAACTGTGTGTGTCGGCCTGTGTTTAACCACAAGGAATTATTTTATGTTGAATGATTGCCATATAGCTGAGCTGTGTGTGTGTGTGTGTGGGTGGTGTGTGTAGGTGTGTGTGTGCCTGCGCAGTGTGTTTAGTTAAAGCCGAGCGCTCCGCTGGTTTGCCTACCACTGTGTTTGTGTGTGTGCATGCAGCTGTCTGTGTGTCAGTGGAGGAATGTGACTGTAAATGAAACCACTGTGTCCCCACTGCATGGTGCAGCAGCTCACATGTGCACACACACACACACACACACACACACACACGGTCCAACCCACATTCTTTTTATTCATTCAGCCTCACACAAAACACTTTATTTTACTCGATAGAAGTAGAGGGTCCAATTAGTTTAGATGACATGGCATATTGTCATCAGTGTCATCCAATTATTTTTGCATTAAAGATAAAACATGACAAAATGCAATTAAAAGATGTCAGCCTGTGCCAGCTGAGTCACGCAAACCTGGTATGGTCTTAAAGAACTCAACTCAAAAATACAAGTTATTAAAAGAAAGGCTTTGTTAGTACTTTGTCTGTCACATGAGTCTTAATGCAGAGTGAAACTGTGTTAAATATAAAAACAGATTTTCTGTGCTCAAGTCCACACTCACTAAACTGCATTTCAGTGAGCACAAATTGGGCTATTGTAGCAAGTAGTTTGGCCTCATTTGGAAGCGTCAGTCAGGACTGGCTTCATCATGTCAAATTGCTCAGCTGATGTCATCTAAAGGGTGCGTTATACTTGATGAAACCCTTCTGTTAAGTATCTAAATCTCATTTTCCTTGCAAATATGTGACAGTGTCTTGAAACAAAGCAGATTAGAGTTTAAATCTTCCTAAGTATAAAAAAATTACACTTGTCACTGAAAGTTTAGTCATAATTGGTACCTAGCCTGTTTCGCCTTTGTGGCAGATGTAAATGAATACAAAACTAGTATTTAAATAGGATATTTTTGCAGTTTGTATAACAATGTATGTGTCATCAAGTTCCTCTTCCCTTCCTTCTTGTCTTTTCTTATCTCTGTCTGTTAAAAGCCAGGAGAGGAGGGTGTGAGACGACTACAGTCTGCAGTATTAGCGCTTGTCAATATTACGCCTTTCGGAAAATGGATTCCAAATAGAAATCTCCTCACGTTCAAGTGTGTGTCCGCCCCGTTCTCATATCTCCTTCTCCACTGTCCTCATCTGACCTGCGCTGTAACTTTAACTTTGCTACCATCTGTTGCAAGAAGCCTGCAGTTAAAACGTGGATTGATCGGCTCAAATTCTCTATGCATACTCTGGAAGCGTCTGTTTTGCTGCATTTGAGCAAATAATTTAGTGTCAGACGTCAGAGTTTTGTAGGAGTAAAATCCCCATTCAAACCTTCGGCTGAACTTTTTCAATAGATTTTTAGATATTGTCACTACAACTTTTTTTAGGATGAACCTATATTTCCTAGCAACCATGAATGCCTTATGACAGGTGTCCTGTAGAGTTTTCTTGCAAGCATGATACATGCAATACTCACGAAAACATGTGTATCCTTGAGCTTGTGCCCTTCTTCGCCTGCAGCAAAAAAACAACACAGGCACCCACTCATAGAACTTTTGACCACTATTAGAGGTCAAAAGCTCCACGGGACACTTTGAAGTAGTAAAATGTGCCCTGTAAAGACAAGATGAAGAGGTTTCAGAGATGACTGCATTTCCTTTGGAAAATAACGTCTTTGACTCTGTTGCTGCATTAAATGTGCTGTTTCTTGGCTGAGACATCATTTACGTACACACCTTTTTATATTGTTTTTAAATTGTATGTGTATATATATATATATATATATATATATATAAGTATGGGTAAACCTGAACAAAATCAAAACAGAACAAAAGAACAGTTTTAGTGTGATGTAGTTCCATTGGGGACTTTGGGGAAACTAGAGTTTAAAAATGATCAAATTCCACATTTTCCAATGCCAACCTTTTGAATCAAGGGATATTACTGTAATAATAGTGGCTTGATTGATGAATGTTGTGAAAGTCTGTGACATGGTATTCCCAGTAAAGAGGATGTTGCTGCTTGTTAGAGTATAAAAAGCACCTAACATGTATTCCAAGGTTTTAAAGCTAGCAGTTTTTGTTGACTCACATACCTAAGGCTCTGTAAACACGATCACCGGCAAAATCAGAGAGCAAAGCTGCTAAACATAGCAGCAGCAGCAGCGGTACCTCAAGCACAATGTGCCACTTTAATTTTACACCTCGCCCCTTTGCTCAAAATCTGTTTTAACTCTGACCTTGTTGGTTGATTACATTTTAAGCAGCACAGCCAATGACAGCTGTCCATGATGGAGCATGAAAGCAGCCCATGATGGACAAAAAGGGAAAAAAAAGGTTTCATTAACCCAAAGTCTTCCTTCTTTTGTGTTAAACCAAAATAGATAATTGACAAATGGCCTTTGCTAGGCTTGTTTTGTTGTTCATGTTTACCCTGTTGTTGATGTCAATAGGTCTGCATCTGACAATAATTTAACATTGTGAAAATGCACATTTAGATTTTCCAAATGCTCAAATGTTCAGTTTCTTTGCCACATGACACATAAAAGCTTAAAATCCCCATTTTTGACAACCTGGAGCCAACAATGTTTTTGGCTTGAAAAATGACTGAAACCGAACTGAAACTGAAAACTATCGGTTATCAAAAATCTAATATTTCATTGCTTAAGACATAAAAGTAAGCTATACTTTGCCTTTACACTGTGCTTTATGTTCTACATTGTAGTCAGTTCATAATGCAGATCATGTATATAACCTGTAGGGCTGCCTTCACATGATCAGCAGTCTGAGAGGTACTCACTGTTGGGTTGGATGCGGGCTCCAGAGAACCTATCTCAAGGCTAAAGAAAAGCTAATACACATATATTTTTATCTCTGAGACACAATTTCTCCATATTTGAAGTAGTACACACAGGTCGACAGCAAACAAGGTGCAAAATAGCTTGAACTTTTTAGCATGAGGTAAATAAAACCCAACTGGTGTTACACACACCAAGGTACTGCTGCTGCTAGGTTCAGCGTCATCAGTGGTTTGAGCTGTGAAAAAAGTGATTATACTGAAGATTAAAGATAGAAATCCAAACCTGGTACCAAGTGGTTCAATTCCAGTTTATGTTCCCCACATTTTCTCTCTCCACTGCACTTCATCCAGAAGAAATGTTTTTAAAATGGAAAGGGTAGAAATGTAAATGTTTATACTTTTCCAGTGGTTTGTACTGTACAGTACACTGCCATTATACATGCTTTGTGTACAAACAGTTTATGTATAGCCCGATATGTTTGGATGTGTGTCTGTGTGTGTTTTTAGTAGTAAATAAGATTGTACAGACGCAGGATGCACACACACACACACACACACACACACACACGTGCACACATGCACATAGAGAAACGCACAGACTCACACAGAGTAAGGCCAGCAGGCATGGATGTGAGCTCCATGCTAAAGAAGTGGTGTGTATAAATTTGCCTAAGTGTTTGGCCAAGGTCTGTGGCTGTGTGTGCAATCGATGTGCCAACAGCAATAAATCAGCACAGGATAGACCTGAACGCTTCTACAGCTTCATCTGATGTGGCAGGTGGGCTTCAGGATGGCTCTGACATACACACACACTCACGGGAGTGAAGGCCCGGCTAATTCAAGGTTTTCTTTGATCAGATACGATGCTGATCAGTTTGAGGAAAATTATGTATGATATATGTAGTGATAACATTTTCTCACATTTTTCTGGTTAGAGATGCTTTCAAAGATGTTTAATGGAGAAGCTTGGATAGGCAAAATAATGTTTTATATTACTTTAGAAGCTTAAGTAATGGTATCAAAATATACTGTAGCACCAATACAGTGGTATCCATGAACCTAATTTATCTATAATTGATTTGATCATATACAATAAATGGAGGGATTTTGGTAAGAATACCAACAATTTAATAACTACATAATTCTAACATGAGTTATTGGACTGTTTGGATGCACAGCAGGAAGAAAGTTTGTACCCCATTAAAATATTCTCTCATTTTCCTGTCTTTTTTTACTCCTTTCCATCTTTGTGTGTGCCAACAGCTACTTTTCTAACCAGTTTCTTCATCCATAAACTCAACTGTTGTTTTCCTTTTGATCTAATTCGGACACTTTTAAATCAAAAACTTGTTTTTCAATTCGCGGCTGTCTTCTTCTTTCCTCTCATCTCTTTGTCCCAGTTTAGTCAAATAGCTCCTGACATCGTCAGCTCTCAGCTGCACTGGCCACTAAAGCTATATGGCCATGTGTGCTGCATAATTTTGACTTATTTATAGAATTTATAAACTACTACATCAGAGAAGGTGACATGAGAATACTGTAAAAATAGCCATCTTAACATATCACTTAGTACAGTAAGTTTAATTTCCTGTACTGTTTTTATTCAGTGGTGTGTACATTCTTGTGTTGATCTATGGGACAAGTGCATGGGTGGTGCATGAGTGTGTGTGGGCAAGTCTGTTTTATGTCAGTTATGAGTGTGTGTCTGTGTGCTTGTGTGTGTGTGTGTGTTGGGTAGTGAAGTCAGTAAAATCTGTGTGTGTAAAAAATGCTTTTTTTCACATACTGTACGTGTGTGTTGTGTGTTCACATTTTGTGCCTGTGTGTGTGTATCTAAGAGGCTAACAGTAGCTGTATTGTCCTGATGAGACAGGCAACAGCATCGTCATCTGGGCCACTGTAATCATGGCTGGGCTGGAGATGAAAGACACTATTGACAAGAAGTGAAGTGTTTGAGAGAGAGACACAGAGAGAGAG
>NW_023339707.1:4608286-4624895 GCF_004916995.1 Morone saxatilis | reverse complement strand
GAGAGAGACAGAGAGAAAGAGAGGAATGTAATGAAAGGGAGGAATGAGAAACAGCGGCAGAAATAAGAGAAGAGAATAGTTTGCTGACCAAACTCCATTATGAAACAAGCCTTTGCCTTGTGCTCTGTATTTAGCCAACCATAAACCAATGAACTAATGAAAAGAAGGTTGGACAGTATGCGGGTATGTGGGTGGTTTAAAACTGTTGCAAATAATATTATCCTTTTGAATCCCTATTTTGTTTCTGTGCCAATGATAAATGATTGTTTGATTGTTTGATCCTGAATGGTGGCATCAGTAAATATAATTTATTTACCTCATGGTTGATCCCATGGATGTTTTGATAGAACTGGATACCCTTGTTCCAGGATGGTGCCTGATTGGTTGCTTCTGAGTTCGTCAGCCAGTAGAGGTGGATCAATTTTGTCAAAGCAAAATGGCTTTTAAAACCAATCCACAAACAAAACAATTTGCAGCGTTTGCATGGTGATCTCTCGTCACAAGCATTGTGTAGCCAAGACCACTGTCTTCAGCCAAATGGATTGGCTGTCAGTTAGCAAACACCACAAGTATTTCCTTAAACACTCTAAAACCACCACCTCTTTGTCATGGGAATCCGACCGAATCCGACCCCAGCGGGAAAGCTTTTGAGAATAACTGATATAGAAGTAGTTTCCAGTCTTCTCTCTGATGGTCTTATTTACACAGATCATATAGAGGCATCAGTATTTCATTGAGACTGTTTGATAACCAGTTGAAAAGTGTGTTTTTTCATCACATGATAGTAATAATAATAGCAACAATGGTGTTGATAATTGAGCATGTGCAGCAGCCAAGTTGCTTTTGCACTACTACTACAACTTTCAAGACTTTACCTGTCCGCCCGTGCATTCAGCCTCTATATACTTGCAAAATTGGATATAGAAAATGGGTGGATGGTCCGTCTCCCTTTTCTTTTCTTTTTTTTTTTGCTTTCACTTATAGCAATCTTTCCCACCATCTCCACCACCTTTCTATTGAACTGGTATGAAGCCAAATAGCTTTCACTTCTCTCTCCCTCTTACTGTCTCTCCTCTTTTATCATGTGGGACCAGTTCTCTCCCTTTTCTCTTTTAGAAACAGGGTCCTTGTATTTCTCTGCTCTGTTGCGTTGTAGTAAATATACTATAGGATTCTCCCTACAGCCCTTAATGTAATTTATGGATGTTTACCTGGTATCACGATGTTGCACATCAGTGGCTCAACCTGTTTGTGATTTTGTGTGTGTGTGCTGGTCTCCCTTTTTTAATGTGTGTTGCATGCACATACACGTTGTCTATCTTGCATGCACTCGTTGTGTTTTTGTGCACTTTTGTGTGTATTCGACTAGTGTATGTATTTTTGTGTGCATATGCTGGATCCTTTAATACCTCCAGACAATCGATACGCAGAGGAGCGATGTTTGGCCCTGTCTTCTTTTAAAAGATGCACTCCACAGAGTGGTGCGAGCCAAGAGTCGAGAAGTCAATAAAACAAAGCCGATAGTGCCCTCATTTGTTTTTTTGGACTTCAGCATCGAGGCCTCTGAGTCTGGGTCTGTGGGCGAATATTTAGTGTCTTGTCATTTCGAAACAAACAAATAAATCCCTTTTGTCAGATCTCTGGAAGTGCCAAACACAAGTCTATGAATATATTGACATCTGTGTTTGCTAAGATTTTGCTTTGTTTCTTTTTCTCAGGGCTGGTGGTGGACGAGGCTGAGGATCAGGGGATGAGGTTATAAAAACAACAGTGGAGAAAGGAGGAAAAACGAAAGAGGAAGTCGATTGCTCAGAAACTTTTCTTTTGTATCATCATACCCTGCAGTCCTATACGGCGCTGACTGACCCTGTATTGGATTGAGGATTACACACTCAAAAATACACACATAAACCCACTCGCTCACACCTCCCCTTCCCTAACCGCCATGTCCTCCCACCTCAACCCACCTCTTCTCATCCTCCCCATCCTTTTCCTTCTCCTTTCCCTGTCCATACCCTCCTCCTCCACCCCCTTACTCTCTTTCTCCCCACCGGAAGGAGGTCTCACACATTTAGTGGTCCACAACAAAACGGGCGAGGTCTACCTGGGTGCGGTCAACTGGATCTACAAGCTGTCTAGCAACCTGACAAAGCTACGAAGCCATGTTACTGGCCCAGTCACAGACAACCCTCGCTGTTACCCTCCGCCCGGTGTCCAGTCCTGCCCCCACGAGCTGGTGCAGACCTCTAATGTCAATAAACTGCTGCTACTCGATGCTGCCCACAACCGCTTAATTGCCTGTGGGAGTACTTCCCAGGGAATATGCCAGTTCCTGCGTCTGGATGATTTGTTCAAGCTTGGCGAGCCCCACCACCGTAAAGAGCATTATCTATCCAGTGTTGCTGAGGCAGGCACCATGTCAGGTGTCGTGATCTCCCCGGATCTTTTTGGTGGAGGTGGGAAACTTTTTGTCGGCACGCCCATTGATGGGAAATCTGAATACTTTCCAACACTGTCGAGCCGCAAGTTAATGTCCAACGAGGAGAACGCTGACATGTTCAGCTTCGTCTACCAGGATGAGTTTGTCTCCTCACAGCTGAAGATTCCCTCAGACACGCTCTCCAAGTTTCCGGCATTTGACATCTACTACATCTACGGATTCAACAGCGAGCAGTTTGTGTATTATCTTACCTTACAGCTTGACACCCAGCTCACCTCACCAGACGCAAGCAGCGAACAATTCTTCACCTCTAAAATCGTCCGCCTATGTGTTGACGATCCTAAGTTCTACTCCTATGTTGAGTTCCCCATTGGCTGCACCAAGGACGGAGTGGAGTACCGCTTGGTTCAGGATGCATATTTGGCCCGGCCAGGAGCCCGTCTGGCACGTTCGCTTGGTATTCAAGAGCACGAGGAGGTTCTGTTTACTGTATTCGCCCAGGGTCAGAAGAACAGAGCCAAGCCACCCAAGGAGTCGGCTTTGTGTCTGTTCACAATGAGACGGATAAAGGAGAAGATTAAAGAGAGGATTCAGTCGTGCTACAGAGGAGAGGGGAAACTCTCCCTGCCCTGGCTGCTCAACAAGGAGCTGGCCTGCATCAACTCGGTGAGTGTTTGAGACAATAGCTGTTTTTATGAGGCAATAAAAGTGTTTCCTTGATCATCAGTAGTCATGAAAATTATGTTTTCCCTGATTGTTGTAGAAACTTTTGGTTTGTGGCTGTGTGTTTGGTTATAACTGAAAACACACAACAGAATAGGTTAGTTCACATAACTTTGCAGTAAGTTTCAAGTGCAGTTTGTACTTCCCAGAATAAGGTTGGATTGGACAGCTTGTCTTTACCTTGAACTTTGCCAGAAGAATTTTAATGGTCATCGGTTTAGGGTGTGTTAAAATGAAGCATGTCTGGAAAGGTTATGTCCAGCTCTGAAGCATTTACTCCATTAAAGTAAGTTTGTTTGTCTATGTAGGTAAGACATTTGCTGTGGAAATGAAAATGAAAATCAGTTATTTTAGAACTGCTGGGCAAAATCTTAGTAGTGAGAACAGAATCAAAGCCAAACCATCCAGGATGGCAATGGCAATGTTTGCGGTGAATTCCAACATTAGTCTAATGTTTAGCTGAAATTTCCGTAAGTGAGTGCATTTTGCCCCCATATTCTTACTGCCAAAGCCAAAATCTCCACCCTGGCAGGATGGCAAGTCACCAAAACGTCAAGCTGCTTGTTCATCTTTTTGAGTTCCCTGGTTAACCTGTGAATGGAAAGTGTGAATCTCAGCAAATTCCTAACTGTACCAAAGTAATATTTTCCATTCTGGTTTGGGCCAAAGCAACCAACGTGTAGGTGTGATTTCACATTTAGTGACACATGGAATAAATGGTGTGGCTTTTCCAATCCAGCATTATAGCACTATGGGAGAACATGTGGGCAGAAAATTCAGTATATTTACCACAATGTCCTTAGAAGCGAGGCTATATTTATGCTTAGACTATGAGTGAAAAGATGCATGGCTGCATTGTATATCATTATATGGTTCATTTCCCTTTAAAACAGTAGGCTATGTTTCTCAACTTTCAAGTTTTTATCATATCATTGGAAGCAAGGGTTGATCCTTAAAAATAGTGTCTGATGTAAACTCAGGTTAACTTACCAGGTGTAGAACTAAATGGGTATCTCTTACCACTGATATAGGCAAAAACAAAATGAATGGAAATCTTTTTTTTCTTTTTTTATCATAAAGAAATATAATATTTTTAAAATGACTACTCGTTCAGTCTGAGGACAGGACAGCTGTCCCTGAGCACCTATCTGTTTTTTTTTAGGAATAATTCAGTCTGTCCACAGGTTGTGGGTGGCTTGTCTTTCGTTTTCCTCATAGATGAGCTGGCCTAAGGGTTCCTGAGAGACATTTGTGTGTGTGTGTGTGTGTGTGAGTGTGTTTGTCACCCACATGTCTCACACACATACACGCGGCCCTGTATTCTCATGAATAATTCACCTGGTCTCACCTTCTGTTATTCAGTCGGTGCTCCATAACAACCTGCCATAAATCTCTGGACTACTCTCCACCTCTCTGTCTCTATCTCCTCTTTCTCTCTCTGCTATCCCATCTTCTTTTTCTCTCCCATGTCTTTCACTCGATCCCCATCATTTGCATAAAGATTTATTTCATTTTGCTAACCCCATTCTCCCCCCGCTCCTTCTTTTATCTTCCTTTTACTCGCTTTGCTTCTCTTCATTGCCCTCCCCCAACTCCTGTCCCTGACCTCTTTGCTTTGTCTTTAATTTTTAACCTTTAACCTCCCTCGTTTTTACACTCTTGCTCTCTTTGCTCCCCTTCAGCTTCTTCCCTCTTGTCCCCCTCTGTCTCAAGTCTTTGCTCTTTCACCATCTCTCTTTGCCCTCACCTTGACTTTCCACTGAGTGATGAGGTATAGAGTGACTTAGTGTGTAAAGCCAGCGCCTGGATGTGATCTGAAAATACAATGTGGAGTGTACAGATGATGCAGTGAAAGAGGGGAGCAGAGTTATAGGAAATAAAAGAAACTGGGAGTGGTGGGTTTTATGGGAGGAGGGAGGAAGGATTGGAAGGAAGGGAGTATGTGGATAGAGGGCAGTGGACAAGGAAAGAAGGGAAGGAAGTTGTTAGGAAGAGTGTGAAGGCAGACAGATGGAACATTTTTGGGATTAGGCAGGAAGAGGGGATGAAAGAATAGAGGAAAGAAACCATAAAATTTGAAAGAAGAAAGGCAGGGGAGGACAGAAAGGTGGAATCAAATGGGGCAACTATTGGAAGGATTAACATGGAATCAGTCCCAGCTGTACTTTTTGTGCAGTGCAAATTAGGAAACGGCATTGCCATTGTGACATGGTACTGCTGCCTCACAGAGGCTGTAGACTCTTAGTTCATAGATAGAGATTAAAGATAAAGATTGTTGTCAGTAGACTAAAGCAATAAAAAAAACTACTGACAGGCAGAGTTCCAATAATTTCCAATGGTTTTACCATTTACAGTGCATGCAATGTGTTAGCCACAACTAGTCAACTTTTAACAATGCTTTGGGGAGCAAGTATGAGCTAGTAGGTTCATTTCTGTGCTTTGTCTGGCCATATGGCAGCTGTAGAGATCAAACCTGTAGCTGTTGCATTAATGAGTGATCACTTTAATTACTTGTCTACATTGCTGCCATTTATGGTGGTATTGCCTCCCATATGTTTGAGCAACCTTTAGTCCAGACCCTCCCACTCATATTGCACTGCAAAAGAAATATGTTAGTGGAAAAAGTAACCATGTTTTAATGGAGCTCAGCTGGACAGTATGCATTTTCAAAAAACTGAAATACATTCTGCCAGTTCCTGTCATATTTGCCAAGTGCCACGGCTCAAGCAAGACTATAACAACTTGCATCTCTGTCACAAGCCCACTGGTGCTGTGCAGGCACCGTGTGGCCTTGTAAAAAAAACGTGCTGTATATGCATGCAATTATGCTAATGAGCATACAGTTACATGATTGTCCTTTATGGCCATCTGTCGTTCTGCCTGCGATCGATCAAGGTCGTGTCAGCAGAGCTCTCTCTGGGATGCCGCTGTGATGAATTTATCATCTCCTCATACAGGCATGTTCAGTGTTTCCTGACGATAGTGGTGACAGCTCGTTGCCTCTGCGCTAGTGTCATGTGGAAACTTTCATACTGGCTCATTTCAAGAGACAAGGTCGGGTCAGTCAGTCACCACTCAGATACTCCTCTCTACCTGGAAGCTATCAAAGTTCATCACGATGTATAGCACTTGAGAAAATCATTTTCTAAAAGCTGCTATTTATAGATATCGATATAAAATGTTTTGCATTGTAAAGAGAGGTTGACCTATTCACCTTTATTACAAATTATTATAAAACTCTCACATTCATATGGCAGGATTATCATTGACCACTTGTGTCAAGATTATAACTACTAAAAGGACTTTATGTATTTCACACCCTGACTAAAATTAACTTGAAATCAGTCCAAGTCCAATTTTCCTGTTGCCGCTCAGGTAGTATAATTCATACATAGGAGAGGAAGACATTTGTATGATGTTTCAGTCCTTGACAGTCTCTACAATGTCATCCATGATTGGAGTTGAGATTAAGCACTACATGTCCAGTAAGAGGGACATTTTATCCTGCCTTTGTGCTACAATGTCCTGTTACATTTGAGAGGTCTGTTGCTTGGTTTGCATGCTTGCCTTGTGGACAGCAAAGTGAACATATTAGATGAAGGGAAATGGATAGAAAAACTGTGATTGATGTAAAGCACCGAGGAGAAACAGAATGATGCAAGAAAAATTGACAGAAATATGGGCATACAGCTGGACAATGGTCCTACTGTAAGCAAGAAAAAGTTCTTTCATTCATGATGTGTAAGGCCTACTTAAAATTAAACAGCATGAAAGTGACTATTAAGCCTATTGATGCAGCCTGCTTATCATTGCACCTCTTCTTCTCACTCACAACCTATTGAAATACACAGGCTGTTGGGATCAGCATGATAGAAATGATACAAATACAAATTCACGCCTCATAACCATCTAATTTAGACATTTTCTTCAGTTGCAAAAGTAATCTGGGTGATCATTGTCTTAACATCCAATGGTACAGTACAAACAGGAGCCTCTGGAAGAATCGCAGCATGACTTTTCATGATTTGGCAAAATGTAACAAAATGTAGGCCAGAAAATGGGGCACAGGTGTCACCCACAGCCTGTAAATAAAGAGAGTGAAAGCCCAAGAATCCAAGAATTGCCTGCGGTAAATCCAGGTAAATTAATCTGATTTTACAGCCAATTTCAAAATGAAATCAGATTTCCCTCTCTATTTCCAAAATGCATATTTGCACACTTTTCCTCTAAGTAATTCAAAATTGCAAACTTCTTTTATCATTATTCTTCATACTCATCATAATAATTTTCACAAGTGTCTGCCATCAGCAGGACAGTTTGCAAACCTTTTGTTGGACAGATTTATATACAGTAGATGATACTTTGCTATTAACGTGGCCTTAAGCCCATCTAAAGCTCACTGTTTTCTTAGATGTCGATGTACAGAGGGGAATAATGCACTCCAGCAAAGACAACAAGAAAATTGTGTTCTGTTTAATGCACCTTTACAGTGTGCTACAATAACGTTTATTTCATTTCACACTGCAAGATGGATCTGAGAAAATCTTGGTTGCAATCTGTGTCAGAATATCATCTTGAGGTATGTCAGAGCAATAGATGTGTGTAAATGTAAATAGGAAAAGAAAAAGAGCACGAGGGCAGAGGCACAGTACTGGGTGGGAACTGTTGGGTCACTGTAAATAATATGGTCTAGACTGAGTCTCTTGAGGCGCTATATAAATAGAACAAAATTGAATTGAATTCCTGACAGTCCTGTGCATCAACAAAACTCCCACATACTTTTTTTTGTTTCGCTCCATTGTTTTGGTCGTTTTTTCCCTAAACTTTTCTAACGAAATGTCATGACAGCCAGTGTATAGTGCTTCATTTCATGTTGTATTCTGATTAGTTGGTTTGTAATTGTTGGTTAAAGCCACAGTCACATTGTGAGAATTTGTTCCTAAATTTGGGATTCTGTCAGAATTTGTGGTCACCAAATCAGCCGTCGGGGGACATGTTTCACAGTGCAATCTAGGACCACTATTTTAGATTAATGTACAATGTTTTTATCACATTTCTCTCACAATTGTTACATTTATGCTTGGATAGCCCAAAATGTAAACAGGACCTAACTATACTTGAAGTCAAGAAGTTTAATAAATTAGACCTAGATACTGGATTGTATTTATGCCTGGGTTCGATACATTTTTCTAGATGACACAGATGACTTTTTGTGTCCTGTTTAAGCATGTTAGCATTCACTTGCCAGTGTCTTGAAGTCACAGGTCACACACACCTCTGCGAGTGTTGCTCTAAAAGTGTTTGACACATGATGCATAAAGAGCAATAATAATAATAATAATAATAATAATAAAGAACAACATTNTTTTTGTAAATTTGCTGCATTCATACCTTCTGTAAATCTGTGTCAGTCTCACTTCAGAGCCTCATTCATGTGATTTTTCTTCTTTCCTCTTTTCTGAAACTCCTCAGTAGACCTTACAATACGATTATTTTGAATACAACACTGGGCTTGTGTGTCTGTAAGTCATTTTGAGTTTGTGTGAGCCCTACAGATCCCAAACCATGATGGGTGTGGTTCAGACCACAGGTCTCTCCCTGTGCATCTTTATGTCCACTCATTATCAGGAAGAGGCCAGTTTTGGTCTTCTGGGAGTTAAACTGAGTGGTGGGTGACCTTCGCTGGCTGTGGGCTGCCGTCCAGCTCTACAGCTCTGTAAGCAGGCCGACCCGGCAACGCTACAGCCTCTGCATGACTAATGAGACTGATTCAGACAGAGGGAGCAAGATACTATCCTCTGTATACTCCTCTGAGTTCTCATTTGTTTGTGTGTGTGTGTGTGGTGGTGCGGGGCCCAACTCTTATCCTGGGCTCCAAAGAAGGGGAACAAAAACACACAGTGAAACACAAACAGAGGGAAAATGGCTGATAATAAAGGAAGTTGTGTTGTGCGCGTGTGTGTGCGTACAAGGGTCCGCATTGGTCTCCACGAACACAAGGTGGGATGTCACAGGGAAAATGCCTGCAATAACAGAAAGCAAGAAGGACTCTCCATTGTTATTGGCCCTCTCTCTCTTTTCTCTCTCTCTCTCTCGTCTCTCTCTCTCTCTGTCTGTGACTCTACCTCTCTCTGCCCTTCTCTTTCCATCTTTTCTCGCTCACTCTGTCTCTATTTTTCTCTGAGCATAATAGCGTTTATTAATATTTATCAGTGTTGATCACTGCTGGCCAGGATTATAGTCTATTTCTGTGGCATTTTGTATTCAGTCTTCCAGGCGGCTGGTGACTGTTTTGTGTGTGTCTGATGTGTGTCTGGTCTGGTCTGTCTGTGTGGTGTGGTGGGTGGTGGGTGTGTGTGTGTGTGTGCTTTTGTATCCTTTCACTGCTTCATTCTCTCTCTATCTCTCTATTGTATCTTCAGTCTCATTACCGTTAGCTTGTGCCTCAGTGGATGGATCACCCACATTGCATCAGGCTTTGGGCCTGCTGGGAGGGGAATATCAAGGCTCTAATGACTGTGCTTACATCATGCACACTAATATTTCCTTAATATTTGTACCAGCAAATGTTTTTCATGACGTCACTGGTTTACACTGACCTACATAACCTCTTTTAATAGCTGGGAGTAACTTGGATGAGAGCTATGGAGTGGGATGGTCCCATAATATCTGTAAAACACACTGGTTTGTAGAATGACTTAGACTTTAGAGTGGCAAAGAGGGGGAAGCTATTTCTGGCATCTAGAATACCGGAAATAAATGTCCCATTCATTTTCAGCAAAGATAATGTTCTGTGACATGCAGTTGGAGCACTTCCTGTTGGCTTGAAAGAGCATAAAACTGTCCAGATTGAACTATGTTCGTAAATTGCTAAAAAAAGAATTGAAGGTTAAAGCCTATATATACATAGAAATCTAACCCTTACTCATGTAGCACTTTGAAGTAAAGTCAAATCACTAAGCTCAAAACTCTGTTGCACCGTTACCAGCTAGCTGAAGATATAGACTACACTTTGTAGAAACCTGATGATACAATACAATTCAAGAGTTAAAATCGGGATTTGTCAGCATCTTTGCTAATTTTGAATACATTTAGCAAATATAGTGCAGTGTTTGTTCTCCATTGCAGTGATTCATCTGGTTCGTGCCTAAGGCTGAGGCTTAAGGTTGCAGGTTTAGTAACTTGCTATGACAAGAAATTAAGTGAAAATAATTAAACTGATAGCTGTTACATAAGTCTGTATTTTTGTACAGCTGTAAATGTAACACTGACATATTATCACCTTTATAAAGTAATTCTAGCAAACTTGTCAAACAAATATCCAAAATCTTGTAACTACTTCACATTGCTGTTTAAACTACTGGTGAAATAGAGCCTACCTAAAATAATACCTGCACTGGAATATGAATCAGATATTGCCAGGTTGCCAGACATTGACATTCTTGACATGTCTGAAAACAGATGGTGTTATCTTGGGCCACAGAATATCCCTCTTGTTTTAAAGAACTCAAGTTTTTATGACTCAGTGTGAGACTCAGTAACTTGTAAAGAGGATTTTTTTTTGACGGTGCGGTGATAAATACAAGCAGCGCTGAGGTGAATTGCTGTCAAATGCTGTCTAGAACACCACCCATTGGGGGAAAACACTTTTTGATGAGGTGCAGTTTTCGCTCCCGTCTCTTGAGACATTTTGATGCATGACACTGCAAAATATTACATACCTCAAGCATTTTAATGACTGCTGCTGTAACAGTTCCCCATATGTTTTTGTCTTATGATATTTTCCGCCTCAGGCTGAACCACGTGGTGCCCACCACGCTGTGAAATCTTCCTAATTTATAGTGAATTCTCAACAGGGGAATTTCTCAGATCCAACTGCTGTATGAATGGTGCCTGTGAACTAAATTTACTGCACAGTGGTGACCATTGTTAACTCTAACACATGACAAAATGGATTAATGGCTGCTATAGGCTCATAAGAGTGTCAGCTTGTTATGGATTTGGAGTATTTTGGAGCATGCGGCTGCTTAGCCTTAAAGCTGTATGAGTTGGACCTGAAGTGACCTTTTTTTCTCAGAGGCTTGAGTTGACACCGAGCAGAAATATCAACAGTGATACTGCAGTTTAAGAATGTCACATTTTGAAATGAGCAGCTCTTATCTGTCAAGGAGTTAGATGTGGTTAAGTGGGCCAACCCTAAACTTTGCTCGTCTCAAATATCACAATCTGCTCAGAGGGAACAGAATGCACAGAAATTTGAATTCATATCTTCTATAGCTGGTTAACTGGCTCAAAACACCAATGAATGAAATTCTTCCCTCTACACAAACCTGTGCCGGTCGGCCAGGACACAAATCTCTGCCGCACACTAGCAAAATGCTGACCTGCAGCATCTAATGAAGAGTGTAATTATTTATTGATGGGCGTTTATGCTGCATTTGTATATGTGTTTGTGTGGGTTTATGATAGACATGAATGTATGCAAGTGTGTTTTTGCAAACGCATGCCTTCATTAATGTGTATTTGTTTATTTAATTATGCATGCATGTGTGTATGTGTGAATGCAGAGGGTGCACATATTTATATAAGTGTGTGTGTGTGTGTGTGTGTGTGTGTGTGTGTGTGTGGTGTGTGTGTCTCTAAAGCAGTCTGTCCCAGCTGTGTTTTGGCTTTCCTGCTAGCAGTTTCCGGCAGGCACTGTGAGAGAAGCTTAAATACCATCTTTGGCTTCATATTTTTGCATGGGTGATTGTGGAGCATGACACGAACACAGGTGTAAGACTAATATTTAAAAGAATGCGAAGTGTATTATATTTAAATGTGATGACCTGAAGTACTGAGCTGTCCGAGCAGAATGGAACATGTTTATATATCTATAATATATATCTTTTTTTTAGCCAGCCAAAAACAGAAGCCTTGCAGTCACTCATAATAAAGTTAAATTGTGCATTTCTGCGTATGTGTCCTGTCATATGCATGAATGTGTATAGTTGGAGCAGTGTTCCTGTATTTTCAGTGTGTCAGTCTGACTCTGTGCCCACCACTCTCACCACACAGCAGTACAGTATAGCATTTTACAGGCTCCCATATTTCGGTGAATCCCTGTAATGGTCTTTAATAATTGGATTATAGCTGTCAGGGAAGGCTTTAGTTCAGATTACGCAGATTATAGTCTGCAGCGCTCAGATGGACAGCGTGGTTTAAAGAGCATCATCTGGTTCGTGTGACATAGAAAGAGCATTTTGGCAAACGTGCAGATGTGATGTTTGCCTACATTCGGTAAATGTAGGCCAAAATTAGATGTGTCGTTGCAGGCTGAGGTGGACCAGACACAGTAGAGTGCAGTAAAGTTATTACCAATCTAACCTGTAGTTATCTGTGTAGAAGTGTAGAAATGTATACAAATAAGAATGTATTATGCATGACACCATCATATGTTGGATGAATCGGCATACTGGTTTTAATTTCCCATATCATATGTTTTTTTATATTGTGGCATACGTTTGCGATAAGCTGAAACAACTGCTTTAACTCATTTCTTACTTGTGCAATATATCTATAACTCTTAACTCTCTAATACTTAATATTTATATACAATTTGTTTATCCAACTAATATAAATATTTTGTTTTGAAAAGTAAGCAATTTTAAAGTTGTTAGCATGTGTTTTTTTATTTTTAAGTTCTGTTTTACTACATTGCACTTTGCACAATAAAAAAAGTTTACATTCTGATTCCTTCATATATTGAAGAACCAAAGCCCTCAATAGATACATGCCATTTAAATGTTAAAATGTTTTTGTATTACAGATAATAGAAGCCACTGTAAACCTATATAAAGGCCCAGTCATGAAAAAAAAAGGATATACCGTGAATTCACAGAATCTTTAAAAATACTGTGATCCAATTTTTTATCATACAGCCCAGTTCTACCTTCAGTTTTTGTTTTTAACCCCAAAAGATGAAAAAAAAACATCCATTAACATCAACTGACATTTAAGTACTGTGGATATATGGAATCCTCTATTAAGATTAAAGTCCAGCAAAAACCCTCACACTTCCACTTTAAATTCCGCTGCAAACACTGCAAATGTAAAGATGAAAATAAACATTTTCAGCCGGCGTGAACCACTGCTGTCAACAAATGTCTGCTGTGCCAGAAAAGCGACACGCCAGACTGAAGCTTTCCACGTGGAATTAGCTCAGTTGATGGCCAAGGCTATCTGGGATAAAGCGAGCTGCTGTCCCTCTGTGGCACATTAACCCATATGGCCAACTGACACCGGAGCGTTGGAGCCAAGCCCTCTCTTCCCACAGAGCTCTGTCTCTGCGGGATTCCTTCTATGTTCTACTGTATGTTTTGTTTTTCTGCACACCTTCATGAAATTGTGACCCAGAAAGGTTTCCCACCGGGATTCAGCCTTGACAAACGCAGAGACTGGCAAATCCGTTCCACCTCCACCAGTGGTGCACTTAAAGCAACAGGCTCGCACTCATTATTCAACCAATTTTCCAAAAAGAGTGTTTCAAGGTGTTTAAAAGCATATTGAGTGTGACAAATATTGGAACCAATGAGGCTTCCTGCATGCACTGATCCCTGATTTTGAATGATGGAGGAAGGAAGAGGGGGTGACTTTAAAGAGGAAGTGAGACAACTAGGAAATAATGTAATTATTTCCAGGCCTGGACAGATAATTTTATCTCTTTTTTTATTATTTGATTGTGTTGATGCAGATGCAGATATTCAGGGGAGTAGAGGATAGGGAAAGAAAGGAAAAGGCAGGAAATTAAGATTTATGGCTACATGCTATTCAATATAATACACAAAAATACAAGCAAAATCATCCACTATAGTGATCTCTAAATATTTTCACACACACACGTTCACACTTCATGGTCGCAGGTCAGTGAAGTTTTGTATGTTTTTCATTTAAAATGTTTTAGCTCCTCGCAGTGGCACATTTGTTTTCAATCACAGAGGGGGAGAAGAGGAAATGGAGAAAGGGAGAGAAACGAAAGAAAAGAATGAGAGAAAAGAAAAGAAAACAAGGTATAAGTATGGGTAGAGAATGATGAAACCAACAGAGCAAGGAAACTGTGTGGAATAACTCTAGCTGCAAAATAAATGTTGATCTCTTGGCATCCCAGTTATTCCTCTGACTCTGACCTATGGGGCTAGAGTCTCTCTCTCACTCTCGCCTGCAGCTTTTCGTTCCACCAGAGCACATCTCCTTGCTGCCAGGCTCTCCCTCCATCTCCAACTTAATACTCCTCATTTCACCCAAGCCAAAACAACAGATGCTGAAATGTCGAAGTGCCTTCCCTCCACTCATGAACTCACAGAAGTAAAAAAACATTTATCAAAAAAGAAAAAAAAATCGGGCCAATTGTGCCTTGTTTTGCAAAAGATCAGTAGCAGGCAGTTCCTTTTCATGTACATGATTAACAAAATAAATAGTGCCAAATGGTCTTAGTGGCCTTTTGCTCACTAAAATAAAATCAATTCCACCAAGATGGTCACACTTCCATCAGTTTAGCAGAATAAATCACGGTGCAAAGGGAATCACTAAGCATGGGTAAGACTGATCTGGACTGGATTTGGGTGCTTTTTGCAGATAATCTGAGGGATTAGGGAACAAAGTCGACTTTTTTTCTATTTCTTTTGTTGTAAATGTTTTGCAATGCTTCCTTGTGGTAAAACAAAATATATATATTGCACGTTGCTGTTTCTTTGCACATTACCGCCACCAACTGTCAATCAGTAGACAAACAGGTGAAATGTGCGTCGCATCACCTGCACGCCTTTGTGCCTATATACGTTTGCAAACCTTGTACATGCCACTTAAGCACAAGATACAAAGAAAATGGTGACCTGCTCATAAAAACATCTCTCCCCATAGCGCTACCAAAAATCTCCACAAGGTTTTAAGTGACAAGAACATATGGAATCGATTCATATGTCATCCATTGTGATTGGTCCCAGTGCTCCATAGCTCTTGTCCATAACCTGCGTCGATGACGTCGTACACTCCATGCTAACAGTCAATATCCAAGCTACTTTATTTTTCCATTTGAGACACCAAAAGAAACAAAACTAGACTTTCATTAACAAAGGCTAATTTTGTGTGTTTTGCATTTTGTGCTAATCCGTTTAAAATACTTAATAAACCAACTGCAGTTATAGAAGGCGGGCGCTGTGTGTGTGTGTGTGTGTGTGTGTGTGTCAGCGTGTTGGCGTGTCAGCGTGAACGTGTGTGGGTGTGAGATGCAGATGCTCGTAGTTCTGTTGCCATTAGAGCAGACTGCGCTGCCAGATGTCTGCACAAAGTCCACTTTGTGTGCGTGTGTGTGGATATTTTGCAGAGGCTGCCTGTACACTTTCCTCTATCCCACTGCACACACACTCTTTCTCACCCGCATGCACACATACGCACATTAAACAACAATGGAATGTGTGCGCATGTATACTTGTGTTTGTGTGTAGGGGTGTGTGTGTGTGTGTTTGTGTTTAAGCAGGTCAGAGCTTCAAGTGTCCCAGTCTGTTAGACAGATGTTAGAGATCCCCGCTGCACCCCTCCCTACTCTGTCACACATACACACAAACACACACTAACTTTGTCTCTCTTTCATATACACTGACAAACAAACATACACACGCACACACACATACACTCACTCATTAACAACCAATTAGAGAGCAGATATTGGCTCACTGGGGGAAACTAAAGGCCAACCAGTGCTGTTCTCCGCTTCTAACGCCAAGTCACAACAAATACCTGGATGCAGGCCAGGAGAGTCTGTCTGTGTGTATGTGTGTGTGTGTGTGTCTGTGTGTCTGTGTGTGTGTGTTGTTGACTTTGTCTTCCCAAGTTTGGCAGTCCAATCTCATCTGCTTTCTTTATTAAAAAAAGAAACACACACACACTAACCCTCACATAATTAAATGCATTTTTCCACTCTGCAAGTCTTGTTGTTCATTGCATCAGCTAGCGTGTCTCAGTAGTACAACTCTCACTTCAACATTATCTTTCTCACATGGGAATGAGGCACGAGCTATGTTCAACACGTGCACACACACATTCACAGAAACACACGCACACACCCGGTCATTCTCCATGGGATTGGAGCAATGTGTTTATGCCAGTGTTGGATGAGGAGATGCTTGAGACATTTGGCTCTCTGGAGAGCATGTTGACAACATCTCCCTCCCTCTCTCGCTCTCTGTTTACCCCAATCATTGCCTATAACTCTCTCATTCTCTCTCCCTCCCTCTTTTTGTGATGTGTGATTTCACTGCTCTCTTACATCTCTGCAAAAAAGTGAAGATTTGACAAGAAAAAAATCTACTGACAATTTAAGTTGATTAGGGAGATGTAGATACTTTAATTCCCAATAAGTTACAGAGAGAGAGTGAGAAAGAGAGTGAGAAAGAGAGCGAGCGAGAGAGA
>NW_023339707.1:4582234-4608157 GCF_004916995.1 Morone saxatilis | reverse complement strand
GAGCGAGAGAGAGCGAGCGAGAGAGAGCAAGCGAGAAAGAGAGCGAGCGAGAGCGAGAGCGAGAGAGAATGTAATACACCAGCATTACAGATACAACAGTAAGGCTTTTCACCGATCCAAAATTTTGGACCTGATCTAAAATGGAAAAAAACTACCTGGACCGATCTCAAACAGTGAAGTCTGTTTAGAAAAAAGACCCAAGGGGCCAATCCAAAATATAGTCGACCCTCACAGACACAAGTTTAGAGAAAAGTGGCAGCAGTGTGATTCTTCACTAATTAACAAGCCAGAAAGAGAAGCAGCGCATGTCCTTTGATTCAAGGTAAAGTCAAACACAAAAGAAACCACTCTTGGTGCTTCAGAGTAGGGCTTAAACACATGAATATTGTCCATATTGATCAATCTGACAATCAGTTGTTTTAATTTTTTTTTTTTTAAATCGTTTGGTCAATGTCCAGAAAAAAATTGCCTGTTACAATCTCTACTCCTCATCCCAAGGTGATGTCATCAGATGTCCAAAAACAGTCCAAAAACTCAGTTAAAATAGGTTTTCATAAATCCTGCCAATTTTAGAAGCTGGAACTCAGGTGTACTGTAATCAATGTTAATACATGACTTAATGGACCAGTGTATAGGATGTAGTGGCACCTAGTGGTGAAGTTGCATATTGCAACCAACTGAACATCATTTATATCTGTGTTTGATGACCTGGGCATGCAAACGGGCTGTGAAGCGTGTAGGAGAAACTACAGCGGTTTTGAAACTTGCTCGGAAGCATAAAAAGGCCTAATCTACAGCCAGTGTTTGATTTGTCTGTTCTGGGCTACAATAGAAACATGGTGGAATCCATGGAAGGTTTTTCCCTGCTCCTCACAGTTTATGATCTCACATCTCGCCTAAAAACACATAATAATTCTCCTGCGATGATAAGGACACACCACGTGGTCAGTGCTGATAGTGAGCCTGCTCCAATTGACTATTAGACGAACTTACACAAAACCAAAACCCGTTGCTGTAGAATCAGACCCAACCAGGACGTAGTTGGACTGCAAACAATTTTTCAACTCCACTCCTGGGTCTGTTCTCAGTTCCTGTGTGCCACTGAAGATCTCTCTTCCAGAGCAGTGTAACATGTTATAAATACTAGTTTGAACTTTTGTGCTCTCCATTTTATGAAACTAGCTCTCACTGTGGTAATGTTCATGTTTTTCCCAGTGCCACATCTTCTAAAACCACAGCACATTCACGGCAGCTCTTGCTTACAGGGATAATGGGTGACTCAAAGAGCTGAATTCAGACTCTCTCTGTCACTCTGTCTCTCGCTCTCTATCGTCATGGGTTGAGGCTCATTAGTGGCGACAAGAGCGCTGTTGACCCTTAGCCTTCCCCTATGTGTCTCTCCTCCCTATCTCCCCTATTTTTTCCTTTTTTTCTCTTTCTATCTCCTCTCCTTTCTCTTCATCTCACTTGCCTCACTCTTTCCCTCATCACCCCATCATCATTCACCCTGCATGAGTTTGGCAGGGGTCTACTTGTGTGTATGTGTGTTGCCAGGGGCCTGTGTACAGCAGAGGTCTTCGGCAAGGACAACACAGGGGACTCTGTCCTTGTCTAACCCCCTGGAAATAGAACAAAGTGTGTGAGTGTGTGTGTATGTGTGTGTGTATAATAATGTTATGTACAGTGTCCTGAGTATGAGCTATAGCTAGTAATAATAATAGCACGGTCAGAGGTCCAGTAGGCCAGCAGGGACAAGCTACACAGAGCTTATAAAAGCACTAATAAAAGACTACAGCAGGTCACCTTATGATAGGGACATAGTAAAGGATCATTACACTGATTACACCAAACACTGTCTAACCATCCAGTAGACGATTCAGTCATAGTTTATTAGTAATTTTAACATGAAAAAACCCAATACTAATATATAAGACAGTACTATTCTTTAAGTGCATATAGACATAAAACTGCAGTGTCACAAAGTAGACGCAGTAAATGGTTGTTTGAAAAATGACCTGAGTTATGCAGCTGATGATTGAAGTATGATTGATTTAACCACTCACATCAGGCCCAGATAATATGACACATACTGTATTTGATATTTATGATGGGCTATCTAGAGTGTCCTGTACAAAATGTGTGAGGACAAATGACCAACAGTGAATGAGAGCACGGTAAGGGCTGGTAATTGAGTGTCAATACTTTATTGTTTCTGAGCGAAATGTATCCGGCGTACTGAAGTATCCAAAACAAGAATTGCTGGCTCAGATTAATGACTTTTGCCAACTCAGAACTGTTCTTTTTCTGTTTTTGGAAGAAAACAATGTACTTTGTAATGTATTTATAATAACAATTGTGTTCTGTTTATAAGTGGTTTGGACCAGACTTGGATTTTGCCCAATTTCCGTTTATGCTTAGAAATGCCTTTAACTGCATTTCTAATATATGTCTTTTTGTAAAACATAACATTGTTAAGGAAGGTGCTATATAGGGCGCCTGGTTAGCTCAGTCGGTAGAGCTGGCGACCCATGTTCAGAGTTGCTGCAGTGGCCCGGGTCCAAATCTGACCTGCGGCCCTTTGCTGGGTGTCGTGACAAAAGTAGGCGTGGACTGACCATCATTAGCCCCTTTTACAGTATTAATTTTAAATGTATTTTATCCGGAAAAGCTTTTTAAATACATTCTCATACACACATAGCAACATGCATGCATCTCCATCAGCCAGACTACAAAGCTTACTGCAATCCATCTTGCTTTTATTGGACTTCCTAGAAATCAGGGTCTTCGGTCCAGAAGGACATTCTTGTGCAGATCATTTAGTGGTTGACCTGGTCAAGAATCAGATAAATTGTATGTGTTAAAATCACTGGAGCTGCTTTTCACACACTGCTTTTTTCCCGTTTACAGTCAGCTATGTGCGTTGTTAACAAACCAACTAGCCAACTAACGCACAAGAGGAAAGCCCATGTTTCTGGTCGGAAGGAGAAACACAGCTACTTTTAAACATTATGAAAGACTTGGATATCAACAGGTTTTTGGATATGTGCAAATATCGCAACACCAACCTTTTCAAGAGGGTGATTGAACGAATGAAAAAGGGAGGCTGTGTTTGCACAGGCAAACAAGTCCGCCAGAAACTTTAAAAGAAATCCTCTTTTGACGCAACATGGCTCAAGTGGCTCTAGCTGTTCCACTTTTACTACGTCAGCAACGTGGCTGCAGTTTGGAAAGGAGGGAAATTCCTCTGTAGGATGTACAGTACATCATTAACAGTTACGGTTATCAAAGTAAGCACTGCTGCATGTAAACCGTAATATTAGTGGAATGTTTTCATTTGCTTAGTACGAATGCCTTTTTCAGAAAAAATATTTTCTTAACAAAGTCAGTGTTAGCTGCCATTGTCACAGGGGGCAGTGGCTATTATCACAGACTTAGTTCCACTAAGTCTGTAAAAAGCTTGTGTGTGTGTGTGTCTTTTAGAGACAGATGCATTTATACCTTTTCAACATCTGGCTAGAATGCACCTGGAGGTTTCAAATCTGTCTCGAATGCTTCTTGGATGCATTTACACTAAGCCTTTTTGAGACTGGATAGCTATCTGCTCCGCTCAAGATGCATGAAGCATCTTAGTGTAAAAAGATTCCATGCAACATGTGTGATGAGTGTCAGATGGGAATGCACTGCAACATGAATGAGTAACTGTCACATGTAGGCCTATGTCAGGAGAAAATGCTTGGATTGCATGACCTGTTTGTACTCCCTGACTTCAAAATGAACAATCAAATTATGAAAGCCTTCCCTATTGAATTAGACTCTCCAGTCACCGTATTGGTGGCTGAAAAAGCGTCTCCTCAATGAGTTGCTGTAGAGGAATGATAGAGTAGGCACACCATAGGAATTACATGTCTACAAGGCACACAACAGCTAGCAGATGTCAGGTCTGTGTGAAGCCACATTTGTCTGCAGTGAAAACACGTCGACTGAACGCTCCACTGTGCCTCAATCTGAGCTGTTGACTCTATGGTAATGATGCAAGTCAGGCTAAACATAACAAACCATTAGCGTCCTCAGCATGCCGGCAACAGCGCTGGGAAGATGGCGATCTCACTCTTGTGTGTGCGAGCTCGACAGACACTGGGAATGCAGATTAGTATGAGGCGCCGGGCATGAATAAATCCAGGCCAAATAATGCTATTATGAGCTACTATAATAAACTATTTTTTATCCGGTCATGTTCTTCTAAAAGATTTGTTTTGGATACAAAGAGGATAGAAGGCTTGATTCTGACCATCATGCCATGAAAGTCTTCTCTTTTTGTCCTATTTGCAGACTGCATGTAGTTGTTTATCTTAAGAATCATGTGACCTATAAATGCTCATTCTGAAAATGCTCTCGTAGGGAGGAAGAAAGGGAGGAAGGAAGGAAAGACGGTCTCTAAGAGCTGCAGGCATGGGAAAGCAGGGGAAAAAAAGAGTAACCTTTTTGGGATGGACATCATTTCCCACCGGTTTGTCCCTGTGAACCTCGAAAGAAAAAAAAAAGAGGAAGGGAGAGGAGAAATATGTGGAGACAGAGAAGGAAAAGGAGAAGAGAGTGAAGAGAAGGAAGGGAGGATTAGCAGTAGGAGGAGATAGTGGGAAAGAAGGAAAGAGGAAATGAGTGACAGAAATGAATGGAGGTTCTGCTTTGTCTTTATCAGAGGAAACAAGGCAGAAACCCAAGGCCAGGGTCATATTGCCGTCTCTCTCTCTCTCTCTCTCTCTCTCTCTCTCTACTTCTGCCCATCTTCTTCTTCCACATTTTTATTCCCTCCTCTTCATATCTGTCTCCATCTCCTCTTTTATCACTCCGCTCCCTACCTTCCTTTTGTTTACTTGCTCTTGTTTTCCTCCTTTCGTCTCCTTTCTTCCTCACAAATTACTCACAAAACAGTTCCCAAATTGTTCCAAACATGTTTATGTAAATCACACAAAACCCAAAGCGTTGTGTGTCTGCGTCTCCCTCACTCACTCTGTCTCACTTTGTGTCTTTGTTCTTCGAAGTTCAACTTTGCTACGTTTCTGGCTGCCTTTGAAAGTCTGACGATGACGATGTCCGCCACAGGCTTTTCTCAACCTGCAACACACACACTTATGTGCGCAAACGCACACACTGACAGCTTTGCTGTTTTGGTGGGACGGGGTGATTGATTAGTCTCTATGGAGACGATATGTCTTGTAATGAACAAGTGAAAGCTGGCATGTTAATTTGTGAAGCGTGGGAGGCTTGATCGTACGTGTGTGTGTGTGTGTGTGTGTGCGCGCGCGCTTTGTTCTTTCCTTTGTTCATATATATTTTGCTTTTGCTTTTTATTTTTAAATTTTTGTTTTATGTCTGCATGTGAGTTCCCATAATAAGTGTGTTTCCATTCACCTGTTTTTATGGCAAATAAAAAGCAATCGCAATTTTTCTTTAACGCTTGGCTGTGGTGGAAATGTGGCTGTATCACTAAAGCTTAAAATGCGACAAAACGCAAAACACCGAATGAATCATGACGTACACAAAGCATGTCACTAAAACATCCTTGGAAGGGATGAGAAATAGCAGCAGGTGCAAACATCACATCTGTGTGGAGCAATGAGACTGTAACTCTCCTCAAATGAATAAATGGAACAACCATAAATGCCATATTTCCATCAAGTTTCCAACATAATTTTTCTTTATTTGAGACTTGACTGACACTCCTTTAATCATATCATCTAGTCCTGCACCAAGCCATTGTTTTCTAAGTTACATTAAATCTCTTTACATTAAAACTTTGATGTTTTCATTAGTGTATAATCACCTGAAAATAAGAATTGTTGAGTTTTAGTTACCTTAGTTGTTTACCTGAGCTGTTTTAATCTACAGATAATGCAGGTCTCCTTCCATGAAGTACGCCATGTTGAACCGCCATGTTTCTACAGTGGGCCAGAAGTGACCAAACACTGGATCTAGATAATGGTGTTTTTGGCACGTGTCGCAGCCTCTGTAGATTCAGATTGCAACTCCATCAATTCACTTTCCCCTTCCAAGTGTCAAGGGGAAGGTGAATTGATGGAGTTGCGATATGCAACTACAGCACTAGATGTCACTAAATCCTACCCATTAGTCCTTTAAATGTAAACTTGCTGGGAATGAATAGCGTTAACGTTAGTTGTTTTAGGAAATGAGGGGAAAAGAACTGATTTGAGGCAAACTCTTATTTCTTTGGACGGCATAAAGTATTTTTAAGTCAAAAGTTCCACACATCTGATTCAAAGGCGCCAGACTGGAGAATTAACACCACAAACTGTTCTTCTTGATTAACCAAATCCTAAAATTTACGACAGTAGTCGATGAAAAGGTACACTTGTATTTTCTTGCTTATTCTGTTTAAATTGGCTTCACATTTGATTGAAACTTGAATTATTCATATGCATGTAGTGTATGTTTTTTAGCAGGTGCATCTGTTCAAGCTCCTTTCAGAGTTGTTTGGACCTCAAGTTGTGTATTTTCCCAGTGTGCTCCTCTGAGGTCGCCACAGTAATTGCAGTTGCTGTCGATTAGCTCTGCTACACATGTCAGAGTCGAGGGGAACCTCCTGATGTCTACATAGCTGTCACTCACGCACACACACACACACACACACACACACACACACAGTTACATACACATAAATCATAAATCAAGCGTGACACATCGACATATCAGCGTGGCGATGTGCCTTTACGAGACATTTTTATGATGATATGCTAATCTGACCTATAATTTACTTCCCGTCATTTCTCTGTCATCTCCTCCGGTGTCCTGCTCATGTGTTCGCTCTCCCCTCCATGTTCATTTCCAGCTCCATTTGATTTACTCACTCTATTGGCTCTTGTCTCTTGTTTCTTATTAGAAACTACACTGCCAAAGCTGTATATAAAAAAATCAATATTTAAAACATTAGCAAACAACTGTTCACCCATTCGAACCATGCTGAGATGCTTAATTGCTTGGTTCGACATCATGTACTATGAAATAATCAAAGGCTGTGATGGAGGACGAAGGCATCAATCGCAGAGGCCGGTTCGATTGTGCTTGTCCTTAATAAAAGACATATATCACTGTCTCTCCTTGTCTATCAAAAAAGTTTAAAATGGAGGAAGGAAACTGAAGCAAATTTTTCCAGTGACGCCCATTAATTTCACACCATTTCTCACTAAATCTGCAGCGGCTTGGCTTCGCTCCAGCACCATAAAACGTGCACTAAGTGCTGGGGAGATCGAAAGCCTCCTCCTTCTTTAAGAATTAATGTTAGTTTAACGAGAAAAGGGATTTAAAAAGTGTTAATGTGTTGAGTTAATGGCTTCCTCTCCTTCTACCCACCCCCCCCTCCCACCTCAATACCCCAGCCGCTGCAGATAGACGATAATTTCTGCGGCCAGGACTTCAACCAGCCTCTAGGGGGCACCACCGCCATTGAGGGCATCCCGCTTTACGTGGACAAGGACGATGGCATGACCTCTGTGGCAGCCTACGACTACCGCGGACACACTGTGGCGTTCACTGGCACCCGCAGCGGACGCATGAAGAAGGTAGGCACCCTGGTGTTTGTGTGTGTGTGTACGTGTGCTTAGTTTGTTCTTTAACTCAGATGCTGTTGTGAGGTAAAAGCATTAAAAAAGTCCTGGATGTATTAACTTAGAATAAAGGACTAGAAAATCTTTAAACAGGCAAAATGCAATGATACAGAACAATGCTGTTTTGCAGGTGTAAGATTTTCACCTTACAGTGAATGGGGTGTAATCTCAGCTGGTGTATTTTCTGACTCTTGTCATTGGCTGCTTCTTCTACATTGTGAACAGTGTGAGACATAAATTACAGCTATAACTGACATAAAACTAATAAAACGTGACCAAAATGGGGATTCAAATGCTCCTGCTAGGGTACAAAACTGAGTGTGTATGTGTGTATGTATGTGTGTGTGTGTCTCCATGCTCTACAGAAAACCATTTTCACTTTGAAGCAATTTTGTGTCATTTTATGATGTATTTTCAATGGTCATTGGTTTTGGCACTGCTGACAAATGGTTTTGTCATCAGAAATCTCTTTGCAGACCTCAGCTGTGAATGTGTGTATATTCATATATATATACTGTGTGTGTGCATGTGTCTTATTTCAAAATGGCTTTTCACTGCTTTGGCATTGTCATTGAATGCTTTTAAAACATAGCAAATAAGACACATATACGTTTGAAGAAAAAAGTAAGGTCACAGCTCTGGAGATGCAAGCGTTCTCAGACAGCGAGATAGTGTGTGTGTTTGTGTGTGTGCGCGTGTGTGCGTGTGTGCGTGTGTGTTTGTCTTTTTGGGTGTAGAGCTCATGCTGTTCAACACACCGGGGCTGTGTGGGTTTTATCTTGCAGAGTGCTGCTTGGCGGCCTAGTCACAGTGTTTTCAAGAGCTAGGGAGTGTTTCTGAGTGGCTATAAGGTGGGTGAAGAAGATTTCTTATGTGTCTCCTGAGTACCTTTGGTAAGAAAGAAATGTTCTGTGTGTGCGAGTGTGTGTCTGTTGTGTGCCTTCCTCAATCACCAGCAAGTGGTAATTTCCCATCATGTTCAGCATAGGCTACACACAGCATGCAGTCCTTTTCAGTGTGCGCCTGTGGGTTTACAGTATGTGTGTGTGTGTGCTTCTCAAGTACCCATGTTGAGTAGACCGCACAGTGTGTGTGCCAATCAGCTGCTCCTTCATCTGAGATCCGACTGAGCAGCTTCTGTGTTTTTTCCACTTTTTCCCTCAGCAGGACGTCTCCGTGTGAGTGTGTCCGTGTCACCAATACTCTGGAGACCGGATAAAACAGTTACCTGAGGATAAAAATAATTGCATAAATACATACATAATACAAAATAAATAAAAAAAGAAGTTACAGCCACATTTCACTGTCGGCAGCATTTAACTTTGAGAAGTTTTCAAGACTGTTCCCCAGAGTTTTTCTTTGTTTAGTTTTTTTTTTTTTTAAACTATACTTTTAAGTCATCTATCATTTTGTAGGTGCTTGTGTATTTTTGTCTTTGTTTGGAAGTCTTTGTGTTTACATCGTACTTTCTGTCATATTCTATTAAAGGCAACCAAAAGCCGCTACAATCTTTGATACGAGTTTGACAGTTTAAGCATTAGGCGTGTGTGTTCCTGCAGTCGCTGGAATATCTGTTGCAGTAATGCTGCTGTCAACTGCTTTTATATAGGCTATGATAATGTGCACGCACACACACGCCTCCTTACACAGCTTCCTGTCTCTGGTGTTTTGCTAAGTCGACTGAAACCTAGCCCACTAGTCCTTGCGCCTGACCCCTGTTCTGTGCCTGTGCGTGTGTGCAGACAGATGATTTGTGTGTGTGTGAGGTCAGCAGATCCTGGATGATATCCCGCTGATCGGAATCCCATTTCCCCTCAGCCGGCATGTCTTCCTGTGCTCAGGGATGGAGGGAGGAAGGTGAATACGGAGGTGGAGGCTGCCGGTGTCCTCACACAGATCAATGCAGATGCTGCAGTAACAGGCAGTCGTCTGTATGAGCCGGGTAAACGGCGAGACAGGACACCAATCGCAATAAATCAGCAGCGATTACTCCCATAGCCAGTTTATGAGGCTTTTTACATTTGTTGGTGCCTGGTAAGTCTTTCCTCTGACACAGGAGGTGATTAGCTTTAGCTTTAAATGAGGTCTTTCCCGATAAATTGGAGAACAACTGTTAAATGACTGAACTAGATTTGTGCTTAACAGAATTTGGAGGGAGGAAGAGGGAACAGAGCTGGGATTTAGAAAGGAGGAAAAGAGAGCGAGGCTGAGGCAGATGGAGAGAGATGGTTACAGGCTGTGTGGTTTTATTGCTATTCATTGGGAGTTAAACTGTGCTCCTTGGCCTAATGAAATGTAAAGCTGCAGCGCATCGATGTCTACACACACGCACGCTCATTAGGATTCTTACAATGCGACTGTTGCCGCATGTGTGTTTGCCTGCGTGGACACGTCTCGGCTGCTAGACTCCCTGTATTGATTGATCTATGAATATATAATCGCTAGTGTAAATCTTTAACCTAGGCAGTCCATTGGATAAGTGATGGTGTCTTTGTCTGGGTGTGTGTGTGTGTGTGTGTGTGTGTGTGTGAGAGAGAGACAGAGAGATAGATGGGGTGAATCTGCTGCTTTACATCAGCATGACTAATCAGAAAGCCTTGACTGACTAAGCACACGGCATGTATGTGCAAAATACCCACCTAATCTCTCTATTTGCTGTTGCGCTAATGTCTTTCTCTCTTTAAAGAGACTGTGCATGTCAGGACTAACACTGTTGCAGTAGTTGCCCTTGTCGATTCAGAATTTCGAGTTACACTAAATCAGCATTCTATTAGTAATTAATTTTAACGGCCCTGTGTTAAAATAAAGGTTCATTTTTGGGGGATTTAATGCTGTAGTATGGCCTTTGTTAGGATATGGTAAAGCCATTACATTTAGTGGCCGATAAGAAAAACGCAGACAATGGCGAAATGCTGATGCTTTATGCATGCTGATATGAGATATAAGATTTAAGACATACTTACGATTCAACATGAAATTAATCAGAAACTATTTTATAATGATAACTGGTTAATTGTTTCACTTTTCGGCTATTAGTCAGAAACAAAACAAGTAATTTCAAGATTGGATACAAGAAATTGTGACTGGCATTTTCACTATTTTCTAACACTTCAGAGACCAAACAATTTATTTAAAAAATAATCAGTAAATGAATCTGCCAATCAGATTAATGAAAAAAGTTGTTGCCCTTTTCAACCATATGTGCAAACATAGCATGTATTACAATGGATGTACAAATCTAGTTGAAAGCTCTGGAAAAAGCTTATTAGTGGACCTTGATATACAATGGTATTGCAACTGACTCTTGCGTGTTATATGGCACTATGTACAGTATCTTAAAGTTAGCTATTATGGGCTAACAATAGCCATCGTAAGCTACTGATCATACCACACACAGTAAATAGTGAGGCAAAAGTATCGAATTGAGTTAAATTTTTAATTTGTATTAATTTTTTATTTGTGTCTTTTAAATGGTAAATAGTCTCACTTTATGTTATCCAAACACTGTTGCTTGGTGAATAAGAAAGCAAAAGTAGATGTTGCCTTGCTCACTTTGTGTTTACCAGATTCCAATGTCAGTTGTGAGAAAAGAGCAACAAAAGTAACAAACTGGTGCCACAAATCTTAAAAACATTGCATTGACTTAAGCCATGAATATCTCCACTGTGGCTTTATCAAATTATCTTTTCACATGATTACCATTAACTGTTGGATGTAGAGTGAAAGATAAAAGATAAAAGATGAGGGTGCTGAAGGTTGAAGGACATACTACGATACAAGACTTGGGACCCGGGGCTGCAAGATGAAAGACATGAGACGGAGGGTGTATGATGTAAGATGAAAGCTGTACAGTAGGATGTAGTATATCGGACATACAGTGTGGGTTTTGGGTGCAGGGAATAGTTTGTTGGATGTGGGTTGCACTCTTGTCAGACAGCATGATGACAGAACGGGCTGCCTCTCTCCTAGTCAAAACCCACCAGTCCCATGCCTGCCATCCAGCAGCAGCATACTATGCATTATATATTGTTGTTCTTTGCTCAGTATTTCAGAGTCGAACATCATTACATTTGTCTTTTAAATACCACAGTGCATCACTTTGTAGGGAGACAAGGTGTAGGTGGGGTACTGATAGCTTTTAACAGCATGAAATTTCACTATGGGCTGCCTTTCTGTGCCGTTGGCCAGAAACATCCTAAAAAACCCTTCTCAGATCTCAGTAAAAACCTGGAAATCCTTTCATACCCCTCATTTCGTCTCCTCTTTTGTCTACCTGGGAGAACAAGGCGCTCTCGCCACATCAGGCGAGATGAAAAGAAACTCTTAACAGCCTGAAGTATTTCCAGATTTCAGAAACAAAAAGAGGCAAGCAAGAGGGAGATTTACTCAGAGCGGTGTATAGGTGTGCGAATGTTGGTGTGTGTGTGGTGGGTGAAGGGGGGGTGGTTTCATGTCATTTCATCATTTCCCTGCTAGCAGCAAATCCAATTACTTTTCCCTTTCCTTTCTATCTTGGAAGATAGCCTGAGTGACAGGACCGATTGGAGCAGCGCTACTGAGGTAACTGTGCCAACCGGTTGATTGACATAACGCTGGCACTTCACTGCCTTGAGACACTGAGACGAGTGAGACTGGTTAGGCTTCGGGGCGTCTCGGAGCCGGTGAGGTGGACCAGAAGTTCACTGGCCCCGCTCCTTCGATCGTACATCCCTCCTACTCACAGATGATCTAATTCGCTCTTTGGCAAGATGCTTCTTGCGTTCTCCTCAACTTGTGTGTGACAGCAGTGACATATGTTGCCCTATCCTATCTCCCTCCCTTACACTTCCTGTTAACAGTAGCCCACCCCCTTAGTTATATCAACCCTTTAGTAAGATAATAAGCCCTATATATATTCTGTGAACTGAGTCATGATCTGCCCACCATCTCTTAAGCAGTATATACCAGTGACTTCCAACTTTAATTAAGAAGGTGCCTACTTTTCTCATAAGCATATATCAGTACATTTACTCAAGTGCAGTACTTAATTATAATTTTGAGGTGCCTGTACGTACCTTACCTTAAGTAAGTATTTCATCCTTATTTAAGTAGTCTTTGTACTTCTACATCAAGTGCTTCCCAATCTTTTTGGCTTGTGACCCCCTAAAACTGTAGCAGTTCCACTAAAGGGAGTTTTCTCCTCTTAACTTCTTTTCAAAGCCCAAAGAAGTCAAATTATCCAATATTTTAAATTTGGGTAGCAGGACTTTGGTATTCCTCTTTCTTCCATCTGTCATCTCATGACCCCTCAGAATGATCTTGTGACCCCTTGGAGGGACCTGACCCCCAGGTAGGGAACCACTAGGCTAAACTACCTAATTGTATCTAAAGTAGTTAAAACTAGCTCTACCTTAACCAGCTACAACAGTAAAGTACTGCTTACACATTGATGGATCAGTATCAACAATCTAATAATGTCATATAATGTATCAGTCACAGGGGGCCTTTTTGGCCTCTTTGTTTGATACATTTTGCTGATAATAGTTCTGTACTTTTACTTAAGTAAGATTTTGAATGTAAAACTTTCACTTGTAACTATTTGTTTTACTCTTTAGCCTTTCTTTCTACAAACGCAGCAGGTCACTTTCCATGGAGTCCGCAATGAGATGTTGAACCACCATGTTTCTTTAGTAGCCCAGGACGGGCAAACCAAACACAGGTTGTAGGTAGGGCAGCATTTTAGCATTTTCTGGCACTGTAGTTTTAGTTTCTCCTACACACTTCAGAGCCTCTTCTCATGCATCAAATACAGGTGCCAGCGGTGTTCAGTTAGCAGCAAACTAAAACTTCACTGCTAGATGCCACTAAATCCTACACATTGGTCCTTTAAGGACATATCTAAGTACTTATTTCACCAGTAAGCAGGTTCCAGCAAAGTCATTTTCCTTCCTAACTTTATACGTATAAATATTGCCTGAAGAGGCAAAACTATCCAATATTTTACAGAAAAAAAAAATGATTAGGAAAAAATATGTAAAAATGAATAGAATTATTAAAACCTGTAAATCATCATACGGCCTTTCAGATTTATTTTATGAAACATCAGACAGGTATACCACTCCGGTTGGGAACCACTGGTCTCAGCAGTTTACTAAGCAGGATACCAGCTCTTTAAATCCCAGTATCCAATGAATGAGAGTGCCTTGGATCTCTTCCTAGAGTCTGAGATGGCTGTGCATGTATTGGCGCTACAAGCTTAGCAGTAAAACTAGCTGTCAGAATGATTAAGCCTAATCAGGAAACATGGAATGGGAGGTAATTTAGCATGTGAATGCTAATTAGCGCTAGCATTTAGACTGGCAGACGATGATTGAAGCAGTGCATCGGCTGCTCAGCCTGGTTAAATGGCAAAAACACCAGGCTGGTAGAGATGATTGATAATCTTGGGTCGGGCTGCTGTCTGTTTCCCTGTTTTTTGTTTGTGAGTGTGTGCGGACTGTAGTTTCTCTCCTCTCCAATGCAAACTCATAATGAGCAGATGAGTGCAACACCTGAACACACTAATTCCATCTTTATCCCATTAACTAGAAGTTAGTGGAATAATGTCCTATTAGTTTTTTCAGAATACACAACAGGCTTTGTGAAACCTTGTGTGTGTTAGTGGTATCATTCATGCCTAGAGCTTCTCTGCCCACGTGGATGCACACATGCTCAAAGTGTGATCTGAGAATTTCTGAAACAGTTTGGCATGCACACTCTTTGTGTATGAGTACTTGCTACTATGTGGACATGTGTATGAAGTAATATACATCAATGTGTCAGTGAGCGGTGGATTTGTGCTAGTGTGATCCTCTATAAATTAATGTGTGACAAAGTGCGTGTGTGTTTAGCCGTTGTAAGAGCCTGTTGAAGGAAGACTAGTGTTTAAATCTTGCAGAGATAATATTACTGCTCTAAGCGGTGCTAGTGTTTGAGTGAATTATCATCCCATTCTCTCCACTAGTACTTCTCTGCACTCTCTCTCTTCAGGTCTTGTAGTTCTCCCGTCTACAACCTCCCTCTCTTCCCCTCCACTCCCTCTCACTCAGATGTCACCTTCAGCGCTCTCTCTCTCCCAACTGAGGTGGGCCACATGCCCGCAAAATCTGCCTCCCTCGAGAATTTCCCACCTCATCTGTGTGTGTGTGTGTGTGTGTGTGTGACTGTCCTTCCCTACTGCACTCCTCATTCCCTCTCTCCTCTCCCTCATTGTCCTTATCTCCTCTGTCCATTAGTACATTAGTGTACGTCAGCCTGGAAAAAAGTGCTATCTCTGTCAAGCCTTTCACGAGAAAGAGAGACACAGAGGGACACAAAAAGGGAGAGAACTAGATGAACAGATACAAAGACATGTAAGACAGATGCACACAGATAAAAGTGACATGATAGACCTACTTGTAAATGATCATATTGAGCATCTCTGCTACTGAGGTGATGTGATACGCATTTCAGTGCATGCTTTGCCAATGACCCAATACATTAAAGTTACATATGAAGCAACTACCGATATGATGTAACATGATTCACCCCTATTGCATTGCAGTGTAGTTCGACATGATTTGATTCAATTATATAAGAAAATGTATAACCTAATAGTTTTATTTTTTATCTAATCCTGATATTGTCCTTCCTGTTTCCTTGTTAAGTAACTGATTTTGTAACAATTTATTTTACATCTATTGACAGATCCCTAATAGTGAAACTGTGCTATTGTGAGGAGAGCCCAGATTTGGTTTTAACCTATGCAAATCCACTCAGAGAGATTTGTGTATTGGGCAAAGGATATAAATTGTCTGCCTTCAGGATAGAGGTCACAGAAGTACTGATACAACCTGCATGTGTGTTTCTCTCCATGTGATGCTTTTGATGCTCGTCTTAACCGTCTGTATTGTACTGTATTCTTCTGAAGCTGAGTTTTCTTCAAATATTTCTTTCACACAACATAATGTGATAATGTAACGTAACGATAATAATGCAATTTGGTTAGTACAGATAGTTTGATTTTGTTTCTTTGGTTCTTTTTTTAGTTTAGAGAGCAGCAATCAATATAAATCTAAAATGATTGGTCACATTTTTAAATAAGGGCCTCAACTAATAATTATGAGTAAATTGTTTTTTACTGATGCAAAGACGTTAGAAATGATGAATGAATCCCAAATCCTTAAAACTGTAAAAAAATAAAAATAAACTGTCTAAAGTACATGTGAAATGGTTTCCTAGGATAGCACAGTACTTCTTTATTACTGCCAAAATGGGTCTACACAGAAAATGAATGCATCAGTGTGAAAATGAATTAATGGGACTACACCTTCTGCACGTTAAAATGTCTCCTCTATACTCATCTGCATTTGAATTCCCCAGCTGTTACTTATCATAGGAGCAGACAAATGGACAGCATGTAGGGGGAAAAAAAAGAGTACCTTTTTTCTCAAAGTCAGCATCGGATGAGGATGGAGTGATACAGAAATAGTCCTTCTTTAGCGCTGGCACAGTGATCTGAATTACAACAGCAGGATCTCTGCCACCTCCGGGACAGAGTTTGATATGATACTGTTCTGCATCACTTATTAGAGGCAGCCGCTGCTAATGTGCCATTGTGGTTGTGGGTTCAATTCCCAGGCGGGCTATCACTTCATATGTATTACCCCCTGTGTCCTTGAGCAGGGCATTATCTCAGCAGTCCCTCTGGAGGAATATGGCGCAGTAGTAATGGATGAACGATGTGCATGGAGAGCTAGATGGATGGATTAGTGAGCTAATGAATCTTTGATAAGTGGGAAGGCTTTGTGAGTGTCAAGAGACAAAAGGAAAGATCACAGCTAAACCTATCAACTGTGAGAGGGCTTTAATTCACTCACAATCCTTGCAGAGTCTGACTTTGGTGTTGACATTATGGAAGCTACGTGACGTGCCTGTTGGTTGCATGTAGCCCATATATCTGACAAAAGGTGATGTCTACTGTTTTTGGACAAACCTATGGCAAAATTGCTATTTCATGTTATTATAAAGTTATTATTTTAAGAGTATTTTAAGCACCATATCAAATGCTGCTGCCATTTGTGGGTAACTTTGCTTTATTTAAACCTGGGTGATAAGTTCCTATTACTGTATATTACACATTGTATTTACTTATTATTTATTTAACCTGAGGGCTGACAGTTCTATTAGGAGCTGCTTTAAGTTGCCACAGTGATACAGTAGTGTTAGCTGTTAGCTGACGAAAAACACACTTGCTGCCACATGAGGGTTTTGCAGTTTATCTTGCAATGTGATGAATGAAAACTCCAGTATTCACTCTCTTTTTAGCTCTGTTTTGGTCTCCACAATCTATACTTGCTCCACCACATTCACCAGCTAGTTGATAACTTTGTTGGTTTATGGCTGGTGCCGTTCATGCGGTGTAAAGCAAAATAAAAAATGATTAATACAGCATTATTGTTGCTATATATTTATATTTATTTATGTTTGTAAATCTAAACCCATATGTACATATTTTCCCTGCTTTTTCACTTAAGGGATTTGGTAGAGTGAAGAATTGGTGCAACATCCGCCACAATAATTTAAAAAAATGGCCTTTGTTACATGGATGAATTGGGTGCCAATTTATTTTTCCTCTTCCCTTTTTCCATGTGCCCTCTATGGTGTAATTCACACATGGCTGTAATGTGAATACAGCATATTGTGACCACAAGTGGAAAATGTACAACAAGAAAGAACCCAGTGTTAACCCCATAACAGCAGAGATCCAATCCCACTCTCACCCGTGTTACTGTAGACGTCACTAGCCCCGTCACTGAGTCAGAATGTCCCGCTGTTAGGGCACGTACGGCCACGAGTCCAGACAAACAACAGACACAGACACATATGCAGACGTTCAGCAACAGCCAGCGATGTGTTCAGACAGCTGCTGTGCTGATGACCGGTGTCAGGTGCCAGTGGCCTGATTCAAGCTGGCTAACCCCCTCACATCACAACATGTGTCTGCACAGATACGGGAGGTGATGGGGTGGACATGTGTCTCTGTATCTGGCGGGCATCTGGAGAACAACTGGCATGTTGGGAGTAGCTGTGTGTGTGTGTGTCGTGTTGTGTGTGTGTGTGCGTGGTGTGTTGATGAGACTCTATGTCTGTTTGACACATTGTACTAGTGTGTAGGGGAGGATGCAGCTCAATCTCTCTGTGCTTGACAATCTTCAGGATTCACATCAAGGGAAATACGCTGCCTGAATGGGTGTGTGTTTATGTCTGATTAGAGAGCAGAAGAAACATTTCAGTGTGTGTTTGTGCCTGTTACGTTAATCTCTTTCACATCAAGGAAAGATGCAGCCTGCATGGGTGTGTTTGTGTGTGTGTGTGTACATGTGCATCTGATTAGAGGGCACATGCAGGAAGGGATACAGACTGTGTGGGTAATAGGACGGGAGAGGGTCCATTTTCCATTTGTTTGTGTGCACATGTGCAAATGTGTGTATCGGCCCCTTCAAGATACTGATCCTTAGATTAGAGGGAATCTCACACTCCCTATTTGTGTATGAGAGTTCCTCTTCATCAGTTTGCATTGTGTTTAGTGTAGGAAACAGTGTGTGTTTACATATTACAGCAGCTGTGCTTTCTTCATGTAGAATGGGAGATGCCCACCTGATGCCAGGGCAGCTGCCACACTAATAGCCCACTACACACACACGCCCAAACCATGCCAGTCGACCTTTTTTCCTATCTCTGAGAGTGTGTTTGCTGCGGAGGGGAGGAGAAAGGGCCAGCTGCAGTGTAAAGCCTTCATCAACTGTTCCTCTAGACTGCCCCATCTGTCTATCCATTAATACAAACACACACAAACCCATACACTAATGCATACACATGGTCCTTCTGTCTTCTTATCAGACACACATGGCGTACTTCACACTCAATGGGGTCTGTCACGACAATTATGCGTATTCTCTGATGTCTTATGCAAGGAAAATGTGTGTCAACTGTGTTTGACACCATGAAACACCATTCATGGCATTCCGTTTCAAAATTAGGATACAAGCAGCTATAATATGTGCTTTATTCATCATCTGCCCATCCGTGAGGTGAACAGTGCTAGGTGAGAAGCCACTGTTTGCTTGAAAACAACAATGGCGGCTGCTAAAGAGGTTAGTCTAGATGCTGCTAGCATAAGTTATATCACAACTGGAAGGTTTTTCTTCCAAGAACAAAGAACGGCACTGAAGGTTTTTCTTTATGGAAAAGATGTTTTCACTCTTCTCCTGGCTTCGATTATGAGTTTGACTACGTAATATGGTTCTTTGATCTGACTGGTTCAAGTTTGCTAGAATGTGACAGATAGTTCATCCAATCACCTGCCGAGAATTTTTTGAAAGTGCCTAACTTTTTCCAAACAGTTTCAAACGATGACTTCCCAGATGGTTCTGTGTAACCATCTGGCACCGTCGGGTTATTATGTTTATTTAGTCAGGTTTTTTCTTTAATTTGTCATCTGAGTGTGTATAAGAGTATATGAATGAACTATGAAATAATTTTGGATCCATCTGTCAAATTTTGTGATATAGTAGCCTTGCTCATTGGCCGCTTTTTATCCAGTAAGATAGTGAACATGGTCAACAAACATCATACCTACTAAATATTGGTACATTAGCATTTTCATGGTAAGCACGTTAAGCATGCTGACATTACCTCACCGACCCAGTAGCACGGCTGCAGACACTTAGGGCTGGGTCAGCTACAAAAAAACTAGTGGGACGATCCAACTTGACCATCCAACAAGCCCTTCTGATGAAATATACTTGCACCTTTAGTATTGTTTGCCTTCCAATGTGGTGTCAAATTCTTTGACAATGGACCAATAATGGAAAATTGCCATCCTCTACACAGGCTGAAAGAAAAATACTATTTTATTTTTCATTGTTAAAATATCTCTCTGTAATTTGTGTTTTTTACAAATCATGAGCTGTTGTTTAATCTGGTGTCGTTTTTGCCCATTCATTGTCCTAACTTTGGTTTCTCACCGTCCAACTCAAAGCCGGCTTGTGAGCCAGAAACAAGGATGTCAGGCCACGGCTCAGCACACACATGTCAATGAGAGAGACACACCGAGAGAAGATATACTGAGAGTTGATGGGGGTCAAGGGGATCTGATGAAAGAGAAAATAAGAAGGTTGAGAGTGAGAGTGAGAGACCAAGTGTCAGAGTGATGTTTATGATGTTGATTGGCTGCTCTCCAGAAGCCTCCTGATTTCTGTTTTGGGCGTTTGTGAACATTGTGATTGCAACGAGAACATCTAATGTCTCGAGTGGGCTCTGCAATCAAGGACAATGACCCTTTACGCCATGTACACTCTCACTCACTCTCTCTCACTCTCTCTTGCATACCTAAAGTTCTAATGTGTAACTTTAGTAAAAATTTGTTTTTTCCCTATAGATTTTGGCTGCATCTGTGATTTTGTACATTACTTGTGTTTTAGTGCATTCAGTACTGTTGCATCTTCTTCACTGGGTTGCTTTGTCAAAGCTGCATTCCATGATATTGATATAACCCACTGTTAGAGCCTTTGTAATCACCTAAGCGCTCATGTTGCTTTCCATACTGGACGTCATTGTCCAGATCTCAGCATTTGTTTTAGTGACTGAAATGGTTTAACTAGGAAGTCACATTGAGATTAAAATCTTTTTTTACAAGTGAGGCCTATCCAAGATGGGGTCAAATGGCAGCATCTGATATAAAAAGGGTACAAAATCTCCAGATCACAGCAGCACCAGGTACAACAAAAACATTACATAAATACAAAACAGTGCAAATGGGAAAACTAGAAAAATAAGACCTAGGTTTTAAAATAACAAAACATTCCTTTGAAATGTGGACTACATATGCTATATTAGCTAATGCTAACCAGTTTTGTTAACAGCACAAAAGAGTCTCGCTGACTAGACCACATTGATAGAAAGGATTAGTTGTAGTACTGGTCAGGTGACAGTGAATAACTGTAAATCTTATGTTTACCATTCAGTTCTGGTTGAGCAGACAAGCTCTAATTTTTTACAATATCTAATCTACGTTAGTGATAAAATCCTATACATGTCTCAAGCGTGTCTATAGGTTTTTTCGAGTCTGTTACATCAACAACTGCACTGATGTAGACGAGGACACTGGCAGCATCTCTTCATCTTTGTGCTTTTTCTTCCACTGATTTTGCATTTTGTTTACTGACTCTTTCCATGTCTCTTTTCTTTGAACTTTTTTCTCCCTTTTACTCTACGCTTTCCTGTACTTTTAACTGATCTGGTCCACAAGCAAACATTCAGATTATATTTTATGAAAAAGCTTGGCTGTGTCCCTGTACAACCACATCAGAGAATTTTTGCTTTTAAAGTTTGGAAGTGACTGTGAGTTTTTCTCAGGGAGGAAAGAGACCGAGAGATAAACATGCATTAAGACAGACAGACAAACAGATAAGCAGACACACCGGCAGAGAACTACATAGAAAATATATACAGGTCGATAGTGAGAGAATGGAGGAGGACAAAGAACCAACCAGAGCCGGTGTTGTTCTGCCATCTGGTCCAAAAGTGTGTGTGTGTGTGCGCGTGCACATGTCTGCCTCTATTGTATCTGGATATAGCAAAGAGAATGACTTAGATTACCGAGACTGATATCAAAGTCACACTCTCGGACACGCTCCAAGTGCCAGCCCTGCACACACATCACACACACACTCCCTGTCTCTCTGCAGCCGTTTGGTTTTCATTGGGAAGCGTACAAAGCATTCAGCTGCAAGACAGGAGACCGTTGCATCGTGCGTGTGTGTGTGCGTAAACATGTGTGTGTGGCGAGGTCTCTCTTCTAATTGAAGTGTACAGTGACTTGGCAGGCTGCCTGATGTCACAGTCATATGGAGGGACAATAGATGAAGAGAAAGAGAGAGGGAAAGTGGAAAGAAGAAGAAGGGGAGGAATGGATGAGTTGTAGAAAAGCAATGATGGGAGAGGAATGGAGAGAAAAAAGAGAATAAAAGATGGTGGTTGTGGGGGAGGGGGGTGGCACGGGAGAATGAAAATGAGCTGGTGATGTAGAGAATTAGACAGCAACAACATAACTAATGTGGTTAGTTTCTCCCAAATGGATCATAATGCAACAATATTACATTTCACATACTATTTCATGTTTGAAGTCATATTTCCAAATGGCCCCGAAATATATTTGATAAGGACATTTCCTTTTAGCCTTTTTAGCAAAATGAAATAAGCATACCTACAACAGGGGGTTTTCAAAGTCTGTGCACCCACCCACCCCCCATCAAAAGTATTCTGAATTGCTGCGGGTGTGACCCTGGATGTATAAACAACTATCACTGTATACATTTTATTTTTCAGGCAAGTTCTGGACTTATGGAGCATTTTTTTTGTATGAATCCTAAGCAGATTTATTTGTGATGGACATTGTAGAAAATGTTACCCTCAGAAAGCCTGAATCTAAAAATATGTGGAGGTTTTCACACATATTGTGGCGGCCAGGTGCTAAGTGTTTAAAGTACCTTAATTGCTTCCATGAGCTGTGTGTCCATGAGCTCCAACTGTTGACCATGTTGGTGAGCGGGCTAAATCAGCGGGCCACACTAAAATAACTACCTTCCCTTTGTGTTTTAGAACACCAACATGCACTTATCCCTTTTGCCTCACGTAGTATCTTCGCCCCACGTCTCTCCCTATCCACCCCGGGGACTTTAAAACCCTCTGATCTTGCTGAGCTGCTGTGTTGATATGTGGGCTTTTTAAAGTTATTGTTCTTCATCATCAGTGTTGATAAAATATCGTTATGATTTGGTGCCTCTGTGCGTCATTTGCGCTTTCGTGTGGCATCCCAGGTGTTAACTGTCACACACGCACACTAATTAACACTCCGTCTTCAAGATGAGAGGGCTTAATCCACTCAGTCTTGTAGCTCTCTGAAGTGTGTTTTTGGGTGTGTGCAGGATTTGGTCTCGTGCTCCCGATCACCTTCTGAGCCAGGCAAGGGTAATTCAACCCTTTGAAAGTGTGTGAGTGTGTTGACAGCCTATGTGTTTTTCCCTTCTTTTCCTTTGTCTACATACACCACAAACCACTATCTAAATTTAAGGTCTTAAAATTCTTGAATCCGCTTATTAGAGGTGTTATTTTTTCACCATATAATGACATGTTCCTTTGTGCTTCACATGCAGTCATAGATTAAAATAGAGGAAAGGTAGGTAGTACAAAATGCATGCAAACAACCGGATTTTATAACTTGTAGCTTTATATGATTTTATCTTTTTAGCTTTAGGTTCTAAACAGACTAAATTCAGTTATAATCTGCCATAAATTTAAAATGTTCCCCTTTCATTTAGCTGTTTTTTATATAAACACACAGAAAACTGTGAACACATATGCGCATACTGGCTAGGAGCAAAAATGAGCAGCCAGGGGTTAAAGCCACATCGCTGAACCAGAACCATCCGCTGATGAGAGAGAGCAGTGAGGTTAATCCATCAGATTACAGCAGATTACAATGCACCAGAGGATGGCTGAATGGGAGATTATAGCAGAGAGATGAGGGGTAGAATAATGGATGGATGGATGAATAGATGGTGCTGAGTGATAGAAGTTAAATGATCACGGATAGATAAAGGGATAGATGTTTTCACTTGTTTTGCTGATATGAACTTGTCCCGGAAGCATTGGTTCCCTCAGAAGTCATCAGAAATCCAAAATGCATTGAGCAGCGTACCCTTGTCTGACCCGTTTGTTGTTACTCTTTGTGACATGACTGAGGTCAATGGGTACAAATGAAAATGCCTCAACAGCCATGTTTCTCTTCAGTTGTCAAGCAAAATATGAGCAAATGTTTGAAATGCTGCAAAACATAAAATACAAATGACATATGCTTCCATCAGCTGGATCGGAGAGAATAGGTAGATTTAGTGCGTGTTGGACCAAATGTAGAAATATTACTAAATATGTGACATCACTGCTTAAAATATATCATATCAGTTTTCACATAGTATCAGGCAGTAGAACAAGATGTCAGATTAGAATAGATACGAGTTTATGGTAAATACCATTACAATAAAAATACTGTTTAACATTTAACCATATTAGGTTAGTAATAGTAAACAAAGTAGTAAACAAAACAACAATACAATACAAAACAACATGTAAAGCAGCCATTATATGTCAGTATGTAACAATGATAACCTTTAAATAGTCTATCTGGTCTGTAAACCAATTGTATGATATGTACTGTGTCATAGAGACAATATGCACAGTTAAATGTGGTCAGATAAAATACAGGAGGTTTTCTCTTCAGTGTTAACAATGGGATACATCATAATTCATCTTAAAATATCAAGATCAATAAGTATAATTCTGGATAACTTTGGTTATGGATTGATGTTGATTGCAGTGGTTTAAAGAAGTTAAGGTAAATAGAGGTAGCTCTTCTGGCATTTGAACAATCAGCATAACACTTTCATTGTTTCTGTGAGGTCAGTCTTGTTGAAACTGCGACATTCTCCACTCTGACCCAGTGTCGTGATATTTAATCCATGAGCCAGTCACGCTGGTAGTAAATGGAACCATGAGACCTTTGAGACTTCTGACCAGGTCAGTGGACCACACAGCCGCCACAACATATGACTTCCTCTCACTGAAAGAAAACAGAGTTCTCCAACGGACATTGGTTAAGGTAGTGGAAGTAATAACAAACGGTAATAACAACAAAATGCTTGAGTTATTCTAAAGACACCAAAGCTTGCTATGTAATGCCACTTTAGCTTTTCAATACAATCATGTCATTGTACACTTGAGTAGTTGATATTGTTCCTCATTACACCAAAGAGTGCACTTGGGGAACAATATTAGGACAATTTATGGGCAATTAAACAATAGTAAAATTATACTATTCCACAGTTTCCTCAGGAGCCCACTGCTGCTCATGCAAGGACCCAACTCGTGTCCCCAGTGCCCAATTGGAAGACCACTGGACAGGAGTGTAAATCAGATTAGCTCCCTGGTGTTAATCAGATTAGCACAGTATTCACAGGCTCCAAAAGAAAGAAAATTTGGTTCATTGACACAATATGAATACTCTCTCCAACACTACGTTCTGAAGAAGAGTCACTAACATGCATTCACATATCTGATTACTTTACTTTTACAGCTGTATGAAGATGTCAGATCTTATAAACAGCGCTCCCCAGTGTGGAAAACACGGAAAATAAGGAACAGAACGAGTGAAGATGATGAGTCAGATGAACAGACTGATAGATTGGGTGAAAGAGGTAGAGGAGGATGGAGACGGGCGAGAGAAAGGAGAGATTAGAGATGAGAGGGCTCTCCACATTCTCCTGTATCGGTCCAAACAGCCCGCATGCCAGCCAAGAGTCTCTCTCTCGCTCTCTCTCTCTCCCTTTCTCTGCCAGACAGATGACAGAATGTGGAGAGAGGGATTAAGGAGAAGAGATGCAGGGAGATGGAAGGGATTCTTGGACAGCATGGGTGTGTTAACTTTTGGAGATGGTTTCTGTTTGTATGCGCATACTCTATGAGCTCTTAGGTATACTTAATGACCAGAAATATGTGGACACCCAAGCCTTATACCCATAGTGATTCCAAAACCAAGAGTGTGGCCACACTCTTCTGGGAAGATTTTGAAACCTGCAGGGATTTGGTCCCCCCAACACCATGTCTTTATGGACCTCATTTTGTGCAGGGCTGTCCACATACTTTTGGCTCTTTCATATTGCTGCTCACACCACATGACATTTTTTGTCCCAGACTGTTAAAGACACATTGATGTGAAGGTGCACAGACTACACAACTGATTTCAGACCAGGTTTAATAATTAAAAGATTATTACGCTTGGAGAAATCTGGATTGAATTATTACAACATTGCAAGAGGATCAAAGATAGCAGTGGTTTCTCTCACACAATTGTGATGCAGTCTTCCCCAGACATAAACGGTCTTTATATCAAACAAAAGTGTAGGTGTAAAAATAGCACAGAATTCACATATAGGAGCCATAAGTAGGAAGGTTGTGGAGAAAAGAAGAAAATAAACATTACCATTAATTCACCTGAGTCAGATGCAAAAATGTATCATTAATCCTTGCAGACAAATGTGCTGACAGTGTCTGACAACTTTATGGAAGAATTCCTACAGAGACAGAGCTTTTGTTTAACCAGAAACAGCCGCAATATTGCGACCAGACTCCATAGACAAAAACATATCGCATATCATTGTAACATCATAACTTCATTCAAAGTGGA
>NW_023339707.1:4579190-4582134 GCF_004916995.1 Morone saxatilis | reverse complement strand
AGAGAGAGAGAGAGAGAGCGATGTAGTCAGACTGAAGCTCTCTCTCTTTCCTCTCCCTCATTCCTTTGCAGCAGGGAGTGTTTTATTTATTTATTTTTTTGAAGGCATTGCTGCAGAGTGAAGTGATGACAGCTTATCGGATTAGGGATCGCCGGATAATAAATACCCTTGTTTGATTTCTCCACCCATACTCCTTAAACATGATTACTGCTTACTGTTACCGCCAACATCACATTATAGCGCACTGCACGGCGGCACAGACATTTGCATAATGTTTATAGAGATGCTAAGAAGTGATGGCTGCAGAGGGGAGGGATGCTGTAGAATGCATTGAGCCGTCACTCCCCCTCCATCTTTCTTTCTCTTTATCATTTTTGTTGCTGTTCTCTTTTGACCTTGTTACCGCTCTCTATGAAAACACATGGAGATGCTGTGTCTGCCTCTGTACAGGGTTGTGTACTTGTACTTGTGTGTGTCGGCTCCCACCTCCAAGATGATTTACTTAACACCAACATGCAATATTTTTTTGTCAAATCAAACTTTTGGATGCAGGTCCAGGTTGGCAAAGTGCCTGGATTCGCTACGGCTGATGAATCTCCTATTGAATTTTTTAAATTATTTTTTATTAGCAAAGAGCAATGTCATTATGTAGCCGGCACTGACTGTGTTTTTTGCCAGTTGAAAGACAAAACGTCACCAGTGGCAAATTACAGCTGTAGCTAATAAATGTTAATTCCATTAAAAAACTTGATGAAAGGCCAAAATTTTTATTTTTTTGTCTGGTCAGTGTGCTGTTTGAAAGCAGGTGTCGGTACTCACCCAAAGACCATTTGTCAGAGAGAAGACACCTCATTCTAACGCCACTGTGTGGTGGCGGGTATGGGTATGGCTGCAACTAACAATCATTTGTCTGACTCTTTGTTTACCATAATAAATGATAGTAAAAAACAGCAAATCCTCACATTTAAGGAGCTAGAACCAGCAAATGTTTGACAACTGACTATAACTGATTATAAAAATAGTTGTAGATTATTTGATTAATCCCTGCAGCTCTATGTGCAATTGCAAGTGGAATGTGTTTCCTTGCAGTGCAACAAAACAGTGTCAAGTCTTTTCAATTTCAGGAGACTATATCCATGATTTAAACTTATCGACTCTTCTGAATTGGGACCTGCAGTATTTGGATCAAGTAGCTCATGAAAAGTAAGATGTGCAAACTTGCTAAGATACATATTGAATTCTCATATCGTGTGCAGTTTATCTCACTTTCAGGTTGCAGACATCCACAGGTTGTGTACAATAATTCGGTTTCTGCAGTGTTTCTAGTGTTTCTGCCCCCCTCAGCCAACAAAAGGTGAAAACAGATCTCAGTTATGGTTAGTTTGGTTATAACTACTTTGTTACTTACAAATGTTGAAAACTTTTAGGCCTATTTACACTTGTCAATTCAAACGTCACACCTGTCCAGACGGTGGTGGTAATGCGCTGAAGGTCGTCAGGAACTGCCAAAAATTAACCGCAGAAGAACTTCTGCACATCAGCAGTTTAATTACAACAATTTACAGTTAGCATTCAGCACAAGGATGAATCACATTTATCAACTCGGCACGAGACAAAAGTTTTTGAGACTTTGCAGACTTTCGCTTACACCACAGGGTCATGGTGTCGTAGATTCAATAAGTGGAAACTGGATTCAGATTTGATACAATGTGATCAGACTTTAACTTGCACCACATATTGTGTCAGAATATATTGTTATACCACAATGTGTAATGGACTGTCACTGTAATGTATGTTTATGCATATGAACTGGGCTGTCTCTGTCCACCAGGCCAGTGTGAGGCCAGTTTGCGGAACAGTGGCCTTTGGGTGCTCAGAGAGCTAACAGAGCTATCAGTGTTCCTGCTCGACCACAGTGACACTGACCAGGCGCCCTAACTATGTGTGTGAGTGTGTGTGCTACATGCGTGTGTGTCTCAGCAAATGTGTATTATCAGTGTGTGACTGTATATATCTCTATAGTACATGTATTGGTATATGTGTGTGTGCTTTGTAGTCACTTTCTGGACTCCTGACCTTGTAGTGAACTTTACTCCATTCTCATTCAGTGAGCATTACAGCGAGCCTGCTAGCAGCATTAGCTAATTACAGCTGGGATGCTCATTGGCTTTCTTTCCCCTCAGCTCTTGTGCAGTCGCACGGGCACGCGCACAGTGCCCCCCAGCACGACTATAAGGCAACTTTGTCTAGACAGACATCGCCATGATGGCTGTTTCTCTGGAGAAACAGAAACTCATCTGTTGAAGTCTGTCGTGTCGACCCAGTTGGTAGCACTGTTGTCAAAAATGAAGCAGACTGTTGGCTGGCTGGGGAGTTTAGTTTGTCGAAAGACTTTCAAGACATTTAAAGTACTTATTTGTTCTGTTTACTTCAGCTAATGTGATGTAATTAAAAGTCAGTTGGTTTTAATTCCATTTCAAATCTATTGAAGAACATACCAAATATGATGTGACATGCAGGACAGTTTAGGCTGAAAGAAAAGACGTTAAACTTTAGATTGACAGATAAATAGAAAGAGCAACATCAATGTTATTACTTCACGTTAATACTGTATTGTTTTGCCAACGTAGCTTCTTTCCTGTCAGGCCAGTAATGCCGTTTTGATTTCAATTGAAGAGAACTGAAAGAAGGGAGAGAGAAGAGAACCTAATGTATAAGATAGAGAGATGGATGGAGAATACAGGGAGAGAGAGCAGAACAGATGCAGGCAGACAGGGAGGAAGTCTGAAAGAGAGAGCTGTTGTCAACATCCTCTCCAGGGAGACAAAGGTCTCAATTGTAATTCAGTTGTTGTACTGTATTTTGTTTTGATGCCCAATGTTTTGGGTTTTTTGCCGGTGCCATATGCCATAAAATGTCTGTGTGAATGTGTTTGTGTGTGTGT
>NW_023339707.1:4578809-4579090 GCF_004916995.1 Morone saxatilis | reverse complement strand
TCTTTTCTTTTTTCTTTTATTCAATAAGCTTGACACCACATCGATGCAAATCAAATCTAAACTTTACAGTGTCTACTGCAAGTTTTTAATAGGTATACTCTCAATTTGCATTCCAAGCACCCAAGGAAACAGATTAACAGCGGCATGAAAACAGGTGAATTTGTTGTAGTTGTCTTTCCAGGACCACAAATAAAAGTGTATGGACAGCATCAAATCCCACCCATATGTGATTGTTGAGCATCTCATTCTAAAACCCTGGGCATTAATCTGCTGCTGTGACA
>NW_023339707.1:4560823-4578788 GCF_004916995.1 Morone saxatilis | reverse complement strand
GCCTCCACTCTTCTAGTTTCAGGCTTTCCACCAGATTTTGCAACCTGGCTGCAGGGATTTTTTCGGCTTTAGGTTGCTCAGTCAAGTTCCACACCAAACTCAGAAAATAATTATTTTATTGTCTTGCTTTAGCACAAGTCAGCATGAGCTCCAAAGCCTATATTGTTAAATCTATCTGCTGATCGTGAAATGTGTTCTGTATAAGCAATGTATGTTTTATACAAAATCAGTATGAACACGGAAGAGTCCAGAGCTGAAAGGCAACATTGTGTCTTTTGTTTTTTGTTTGTTGACTCAGAACAAAAGTGTAATAATAAGGGCTAGGGTTGTCCACATACTTTTGTCCATATAGTGTGTTTCCTCTCATGCAGTTGCAGAATATATGTCCATGTGTCGGCGTTCAGCTTTGCAAAGGGTTCAAGTGCAACTTTTGACACGAGAAGTGAGGCAAGCACTAGTCAGCACTAGTTCTTTAAGGTTGGCTTGGTGTGTTGGGGCCCCATCGGAGGGGGAGGGGGGCTTAAACATAAACTGGAGGCAGTCATCACAGCTGGAGACACCCACAGCCTGAACAAGTAGTTTCACCGTCTCTTGTGGAAAAATAACACGTTTGCTTCTTCACAACAAAGGAAACAACGTTTCCACTGCTGGCAAATATAGGAAATGCAATTTTCTATGGATTTGACAGTTAGAACAACAAAGCGCCACGTGTGACAGATATCTCTCTGGTGAAGCATGCTGTCGACTTATGGACTCTCCTGGCATTGCTCTCCTTTATTTCACTCCGTTTGCTTACTGAAGCGAATGCATTAATGGATGTTTTCAAAGTTTTTGCATTGAGCTTACTTAATGAATGAAAACTCGATATGCTGGATACACATTGACAGCATTACAACTATTGTAAGGATCAACAACACACATAAATGTGAATATACACATATATAATAAAAAACAATAAGTTCATCCTGAGAGTTACATTATAAGGCTTTTTGAGTATTTCCAGGAAAAAATAAAGTAAATATGTTCTTCATGAAGATTTCTTGATACTAATTTGCATAAGGTCCTATTTTTGACAAACACAGACCCAGTAGCTTTTGCATTATTCCAATTTTTGCCCCCCAAAAAGTTGCATGTGTGTTTTTGTCATCGCATATTCAAATCTGGTATCTTAATCCACTGTAGTCTAATTTGATTTAGGTGATACATAAATCTTTCTCAGAACATTTCCTATTAAATCCATTTAGGGAAGTTCAGATGAGTGAACAGTTAAGGAAAGAAGGCTATTTGGCCACAACATTGTTTATGTGTGTGTGTGTGTGTGTGTGTGTGTTTGTGTTTGGCGGACGTGAACTTATCAACCCTGTCGCTAACATGATTACCCTCCAGCCATGTGGCCTAGGAGTTAACACAAACCTACACACACACTTCCAGATACACGCATACACACAAACACACCAGGCGAGGCCGCGTTGCGAGTGTCCTGGCTTGGAGACCCAACAGAAACAGACAGCACCAAAATATCACTGCAGGGTTCCCATGTCAACACTAGCAGATGCAACATTAATTCAATCAGCCATGGGAAGTCACTGAGCGGAATGGCTGCGAGAGGGCCAGCACCCCAGAGCTGCAGTGGCAGTGTACGGGAGACTTAAGGGACCACGGACTACATTTAAATTTCTTTTATTTTTTTATGTTCTGGGTCAATTCAATGACCTGAGTATTGAGGAAATCCATCGTAAATACACTTTTCAAATGGCTTGAGACATTTCCTTTGGATCAGGAGTAGAGTTTACAGCAACCTTTCTTCTTAATCTATATGCATCATTCCACCAGAGACTTTTCAGTTAGCATATATTGATCACAACGTGGTGACAGCTGTTGGAGTATTTTGTATTTCTGCAGTGGGATACAGAGTAGATTGTGGTTACATCGCAAAGCTGCGATCATTTGCTATCCCTCTTTCTCATGCAGTGTCACACTCACCTCATGTTTGTTTTTCCTGATTTTTACTGACTTCATTTACATTATTTCGTTTTGATAATGTACTTCATGCCCCTTTTTTTTCTGTGTACATCCAATACAGTAAGGTTCTCTGCTCTGCATTGCTATTAGCGACACCTGCCTTGGATTGCCACTAAATGCGTACATACAGAAGCAGCTGATGAAGTTGTGGGAATTGCATGTCAGTTAAGAAGCAGTTGAGGTAATAATCTGAAATTTCACATAAATAAATGTCTCCTCAGCCTCAGTCACGAAACGAAAAAAGCTCTGTCGTGTCTAAGTCTGCATTGCCTCTGCCTTGCTGGCCAAGGGTTCCCTACCTTTTTGGCACCGTAGACTGTTTAATGTTGACAGTTTTCATGTTATGCAGATGGAGTAGCTGTGGTGGGTGATGATGAACTAATTACCTCCCGTATGGATGACCTACTTAAGTTCAAAATCAAAGGCCAAAATCGGTGTCCTGGGTGTGACAGGGAATGTGGTGGAAAAATGCAGCACAGGCCTTGCCAAGATCAAGGTATTACTGCTCAAATAGCCAATAAGCCTATAAAGTTATGTCATTTTTATATAGCTCTTTTCTTTGCACCAATACCCCTTTTACATCTTTACTTAATCCCTGGTGGATCTTTTTTTGGGTCAATCAATTCAGTTTTGTTGTCTTATATTATTAGAAAATGATGATCTTTGATAATCTTCATCTCTCATCTCTTTCAATAGAAATCTACCATGTGACACCAAACATTCTAGCACAACCACACAATATGATACATTGAAATAATTTAAAACATTAAAAAAGAAACTCATATTGTGTGTAGTAGAGTGGACTTTTGAGGCGGATAGCAATTTTACTTATAATTGAATTTACCAATTACGAATATGGAGGCTGATATAGTGAATTTTTGAGCTGGAATCAAAATAGACCTCCTTTGTGGAGTGTGCACCGATTATGCACCAATATGACGATGTAAAGGTACTGAAAAGGCTGCTTTCTTAAACAAATTATTATATATATTATTATTATTTATATATATTATAATATTAAAGTAATTTCACTTGAATATTCTTTAACATGTTAAATAAATTAGCTACGTTGTCAACCAGTTGACATTACTGAGAGCTGCTTTTTCTCTCTTACTCTGTGCTTCTTGCCACAGTATTGTAAAACACACTCTGCTGGAGAGACTGCGCAATCTATATTACCACAAGTATGTTTTTTTTCTGCATTATATACAGGTAAAAACTGTTTTTCTATTGGATAACATAAAAACTGATAAGATATGTCTACGATAGGCCAATATCACAGTATCGGTAGGGCTTTAGTGTGTAGGAGTACATAACAAGTATGTCTACCTACATGTTCCAGGAAATGTATCTGATCTTCTTGCTCAGCTGTGATTGGATCATTGGGTGTAAAGAGGTGGGACATTGGTCAGGTGTCAGTTCTGCCCATAACCAAGTTTGTGAAGCTTTCGTATTTGTTCTAAACCCTAGTAGGAGTGTGTTAAGACTTCAAATGTTAACAAAAACAAGCAATGATTTTTTATCTCCAAAGCTACAGACTAAGTAAAACAAAAACAGCAAAACACATTATCTCTTTCAAGCATTTCTTCCTCTCTCTCTCTCTCTCTCTCTCTGTGTGTCTCAGTGGAATCCAAACCAGATTTAATATTTGCAGAGGGAGTATTGGATGACCTGTGAAAGAGAAACACAGATGGGTCTGTGTGTCCAGCTAATCTGTGAAACTGAGACAGACGCAGAAGCAGAGGCAAACAAAACACGGCGCACGATGACATGCCTGTCTATAACTAGTCTCACTTGTAAAAAAAGGATGAGTGAAAGATCAGTGCACGTATTCATGCAAAGGATAAAAAATGTTCAACAACTGTTGTTTATCCTCTGTGACATTTTCAGGGAAAACATGCCTGACAAAAAGCACGATTTGTAGACTGCTGTGTATCAGTGCGGTAAATTCAGGACTTTTAGAAGACTGCTTGGGTTAGCCTGTAACTCTTCCCAAGCATACAGCACGCTGTGTTCTCTAATCCCTCTTCATCCTTTTGGTGTCATTTGCAGTGAGAAGTGCTGCACTGTGCAATCTGGCTGACATTAAGCATATCCCGCCATTCAGCCCTCTTCTTTACCTCCTTGACTGCTAGCTTACACTTACTGTGACACAATCTGTCCCCTGCATTCTCTTTTTAAAGCTATTCGTGTTTGCTGAGCACACATGTTCTTCGCAACATCCATCTGCTTTGCTTCTATCTAATTCTGCGCATTTGAACCTGCTCAGCAATGACACCGTTACTAATGCAGGCCACTGAGCAGCAGTTAGGAGTTCAATGCCTGGTTGAAGGGCATGTCTTGAGTAGGTGTTAAAGGAGGTTTATATCATATTGTCATGGTTTTAAGTCTATGTTCACCCAAATAGTTGTAAACAGCTTTTTTACCCATGCATCTTGAAGTGTGTTCATCTTTGGTTTGTCTGAGTGATTGTCTCTGGAAAGACAAGTTTGCTGTTGAATTTAGTTTAACTAGTGAATTTGACCTTACAAATAGTCTTCTATATAACACTTTTTAGAAGTTTTCCAAATGCATCCTCAATTAGGTTCAAAAGCACAAAAAGAAAGTTACTCTTAAAAATAAATTTTTGTAAATAGAATAAAGGTCAGCCCCCAGAAAAGCAGAGGTTCTTTGGGCCAAATGCCCCCTAACAACCCTATCCTCATCACCTGCCAGAACCCACATGGCGGGGCATCTCACTGATCCCTGAAGGTAGGGAAAAGGAGGAGAAAAATCATCAAACTCAGCAGATGGAATTCGCTTAGTTGTTGTGGAGATGGCTCAGTTGTCATCACGTTATGTAAGTATGACAATCTCTACCCCCTCCCATGTACAGCCACCTGCTGTCCTGTAACCAAAGTTCCATGCTTACATTATGTGAAGAGAACTGAGCCAACGCTTATGATGAAGACTGTGAGATGCTCTTGAAAACTCTGGACAGAACTAGCAAGTGGACCCTGAGTTAAGATTTTCTGTCAAAATGTAATTTTTTGAAATGAAATGTAATTATATACACCTCAGTTGTAGTGAGGTAGAAGCTGAAATGACAGTGGAAATCTTAAAACCCGGGACGTACTTTATATCTATATTACAGCGTGACCGATTCTGGATTTTTTAATATATCTGTGCTGAACGAGAGATTTTACAATTGAAAATAGACAAATCAGTGCTTACTTCTATACTGCAATGTCTTGTTACTTACATTTATGGCAAAACTAATATGTAAGGGAGCAGGCACTTTAATGCCTCAGATGTTAAACTTTTATTGGCTTTGGTTATTGATTCTACACTGCTGGTACTGACAAACAGCTGAATAATCTCACTAGAAGTACTGATGGAGATTGCACTGATGCACTCTTTCAGCAGCATTGGGTCAAAAATCAAAAACTTTCCATCAAGAAATTATAATACTAAGCCAGCAACAAACAGCTAAAAACCATGTTCTGGAAAGACTTTGACACATGAAACACCATCAGTAATGCAGTGATGAGCAAGATGAAATGTAATGTCTTAAATGTGGTTATGTAAGTTTAATAAGTACAACCCCAACGCCCACCCTCCCACAAAAGGATTATTTGACTGATTGGAAGTTCGGTTTGAGTTGAAGCGAGTCGTGTTTGAAGGGAATCGTGACTTCCCCGCCATCCCTCCCTGTCCTGGCTGTTCTTTTGCCCAATCTGTGAGGGATTTGGATGTGGCCATGGGGTGCCAGAGAGTGGGGTAAATCAACATGTGCTGGGGCAACATAAGGTGTGTGTCTCTTCATTTGTGTGCGTGTGTGTGTGTGTGTGCGTGTGTACAGGCGCTAATCTGCTATGAGGGGGGTCCACCAGGATTAGTATAATCAGGGGCTTGTGAGGACCCCCTCCCAGCCCCCCACTGTGTTTTTTACCTCCTTATCCCATCATCCCTCTGCTGCTCTGCCCTCCATCTACCTACTCATCCCTCCTTCCCCTCAGCCTCCATCACCCCCTAAATCCCCCCGATCCTTCCCTCAGTCTCTTTACCCACGCTCAGTTTCTCATTCTCATCCTGCACTTCTTCTTAGCCCCCTGACCTCATCCTCTTACACTTATCCTTATCATTACCTTCTACATTGTAGGCATTTAGCTCAGCAGCTTGGAATTACAAGCTCCCACCCGAGTGGAGTGCAGCACTGAGATACCGAACATCAAAGTTTAGGCGTCCCAGCTGTGTCGAAAAAGTCAGATATCCCTATGAACACTGACCGGCCACATGAGAGTGGCGTCTGGAAAAGCAATTTAGAGTGAGGAAGGTATCGGGGTGAAAAGCTGCAGTACAGATTCAAGGTGTGGAGCTTTAAAGGCGCTGATATCCTAACAACAGCTACAACCAAAATAGAAACTCAGACAAACGTGGGGCTGCATACAAATTTTTGCTCACTGAGGCTTCATGTTATTAATTTAAACTATACAGCGGGGAAGATGAACCCTGTGCTGTTTTTGCCCACTTCCTTTATTTACATCCATATGTTATAGTTACTAAACTGCATGTATTATCTAGTTATGCTATATAATGTTGTTTCCAGGACCAAATGAGATACCATCAACTGGCATGTAAGTGGCACTTCACATGTTCTTCAACACTCATAGCCACAGCGTTACCGGATGGATGCCAATGTTGGTCTGTTGGTCAGCCACTTTGGTCCAGACATTCATGGTGCCCAGAGGATGAATCCTGCAGGCTTTTGTGACGCCTGAGGTTTACTCTCCCTCCACCATGAGGTTGACATTGCCTCAAAAAGAGAAATTTCATGTCATAAGAACCATTCTGTGCTGTAGTACTGACAAAAAGGTTTAAAATGACAAACAAAAACTTTGTCTAAGAGACCACTACCCCTGAGCCAAATTTTTTTTAACCTGAAGTTGGATAATGATATATTATATAAATATGACTTTTTGCTGGATCTGTATTATGGAGAGCCATTCTGCATTAGCTAATGTCAGTTTCATGTTTGTACTGTACTGGAGGAAAAGTCTAAACATGAGACAAGATCATTTCTTTTTTACTACCTAGTTTTGAATGGATATTTGGATGTTTATCCTCAGTGCACGTAATCAGAACTGTTAACACTGGAGGAAGTTGGTGGTTTTACTTAAGTATAACTCTAATATGGTGGTCGACATTTGGCGCAAAGTGCGTCAGTCAGTTGCTCAGAGTAATAAAGGTTTTAGCGGACCATGAGATACCAGCACAAAGATGTAAACATCGTGGGTGAAGTGGAGATCTTTTTTTGCATGAGGGTGTAGGACTGAAGGCTTGGATCCCTTTGGTTTAAAATTCAGCGTCATCCCCCATGTTCCTAGCCCTCTGTCTGCATATATCTCCCTAAATGCTCCACTTTATCCCATCCCCTCATCCATTTATCTTCCTCCCTCTGTCATCCACCCCCTTATTTCAGCACTGGCTCCTCTATACAGTAACTCAACACTCCTCACAGTCAGCCTCATCTACTTATCTTCACCCTTTCTAAAGGTCATTACACGCACAGCCTGTTTTGCCAGATTAAAATAGAGGCCTACTGAAAGGAAGATGAGGTGTGTCATATCTGCCCGCCTCCCACCTTATCAAACACACACACATATGCATGCAGATGCGGACACACACACACACGGATGTAGACACAAATGCATGCTCTTATAAGGACACACACATGCTGCCAAAAAAGTGTGGAAACTCACATGCACATGAACTGTCAGATGCACATTTTACACATAAGGAATGGCACAAACACACACTCCCCCACACCTGCATGCATTCTGTCACACGCTTCTATGGTAGATGTGCAGGCTCAGAAACCAGCAAACACATCCTCTCCCACACACGTGTGCAGCGAAACACACACTTTGTCCCCATACAAACCTACCCTGAAACACACCAGCGTGTACACACACACTCACTTACATTAGCTCATCACACAGGCTGAAGTGCAGTCATGAGAATCAATAGATGCTATAAGGAAAAGGCGTTGCTTGAAAATAAAAAGAAGTGAAGAGATCTCTTTGCGAGTGTAGAGGGAAATGAGCAAGAAAGGAGGAGTTTATGAAAAGAAAGAAGAGGAGGCATGGAGAAAAGGATAGCAGGCCTTGAAATAAAAGCGGCAGAAAAAAGGAATGAACCGAGCCTTTAGAGCCGGAGTAAAGAAAAAAAGGGGAGGGAGGTTTTTCTTTTCTTTTGTTTTTTTAGATTCGTCTTTTTTTGGGGAGGGGGGGTGGGAGCTGGACGGCGTTAAGAGGAACGCCATAGGAGAAGGATTTGGCTGCGAGTGATGCCGCAGCCTTGACGAATACAGATGAGTTTGAATTCACAGATGTAAAAAGGGCAGAAGGGACCATTGCCGAAACAATAATAGCAAAGGTAGCCTCCGTCAATGGCGCTCTGGCTGGTGCAACAACGGGGAACAAATTGGGATTCCACGGCCGCACAAGTCTCCCTCGCGGTTAATTGTGGTTCTTGTTGGCGTTGGTGGTCTGCTTTAACACCCTGCACTGCAAAAAAATCACATGGAAAGTGTTAGGACTTACAAAAAAGTAAGGATTCTGGACATATTCATTGGATTCATTTTTTTGTTTTGCTTTGGCGAAAAAAAAAAGTTCAATTCCACAATAAAAAACACTAAGGACAGCGTCATGTAATGTTGCCAAACCTAATAAAATCTTCTTGTTACTTTTTGCGGTGTGCTAACACTCTCCTTCCCGACGTCCCCTCCCTCTTTCTCCTGTTTATTGTTCAAGTGTGTGTGTACATGTGCGCGTATCCATTTCTTTGAGAGGGTCAAAGCCTTGTATAATGTGTGTGCGGAGCCCCCCGTGTTTTTCACATGCAGATCAGCCACATAAGCCTCTCCACACAGGCATTCACATGGGCCTGCTATAGTCTTCAACTTCTTTAGTTTCAAAACCCACTTGTCCAGTGTAGTTGGATGACTGGCCACCAGCTCCTTTCAGCAGACACAATGCTCACTGGCCGTCGCGGCTGTTGACTCGGCTGACGGCTTGAGGGTCCTGTGTATCCTGGTTGAGTCAAAGAAGCACCAGTCTGAAGGTTTTAGTAATCAGGTTTTGCGTATGACATTCTGTTTTTATCTAAACAAGTGTCTTATGTATTTTTTGTTGATTCTAATGCAAATAAAGTAATCTTTAAAACATTTTAAACAGCTTTTTTTCTCTATTCTATATCTATCTATTAGTGGAGTGGCTTTTTCTGTCTCGGTTCTTTTGGACATTTTTTTCAGTTTTTGTGTCAGTTTCTCTTTGCACTGCAGGGCTGTCGCTTTTCCAAAAATATTAAGTTCATACAAAAAAGCCAACATGATTAATTTGGAAACATGTTTCAGCTAATATCTCGTCGCAGAATTGACACATTTATTTGGGCCTCCACTATTGAGTGGCTGCAACTGATGATTTTGTTCATAATTAATGTTTTGATTCATTTTGTTATTCATCACTTGATAATTTGAAATGAATAAAAATCTGTGAAAAATGCCCATCACAAATTCCCAGTCAACAGTCCAAAAAAAGAGATAGAGATAGATATTCAGTTTTCTATTAGGTAAAGCAAAGAAAAGCAGCAAATCACATTTCATAAACTGGAACCCTTTCTGCTTATTAAATGACTTAATGAATTAATCCAAATCTAGTATATTAATCGACTTTTCAGCTCTTGTACTGATGTTACTGTAAGGCTGTTAAATTTTTAAAAGCTTAACCGCTATTCACAATTTTTACACCTATGGTGTCACTTGCCAAATGTTCCCACACAGTACTGACTCACACATGGTTTCTGTCAATGACAACAATAACCAAATTTGCTGAGGGCAACAGGGCATGCATTAGATCAGTTGGAGTACAAGGCACAACCTTGTGCGCTTATACACAGCAAATGTTTAATTCTAACCAGATTATTAGAAAGCAAATTCTTCCTGCTTGTTCCATTCAAACAGTTTTGAGTTATTGACATTTAAACCAGGTCGGAAAAATCCTGGTAGCTTAGGAGGGCAAGATTTAAAGGCGCTTAAAGGTTTTATATTATATTCAAACCTCTAGTATTTCAAATTTGACTTCCTGGGGTAAAGGTTCTTCGGCAGCACCGAAAGCCTGCATTTTACCGGCAGGAGTTGTATTTGTAGCCTAGCAACATGATCTCATTGACCATTAGCTCATCTCCTGTGTGCGTGTGTGTGTGTGTGTGTGTATTTATGTTGTCAGTTGTTGTAATCTGCATTGTGTGAAGGCAGCCTTAAGCTCAGCTCACTCTCTTTTATTGCACTCTATCCTATAGGGGCTCGTGATAACAGACACAAAAGGAGTACACACTGCTGATTACAGGAAACAAACACGTAGCAATGCATAAATTATTAATCTAGATGGGAGTATAAAACCCTTCGCTGTATTTTTTATATGGATGCCACTCACTTCTGTGCCATTACAGATCTTTTTACCAGCAGTAATGACCAAAAGCAAACCCAAGATTTTAGAAAAACATCCAAAAAATCTGTGATTATCTTACAATTTTGTAACAAGATATATGAAATAATAAAACGTAATAGTAAATAGTGAGCATTGTGGAATGAAAGTCTGAGATTCCCAAATGTGTTACTAAATTGTCTTAATTCAGAAAACTGTCTGAAGTGTTGCGAATGCCCCACTTTTCTCTTATTTTTCCTCTCGCCTCGTTAAGGCGCTGTGCCCGAGCTGTCCTTCCAGAAATATAATTGAAAGCGAGGAGAAAGGCAAATGTTGCTTTAATCTCATTTGCAGGCGAACAATGGGCCTGGGACCACGCTAAATTCATAAAAGTGGCTTTAATGCAATGAAATTTAATGAGGTAATTTGTGACAGAGCGAGATGGTGGAAGTGTCCTGCCGTGTGCAAGGGTATACACACTCACACACTTATACAGGAGGGCTGACACACACATTGAAAGTAAATCTGTCACATTGTATGAATATTTATAATGGGGGTGAAAGGGAGAATATTCAGTCAGACAAGATTTTTGTATCTAAGTGGACTTGAGTGGAGCACTTGTTTGTGTGTGTGGTCGGTGTTGTTTTGGCAGAGAGAGCTGAGTCATGATTTGCGATAAAGTTCCTCACACTTGATTCCTTGAAGTTGCAGAAGCCCAATCATCAAGGTCCATAAATATTGATGCAAAATTCAAGATTCAAGCTTTTATTGTCATTTGAACAGACATGATTACGCCAATCACACAAACACACTTGAATGTGTCCGTTTGGGATGCTCCTTTCAATCAAGCACAGATGGGATTATCTTTTTAAATTTGATGATCAGAAAAATGACCATGATTTTACTGCTTCATCTGTCATAACAGCCCAGACTCAACCTCTCATGCATCAGAGGCAGTTAACACCCCTTTCTAGCCTGACACATTCTCCAGATGGCGCTGTTGAACCTCAGTGAGACAGACACTTTTTGTTGCAGCTAGCACCTAGCCCAGTGTGGTCCCACATCACTAAATTGCAGCCTACATGTCCGATTTTGTTTTTCAGCTATTCAAATAGCTAAAAGAAAGGCCTGGTCACACCAAAAAGTGGCATAGCAAAATAAATCTGCATGTATAGTTAGCTAGAAGCTTTGTGACGTAGCGAGAAGCCTATTCACAAGGCTAGTTAGTGAACTAAATCGCTAACAATAGCGCCCCAAGCTCCTCTCAGTATTTTGAAGGACTATACGTCATCAAATAAAGCAGATTTACTTCCCTCTGTGAGCCAATCCACTAATTGCTGTGATTCCATTGGAATGTATTCATGCTGCAGATTTAGGCCATTTTAAGTGCTGGGGTTACCAGGCCTAAGAGATAGACACAGCCCTACAAGTTACTAAGTGAAAGTACAGAAATAATCCTAAATGGGCTGCTCCTAGCAACTGTTATTGCAGCTTTCGTGTCCATGGTAAAAGAAAGTCACTGTGATGGATATATTGCTATTCAATGGTTAAGGGAAAACAACATGGAACAGCTAAAATAAAGAATAAAATTAAAATAAAATCGTAATCCACTCACATCTACCCAGACACAGAGAATTCAAATGAGTTTTGGGGGATTATTCGTGGGACGCATTGAAGCTTTGCATGTTCATAGAGCAAACCAGTATTGGTAGAATCAGGCTTTGAGCAGCTGCTCTTGCTGGACAAGATTGAGATGTGACATAATGCTTGGGTATGTCCAGGCGGATTGGTGACCAGCTGTCCAAATAAGATGTTAAAATTGCTGTGAAGTCATTTAATGTTTAAAGCTGCGTTGTGATCATTCTTACAGTTGAAGAAGAAGAGGGAGACAGAATTAAGAGAGTTTTAAAGATAACTTAAGTAAACTCCAGCATACTGTCTCTTTTCCATATTTTTTTTTATTCTATTGAAAGGAAGAAGGTAACAGTTAATGTTTTGGATGGTTTAAAGGAATGTATAAAGAAAATATATTGTTACAAGATGTAATTATTCACTTTTAGCTTTTAGCTTGGATAACTTTTTTCATTAAGGAGCAGCCACAGTAGCTTTCATTAATATTAGAACTTCTTTTCTTACAGTGTCAGACTTTAACTCTGTTTCACCATCATCAATGTGATGCACTCACATATTGGCTTCATTTATTTTCAGTCAGGTAGCCTACATAAGCCAAGGTATATTCCACTCCTTGGCACCAAACCCAGCACTTCCATTTCATTATGAATGAAATGGAAGCCAATGCTGAAATTAAAAGCTATGGATGATTCTCTTTACTCACATTTCATGACCTAGATTCACAACCTACAGAGTGTTTCCAAAGCTGCAGTGCTGGATCTACTGAGAGAGTGCACATATATGTGTGTTCTCTCGGGTTCAAGTGAGTGATGTTATGCTAAGAGATAGCACCAAATGTGCGGTGTGAGCTATGTTTTCTTTGGATTGCCTTGAAATATTATGTTAATGTTCCACCCTCTTCATCCCCACACCCCCACCCTCATTCCTCTACATGAGTCGTAACTTTTTCAATAGTTGGAACAATTCATTTGAATCATATGCTTTTATATTTGACTTTGCAACATTCCACACACACAAACACACGCGCCTCTGTTTTGTGCTGCCAAGCCACAGTGCTGCTGCTTTGCTTCCTCTGCAAAAGCCAATAACAGTTTAACTGTACTGTCACTCAGCAGCGCCGGGTGAGAGAGAGGGATGAAAGTGAGGAGAGAGAGACAGAGAGAGAGACAGAGAGAGAGACAAGGAGAGATTAAAAGCAGAGAGATGGATGAGACGGAGAAAGGAAGCGAGGCCGAGGGGGGGCAGGCGAGGAGAGGAAAAGAGGTGGTGGATGCTGGAGCTAGGAGCGGATGAGAAATGTGACTGGAGAGGGAGAAAGAAAGGGAGAGGGAAGTAGAGGAAGGAGGGAGAGAGAGAGAGGGGAGACCTCGAGTTAAGTAGAAGTGCAGTGGAGAAGAGAGCAGAGTGGTGGTCGATGCTAGCAGCTTTATAACAGCAGCGTTAGCGACTAAAACTCTGCCAGGTCTCCATCGATCACAGGTCACTGCAGGCTAAAAGGACCCAGTGCTCACCCTGCTAGCAAACTCCAACTCCCACAATCCATTTAGAGCCTCACCTAATGACAGGAGCAACCTCAAGTCGTGTAATAAACTTAATTATACAGTATTCAAATATAGGTGACATATAAATTACAGTTATGGACTGTGAAATGTGTTAAATACAGTTAGTTCACATTTGAATGTGTCTTTGTGGAGAATATCCAAAGAAGAGGAAAAAGTCTTTCTTGAACCTGTAGTTACCCAGCTTCTATTCTATTAAATCTAATGATACAGAGTAATCTTTGACCCAAGATTAAATATCCCCTGCTCCCTACGTCAGCCAGCCCTCCAGGCTCCATTAGCCAAGAGATGAGGTGAGGACGGGCGACATTATCTTAACTGAGGTGAATCACCTTCCCACTGGCTCCACAGGGGTTAATAACACTCTCATCTGTGGAATGGGATGAAGAGGGAGGTGAGAGAAAACCAGTACGGGTTTCGGGTCAAGGTAAATGGGTGTGGTGGCAGCTTGTAATGAAGCAGGCAGGCAGGACTCATGGTCACCCTCTCTGGAGTGCATGATGCATCTGTGCACGCATCGTTTCAGTGCACGCATGTGGTATGTGCGCTGCGCGTGTGTTCATGCATGTTGTCCCATCTGCGGGAGTGACACTGAGGCTCAGCCAAGCAGTAAATGAAGTCCAGCCTCTGGATGTCCATCCTTCAAGTCAGTTTTATCTACTATCTCTTATTTTAAAGAACTGCATAAGAGGCTTTTACAATCTGTATAATATATATGTTTTTTCAAATTCTACTATAAAACGTCATTGTCCACCAAGGGCAAAATTTGTCACCAATTTATAAAAATAGCACAAAAAATACAACATATTGAAGCAAAAAACCTGTTGTACAGACATTCAAGGTTGGCTGATGGTAATGTAACCCAATGACTTTTCATCAAATGTTGTTGTTTTTTAGTGAAACGTCTCACTGTCTGTCAACTATTGGATGTATTGCCATGCAATTTGGTACAGATATCCATAGAGCCCAAAGGATCAATTCTAATTCATTCGTTATTCACCACAGGATGAATTGTAATAACTGTTGATGGCTTAAGTTTTCATATAGTGCCATAATCAGCCAACACGCTTAGTTGCACTGTTTGTGTTTAGTGCTAATTAGCATATGCTAGCAATCTTACATGCTACACTAGTGAGCATACACATTACACCTTATAAAAAACAGCATGCTCACATTGCCTCTGTGAGCATGAAGACACTAGCAATTAGCTCAAAATACCACTGTGGCTAAGTATTCCCTACTCGTATTCCACGAAGACCCGCCCCTACTTTGCCTCTGATTGGCTAACCTAAGCAATTACACCAACAAAGGCGACAAAACCTTACCAATCAGAAGCAGAGTAGGGCGAGTCTTCACAGAAAGCCAATGAGAGAAAGATTATGCACTGCAGACTCCTAGTCTAGCCAGAATCTGAGTAGCTAATTGACTTATGGATTTAATGGTATCTAGTGGTGCACTGCCCAAATAACTTAAACACATATTTATATAGATTTAGTTTGATAGTCGAACGTTATCTTTGCAAGCATTCATATGATATGGCATGCAACCATATGTCAAGTTACTCCAAGAGGTGCGCTATTTGAGGTATGGAAGATCTGCAGATTGCATGAATTATGCATTTAAATATGTTGAAATTGTCTTTACTCATTAACAATCAGTCTGAATCCCCATTTGATTGCTCCCGTTCCAATAAATTCCACAGTAGATAACCTTTAAGTCCCATACTGCCACCACTACAATCAGTGATGAGTGTCAAGTTGCTCCAGACACCTTTCCCCTTCTCCTGTGCAACTATCTCCGCTGCAGACACACACACACCTCGCCCACCTATATGAAGTGACACTAATGGAGCGTTCCATAATCTGCTCCATCCATCTATCAGTAATGGGGCTGTGCTATCAACCCAGCTCAGGTGTGGGAGGAGGAGGTACGGGGAGCTGGCTGTCTGAGGGGTGTATCAGTAGTCACCCTCATCGTAGCAATCCCTCATAAAGTGTGTAATAACCATTCGCCGGGGTAATCTCCGCTGTGATGGGACGGGTTCCCAGCCAGCCTTGACCCCGGTGACACCGCGGCTGATGATGATGTCATTTCCTCAAATAGGCTCCTTGTCTTTAAGTGTGTGTGTGTGTGTGTGTGTGTGTGTGTGTGTTTTGTGAGACGACTGCTCATGAGTAGAGGTCAAAGCTCTGATCTCATCTGTCTCTCTCAGCGTGCTGATTGAATTGAATGACCAGAGAGAGATACGGAGAGAGTGTTCAGAGTTGAGTGAGCCTGCGTGTTTGTGTGAGGGTGTGTGTGTTACTCGTTACTCGGATGAAGAATATGAAGCAGGTGTTCAGTTGATTCTGTTGTTTGTTAGCAGGAAGTAGCAGGAGGTTTCAGCTCTTCCAAGCTTCCTGTGTTAATGAGTGTGTTCCTGCAGGGAGTGCCAGCAGTGCCGGACAGCTCGCTCTCCAATGCCGCTTTTTCATCTTTAGAATAATGGAAAATACAAAGACTTTCTCTCCCTCATTCCTTCTGACTTCACATTCACTGGGTGCTTTATTGGCATGACGCTGGGACTCCGTACAGTGCTGACACAGACTGTGACAAAAAATGAAATTGCATTCATTACAGAGCAACATATCAAAACCATAAAGATTACTACTTCACTTTCCCCTTCATTTCCCTTCACTCAGCACAAGAACTGCACGCTCATTATTCTTCTCTGGAAATTTTTTTTAGAACCGGGCCTCTTTTTTGATTTTATTTCATCAGCAGTAATTGTGAAACAGCTTGTTTTGCTCAGGTGGCCTGTTGTTCCTCAGTGTGTTTCCAAGGATTGAGGGTCAGTCCAGTTTTTCCGCTCTGCTGTCTCTTGGTTCTGTTCGCCGTCTTAATGAGCACCGCTGTTGTGAGGAGCACCAGTGAACCACGACCTGTTTACACACCTTTCAGTTTGCCTTCCAGTTTACCCAACTTCTGAGGCTGACATCCATCTTCATAATGCGTCTTCACAGTACCTGTCAAGCTAAGTAGCATCTAATGGATGTAGGGCTCCGTTTTATTAAAATAGGTTGTTTTAAAGGGATACACATTAACATTAACAGTTTTAATGAAATGCAAATGTAATGCAAATTACAATTTTCTTTTTTTTTTGCCTTAACAGCCGAAATGAAAAAGAGCTGCATGAGTTAACTACTTTCAAAAAGACAAAGAAATCATGAACTGCTAAAAATGTGCATTTGTACAAACATTTGAGAAACTACTTACTGACATTGCATATTAGAAAATGAGAATATGCTTTTAACAAAAAAGCAAATGTTATGCAAATGTGGTGCAGTTCCTTTTATTGCTTTTATTTAATTCTTTGAGAATAAATGCTTTTAACAAAACATATTATAATTCAGGTCTATTGGAGATGCTTTGCCCCAGAACTCACATGGGGTTTTGTACTACTGTATAAATACCTTTTCCAAACATGTGTCAACTATTTTAATAACTGAATTGTTTCAGTCATTTTCCAAGCAAAAATGTCAAACATTTGACAGTTCCAGCTTTTTAAATGTTTTCTGCTGCTTTTCTTTGTCATTTATGATGGTAAATGAAGAGTATTGTGTTGTGGACTGTTGGTTGAACAAACAATGCAATTTGAAGATGTTACTTTGGCCTCTGGGAAATTGTGATATTTTATAGAAAACGATTAATTGGCAAATTAAACAAACTAATAAAAACTGTCGTAGTTGCAGCCCTAAGCATCAGTCATTTCAACTAATGTCCCAAAACAACATATGTTTAAGTTAATGTGACAAACACTCCATTACTTAGTCACTTCGTGTAAATGCATATAAGAAGCATTCAAGATGTTGTAGCAGACGTCCAAGATGTGTAAATGCATCCGTCTCTTCAAAACGTCTATGTAATCTGTAACTACATCAGTTTGTCTGTGTGTGTGTGAGAGAGCAATGATCTGTATGGGTGAGGGAGTGAAGTGAGAGAGAGCCTGTGAAGACAATAAATCTATTGTCTCACTCGTAGTCCATATATGCGATTCATTCATGTGTTTTTGTTGCAGATAGCTGATAGATAGCTAGCTGTTTATGTAACTGAACGATACGTTGTTCCTGTTCTGGATGTTACCAAGCCACTCCAGGTACATTTTCACAACACTCACGACTGGGGTCCCATTTGCATGTAACCTGGGAAAACCAAGAGGGATTTTAATAAATTTTATGATTTGGCCAAGATATATATATATATATATATATATATATATATATATATATAGTATTGAAAAAGGTGTAT
>NW_023339707.1:4560405-4560723 GCF_004916995.1 Morone saxatilis | reverse complement strand
ATATATATATATATATAGTATTGAAAAAGGTGTATAAGACCTCATTTGGATTCTGTGTGGAGATACTTGAAATGAAAAGTGTAAATGGGGCCCTAAACCCCCTGGGACTCTTTGTTTGAAGTGCAGTAGAAAATAATGTAACATTGTTTTAGAGCGGAGGGTCTGCAGACGGGGGACGTCAGGGTGCATGGATGGGTCAAAAAATGACAGACTTTTGTTTGTTTCTTATCAACAGTCAGTGCTGGTTTCTTTTACCACAATCTTTGGACCATGATCGTTCCCCAACCCAGTAGTTATTATTTTATCCATGACAATGAA
>NW_023339707.1:4560069-4560329 GCF_004916995.1 Morone saxatilis | reverse complement strand
TTCTGGAGGGCAATGACAAACAACATATTGTATTGTTTAATTTGGGGGACCAAATTAGTGACCTTGACAACAGCAAGAAGAGTGTCCTTCATGATCACAATCATGAGCAGTAGACGAGCTTTATGTCACGTGGACCCTGGGCGCTATTACAAATGACAAGACCTCATACTGTCTTATAATGTGTTCTATTTGTGTTCAGATGGTTGCATTTTAGAAGTCTTCAGCATTTTTCTCTTTTTGCCAAAGCAGCGTGGAGAATG
>NW_023339707.1:4553027-4559995 GCF_004916995.1 Morone saxatilis | reverse complement strand
TCCTCCTCCTCCTTCTCTCACTCCCCCTTTTCCCATTTCCAGGAGTTTTCTTCCTGCTGAGTTCCTTTGGTCTGTTTCCATTTGCAGAATGCTTGTAGACTCATTGCTCTGAGATACATTTCTGTTGGACATGGTGCTGTTGGGTAGACTGGTTCCCTGCCACCCTTCCCCCGACCCTTTGACTACACACAGACATGGAACATGGGAGAGTGTTTCTGTCTTTGTCTATATGTCGCTCTGTCAGCTCCATCACTCCTTAATTGATGTTTAATAAGCTAACTTGTCTTTCTTCAGTTACAAGCATCAGCCTGTTAGCTTGAGTTTAGTCTTCCCACCCCGCTAGCTTGTTTTCTCCTCTCTCACGGGTCCCATGAGGCTGAGAAACAACCTCATTCAAAGCTGCCAGTTTTGGTTTTAATCACCATGTGTGTTCTATTCATAGAAAGAAAAGAAATACACAGAAACTTTACTCAGGCTTTTATTCAATCTGTTACAAACAGAGAGTCAGGTGCAGGAAGATTTAGTCATGCTGAGGAGAGAGAATAAAGTGCTTTACTCTTAAATATACAATATTTTAATTTGTAAATTTCACTCTTGATACTCATGATGGCACAATTAGCCAGTTCATAGCAGCATTATGTTCTGTTGCTATTAGGTGAATGCATGATGGGATTTGTGAAAAAAAGCTCATGATAGCTTTAGTGAAGAATTCCTGGTCAAAATATGATGACGTGGATAAAATTAGATGTCTGCACTTTCCTAGAGATAATTTTCTTACAGCAGCTTTAAATGATTTTTTCAACCAGCGTCACACATCAGTATGTATGGTGCGTGTTTGGAGGTTGAGAGTGACAATGGCCGCATTGTTTCTTGCAGCAGCTGTGATCGGTTAGAGGCAGACACAGAGAGATTTTGTGTGTGTATGTGTGTGTGTGCTTTCCATGGCGTCCATGTGGTGCCAATGTGACTGCAGGATGGTCGCACCTCACTAATCATGACATCATGGTTTCCACTGGGCCGTTTCCATCTCTCCTCGCTCTGTCTTCTGCCCTCCCTCTGTCTCTCCATTCATCTCTACTGACGCTGAACTTCCTGTCTCTGTAGGGCAAAACGTCCCGCGTCTGCAAACTCAAAATTTTCTTCTGTATTTCTTTCTCTTTCCGTCTTTTTCTCTGTGACCTTGTGGTCTGCCAAGGCAAAAAGGGGGAAAATCTTCCAAGCGAATAGATGGAACGCGAGGCAGAAAAATGAAAGACCTTGTGAAAATGAAATGAAGGAAGGACGGTGGGATTAGAGCACTCTGGGTTGGATCTGTGTCTTTTACTGCCTGGCACCGGACACACCGAGGCCCACCGACAGCAAAAAGGGAATCAACACATGCCCACATTCCTCCCAAGCTTAGCAAACACACAACTGAGCCGAGACTGGCATATAATCACATTACTCCGTGCGCAAAGTTTAACAAACATGTTATTTTCTCTCCATAATGTAAAGACATTGTTATGCATATATATAATAATATAATGGCTCTTTAAAAGCAGTCGCTCACTGACACACTTCCAAATATTATTAGAAAGCTTAATTTTTCCATCAAACTCTCAAAAGAAAAAAAAAAAACAGTCAAAGTGGCATCTAGGAGTCAGTTCATCCAACTTGCAATGCAGAAATATTGGACTGAACCAAAACAATGACAATTTTTGCAATCCTAAAAATGTCAGTTGGTCAGGGGGTCCCTGAAATCATTATAAATCATCCTTTCAAGCCATATTACATTTAATGATAGGCTGACGTGTGAAGCTCTACACTTTCTGCGTGGTTGCAAGGGTCCACCATCGCCATCATCTGTGTCAATGGATGCTACATGCCGGCAGACATGTTCGAACATGTCCATGTATGCGCCCAGTCTAGTGTCAAAGTAGAGTCAAACGCACCCTCTGTCCATGTCCTTGTATGGGCTATAATACCCCTTGGTGTTATATGGACTGTCATCATTAGACCCCGGTGGCAGTGGGGGGCTAAACATATAATAAGAAGCTTTATTTATTAAAACAGCAGGTCCAAAAAATGGAAACAGATAATCAATAAAAGTCATAATCAACAATAAAAGCAATAGAAAATCAATGCACATCGCTACCCATAGATGCATAGTAGTACACAGCAAGTAAGAATACGACAACAAATAAAACAAAATTAATATTAAATGAATTAAAACCAATAAGAACTGCAAACAGCAGAAAAAACGGCAACCTGTTCAAGTGGGTTTTTAAAAGTTTTTCAAAATGCGTTACAGACTCGGCTGACCTGCCAGTGAGGGCGAGGCAATGCCATAGTGTTGGAGCTAAAACAGTAAGCAGAATATGAAAGTAAGATAATTACAAGATAATTATAATTGAAATGCAAGTGATAATACTTATGGTTCTAAAAAAGTGATTTGTAGCTGTATGGCTAATTAAGTCCCTGTAATAACACGTATATGAATTATATCAAACTATTTTGTGAGAGGCAGGGTGTGTGCTGTGTTTTGGGGAAATGGAACCAACAACGGACATGAAATAGGTTTTAAATTGCATTCATAATTGTGATATAATGGTCTTAAAACGTCTTATATTTAACCTGTTGAAACCTGCAAAAAAGCCCAGAGAGTAGCTAAGTAGAGAGTATTAACCTACCGCTCCTTAGTAAATAAAATGTTTCTATTTTGACAGCAATTAGGGGACTGATACATGGATTGGACATGTTTTTAAGTTCTCCTCTTGGTTCAAAGTAAGGTTAAAGCTGTCAAAATCACTGGAAAAGCAATGTGTTGTACTGTTGGCTACAGTTTACACAGAGATAAGGCAAGTTGTCACCCTGAACACACATGTCCACCCACAAACACATAAATGACTATTGACAAATCCACATTTTTAAGCTGACAGTTTTCTCCCTCGCACCCTCACACATTGCAGCTCACTCATACAGCATGTTGGGCCCCTTAGGTCGCATTCAAATGATGACACTGTCACTTCTGCAACAGCCAACGCTCAAGCTGATGCCTTTTTTATTCCCAACCCCAGAGCTGCAAAGGTGTTGGAGGGTTTTTTTAGGGGGGTAGTGACAGGAGATCAGCCCCGGGATAGTGCTCTGTCAGGCGGGACTCAGACAGCACCCTGGCTCTGTCGTGGTGGAGGTGGTGGAAGGTGCAGCGGCAGAGAGCAGCCTGGGGAGAATATCAAATTCAGTGACAAAACTTTCTTATCCGCAGTTATTCCCTTTCTTTTAGTTTTTCACTCATCTACCCTTCAAAACCCCTCACGTATTTTCTCATCCTTCCCTCTAAACCTGCTCACCATCTTTATTTTTCATCAAAAACATTACTTTCTGCAAGGACAACTTTACAACTGACCGTATTACCACTGGTCGCTCTACTTGTCCTATGAAATGATAATACAACCTTTTCTATCGATTTTTTTTATATCTTTGGTGGGCGGTTTGCCTTTATTTGACAGGACAGCTCAAGAGAGACAGGTAGCAGGAGGGAGAGAGAGGGAATGACATGCAGCAAAGGGCCACACGTTAGACTTGATGCTCAGGCCAAGTACTTCTTGGAAGCCTTGGTACATGGGATGTCAGCTCTAACAGGTGAGCTACCACCCTATCCTTAAAAAAAGCGATTTCAAAGAGAAAACAATGCAACCATAAATAAAAAAAAATAAAAAGAAATATGAAGAAAAATCACCTCCTTCCAGTGTTGTTGTAAAAGATGGATACAAGTCTTCCGTGCAGATGTTACTGTAAAATACTTTCACAGGGTTCAGCCGTAATTCCTATTTCTATGAAAACATCACTTTGGAGCTAGTTAACAGTTTGACTGTTTCTATTTATTGTGCTTTTATTGGGATTGCGACTCATAAATGGTGTTATGGACCAGTTTAACTGCTCTGAAGCAAGTGACCATAACATACTGTAGAGCAATGGTTCCCAACCTGCGGTCCAGGGAACTCCAGGGGTCCTTGAGGGTGTTCCTGGGTTATCAGATAGGGATTTCTCAGACATCCTATTAAATACACATCTAGAGTCTGATGTGTTTCAATTTGGGGGTCCTTGACACCAAAATGTTTGGGAACCACTGCTGTAGAGCTGTGTACAGTATGTGGAATAGGCAATACATAATACAAGCATTGTGTTGAAGAATACATTTCACTTAAGTTTTCAGTCTTTCTGGTGGTCAGTCAGTCTAGCTGTATTTGGTATTAGACTGTAAATACCATGCGAGAAAACAGTTATTGACACATTTATTCAATTATTCAGTTATATGTTGGAATGGCCCTTTAATCCCTGCTTCCTCTGTTTCTTTCTTCCTTTGTTATATCTGTCATTTATTCACCCAGATCACATTAGTACATAATGGGAGATCTAATTGGTGCTGTCACCACCTCTATAACTGGTGGCTAGAAATGTATTCCACTGGCTGATTGATTGGCAGAAGATACCACATGGGCTCTCGGTCACACACACACACACATCTCACCCTACCTCTTCTCTGCTCATTGCATCCTTCTGTCCGTCACAACGTCAGCCCCACTTTTCTCAGCAATTGTGCCTCCTTTCCATTCAAATAAACACACAAGTAAAGAGAGACGGGAAAGGCTATAACCAGTGATAATGGGTGGTGAAAGAGAATGAGCAGGATGACAGGTTGCCATCAGGGCAAAGTAAAGGAAGAAAAAGTAATACAGAAAAGAGCATTTCGCTGGAAAAGAGCTGAATTTAAAAAACCTGCATTTGCTTATGTTTGGAATCGTATTCAAATCTATGCCTGGGGGTTTGTTTGGTTTTGTAACTGGTGTGCGCTGGCTGGGTGGGTGGCTGTTTGTGGAATGCAAGGCTTTAGCTTCGCCACCAGCTGTGAATTGAGCTGGGTATAGAAGCAAAACCCTATATCCATAAATACAGTTCCAGCAATAATGGGAAGGGTGAAGCCTCTCATAGCCTGCGGTCACGTGCTTTCTGCCTGCAGGAGCTGCAGTTTACAGCCAGGCATTATCTGCTATGATGCTGTGGTAAATAAAAAGGTGAATAAAGTATTATGACCCTCAGGCATAAGGCGGAAGTATAAACAAAAATCAATTACATTTGCACAAAAGCATTGATTCATATTTGGCCCTAAATAAAACCGTCCTCCAATAACTTGCTCCAGTTGATGCTATTCACTGTAATGCTCACTGTGAATTCACATCGTAAAGATTTTTATCATCTTGGAAAGGTTGTTAAAGGTTGGTAAACACCATTCTGCACACATAAAAAAAGGTAGTTTGGGTTTAGCGTGGTTTACACTCCACATCCCTTTGTTGTGGCTGGAGTCCCATTTGTTGCCTGATACCATAAAACCTTTAAACACTGTATCAGACAGAATTGAAGACTGTATTGGTTGTTGGCGAATTTAATAGCATAAGTAGAACCCTTGAAACATGTGGGTGGGAAGTAAAAAAGGGTCAGTGGGCTTGTGTGTGTACACGTCTCTGCCTGGCACTGTAACGAGATTACCAGTCATGGGAAAGAAGCAGTGGTCGGTGTGTGTAGAACATCACATGCAAAGCCTGTAAAACCTGTGCTAGCAGCTCACCCGACCAACATATGGGTTGGTTAGCTCCTTTGTTCTGAGGACTGATTATGGCTTTACGGATGGCAATGCCAGTCTGTCAGTTGGTACATATCTCAACAACTATCAGATAAAATGGCGTGAAATTTCGTACAGACATTCATGGTCACCAGAGGATGAAGTCGACTGAGCCCTGAGTTTTCCTCATAGCGCCACCAAAGGTTCAGAATCTTGAAAATACTTTGATTCACCAAATACCGGCACAAATGTAACTCAGTTCATAAGGACAGACCTGCTAGCATGGCTACAAACACTTATTTGTTTTTCTGTGGCTGAAGTTTGATTTATTGTAGCTGGCATTGTTATTGTTTGTTCAACCATGGTGGACATCTCTGCTCATCATGACATGTTCGTCGCAAAAAAACAGGAAGCATCACTGTACTAGCTCATGAACGGTGACCAGTTTTAATCCACCAGTTTTATTTGTTGTTGTTTGTTTTCATTACATCATTTTGGGTATAACAAAAGAGCTGGTAAAATGCCCCAAATTGTTTCCTCCAGAGTATATTTTTGCATATTTTTTAATATATTTTTTATATAATATTTTTTTTTACTGTGAACTTCAGCTCCCATGAGGCTTTGACAGTGTGCCAATGACTGTGTACGTGTACATTGGAGACCTAACATGACTGCCACTGATATCTGACTGTATCTAACCTGGTGTTAGTTACAGATAGGACCAGTGTCTGGTTACAGCTCCTCTTACACTCATTACACTGATGGACTGTAACTCTATCCCACACTCTCTCTTACACACACACGCGTGTGTGCGGTGTGTGGGGCTGTGTGTGTGGGGGTGGCTTGCGGCGGGGGGGCCGTGGCATGCTGTGTGTGCTGCAGTCTTTGATTTGTGTGTTTCCTGACATAACACTTCCCTCGGTTTACATGGGCCTGAGAGACTCATGTGTCAGATGTAATTACCCAGCCGGATGGTGTGGGGGTGTGTGTGTGCATGTGTGTTGTGGTGTGTTGTGTTGTGTGTGTGTGTGTGTGTTGGTGTGGTGTTGTAATGATGAGAGGTGGGGGATAGAAGGTACAGGGTCCATCAGCTGTAGTGCATGGTGGTGAGAGTGTAAGAAGGAGCGTGATAACCAGACACGTTGGTTTTTTCTGTCTTTATCTGTAACGATAACACGACGTTATGGATACGATGCAGGGAGATCTATCTCGACGCTGAGTGCAGCCTGCTATGAGTATCCTAGTTTCTGTTCCGGTGCTTAACAAACCGGGTCAATTTTTTTACACAAACAGGAGTTGTAATTAGAGTTCTTGTTCGGAGGCCAGTGATCATTGTGGAGCAGGTCCCTGGGCACGCGATAACATCCCT
>NW_023339707.1:4552654-4553002 GCF_004916995.1 Morone saxatilis | reverse complement strand
ACACACACGTACGTACGTACGTACACACAGAGCTTCCACATCTCCTTTCGCATTACACTTATAAGAGTGTTTCTAATGAACAAAAATTGAATTCAAATTGAATTGACTCATTAATGTTGGTTTCTCATCTTATCCAGCTACAGTCCCCTATGAAGCTATATGTTATTCATCTGTGTGTGTCTGTAGTTCATGTGTGGGAGCAAAGTTAAATGCATGAGTGTGTGTGTGTCGGTCCTGGAGAATTTAGATATACACACAAATTATACTACATAGCGTTATGGTTTATAAGGAATGTATGTTTTGCAAGGTCTCTTTATTTTTCTGTGGTTTGAGTGTGTGTGTGTGTGT
>NW_023339707.1:4548728-4552635 GCF_004916995.1 Morone saxatilis | reverse complement strand
GTGAGAGTGAGAAAGAGAGAGAGAGAAAGAGAGAGATTGAGTAAGAGAGCGATAGAGTACTCTGGGATTCCTGTGTGAGTATAGGACGGCCAGAGGCAGAGAAAGATTGTTTCATTTGTGTGTTTGTGTGTGTGTGTTGGCAGTGATCGCTCCCTCAAAGTACATTCCACCGCAGACCACAAAATCCCTCCTTGTCCTTTCTCTAGCCTTCCTCACTCTTTCTTTCTGTTTATTCTCTCTTATCTCTCCCTCCATCTTACTCTCTCATCCTGCCTCCAACCCTCAGCATCTTTCTTCTTTCCCTTCCCTTCCACTCGCTTGCCTTTGCTCTCTCGGTTTTCCATCTTGCCTAAAAGATTTGTCTGTGTGGATTCAAACTCTTTCCCTGGTGACTGGGAGTTTCTTTTGGCAAAGTAGTGCACAGTTAAGAGTAGAAATCAGTCTATGTTTGGTTATAGAAGAGGTAGGGCTATTCGCTGGCATGAAATGAAGAAATAAAAAACAATTCGGTCAGAAGAAAGTTACCTGTTACATGAGGATGACTTAAAGATCCCCTCCAGACATGTGTTAAGACATAATAACTTGGAACAATAATGTGTGTGTCAAACTCTGCACATACATCATTCGTGCCATAAAGCTCAAACATCCAACTGTAGGAACAAGAAGAAAAACATATTTTTGAGTGGAGAGGGACTTTAAACATTTACTGCACCCGTTAACCTCTCACATCAGCCTGAATCCCCTCTTCTTAATCTGCCCTTACAGCTGTCTACACACTGTAAAATTCACAGACATTTTAGCTGCTAAAATATGGCTTCCTGTTCAGGGAATCAGTCATTTTTGGCTAACTGGGCTGCAGGGTACCTTCTTTCTCTCCACTGTTGCTGCTTCTACTGCGTTACCTCCATGCAGACACACTTACTACACAGTGGTGACACCACCAGGGGAGTGTGTTATTGTCTCCCACCGTATGGCTGTTTTAAATGGCAATTTGAAGCTCCGCTGGCTCTATAATTAGCTGTGAGCTCCCACAGGAGAGGAGAAAAAAAACGGCTTATCATCTCTCCTTTGTAATTACACATCCGAGGTGGGCGACAGACACACACATAAGCAGAGAGGAGTGCAGATGCACAGACATAGGAAGGGCGTGCACGTATCAGCATCTACAAGCACATTTATTGATATTTACCACCTGTGCTGATACGTCAAAGCTTCTCTACCGCTCTGACTTTCTGCCTGTTTGCTGAAGGAAGTGACTTTTACTTTTCGTGTAAGCAGCTGCGACAAATATGCAAACGTGGAGATGAATGGCAGCACAGACAGCCCAAAAATATGAGTGCTGCTTTTCCTTTTCAGAACACCCCCCTGCGTGTCTCACCCCGGCGCGGCTGTGAGGCTCTCATGCAGCAGCAGATAGACATAAAGAGGAAGACGGAGTGTGTTAGAGGCCGAGGTCATTAATCTGACTGTCCGCTGCTCTCTCCGTTCCCAAGACAAGAAAGCAGGGAAGACGAGGAGGAAGACAATGCAGAGGACAGGAGGAAGGGAGCGTTGAAATCGTGTAGCAGCTGTCCCAGAGAGTAGCTACCTCAAACCTAGTTTAGTGTTAGCTATGTCAGCCATCAAGTTATGACCTATTCTTTGAATTCCTCAATTAATCTTAAGCTATCAACATGTGCAGCAGAATTAGCCACATGCTAATTGGTCCGCCATAAGAAATGATTCATAGTTTAGCTTACAACTGACCTGACCTGTCAGCATTTGTATTCAAGTCCAAACTACAGTCTTTTTTATCTTTGCTTAAATCCTTATATTTATTAAATTATTGTTTTTTTTTTGTTGTTGCTGTTTTTTGGCGCTATTTTAAGCTGGGTCAAAACAAAAACTGTAATATAAACTTGCAGTTCATAGGTGCTCTCCGCCAATTTAGCATTTAAAGGTCAGTTGACTGTGCATGTACTACCGAGCCTGTGAAAACAGCTGTATGATGTCTGCTGTACCTCTGGGGGGATCTTTATGAAGTCTGAGAATCCCAATGATGTCATCAGGGTTAACCCATCTCAGTCTAAACATTTATAACAGAAGGTCTGTTTTACAAACTGGTGGTATATTTACCAATCAGCAAGGTTACATGGAAATTATAGGCCACAGTTGTTTGCATTTTTTAGCCTGGTCCGTTCTAGGGACTAAAAATCAGGATATTTCTGCCTCTGCTGCTCCAATTTTGACCATTCTTTTTTTAGTATTCTGTAACTTGTGAGTTCCCTAACTTTACAGAAATGCAATACTAAATTGCTTGCATACCCCTTTAAGGTATTGCTAGGTCATAAAAGTCATCATGGGACAACAATAGAGATATTCTTTTCATTGTATTGATCCCCATTACATGCAGTATATACAGTATATCTACATTAGATTATTGCTATTTTCTACTGCAGTGGTTCCCAACCTGGGGCAGCCAAAGCTGCATTTATTCTTCTGTGAAGAAAATTAAATGTAAAGTTTCTAACAGAACAATGGCCAAGCATCAGGAACAAGAAAACACTGAACTTGTCAGAAAATAAGCATATTAAGTATGTATATACATAAAACAGTTCCCTAAAAAGGAAATAACTGCGCAACATTCATCAAAATCACTAATTTTACGCAAGTTTCTTACAGTTACTGAGTTCCCTATTTGGGTTTATTGTACAGTTTTTAATATAATGTGAAATATGCATAAAATATCTCATAGAAAGGGTCCCTTTAGGAAATAGTTTGGGAACCACTGTTCTACTGTATAGTAGCTTCTCTATAAATTAAATAAATTGCAGTTTTCTAGACAAAGGTAAGCTTCAACCTTTTCCACATTATAGACTTCCAGGTGGCTTATGGACCTCTTCCACATGTTTGTGGTATGAAGTAACATTCTTACCGTCCCATTTACAATAAGTGTATAATAAATGGCAGATATCCTCCTGGAATGGGGCTTTGCAATTGATACCATAAGGAAAGGAGCACTGATGTTTCCTGCTGGACCTGAAGACAAAAAAAAAACAACCTTGAATGATTCTGTCTGTTGGTCATTAAAGTCTCATTAAGCCAATTCTCCCAATGACAGCACAAGTGATCACTGGTGATCTGTTTGTCACTGCTGGTTTTCACTAGCTTTCAAGACCAGCTGAAGTAACTTTGAGGAGTCAGTCTCCTCGGTAACTCTGAACAAGGAGGGAAGAGGAGGCAAAGAGGAGGAAGGGTAGAAAGGGAGATTGGAATGAGAGCTCCCCATCAAAACTTGGGTGTGAAAGCTACTGTGTCAGAGATTTGCTTTCCGTCCGTACTTCTTCTGCATTTCTTATTATCTTACCAGCACAAATTAATAATTCACGGCTCCGCTGTCTTTTTAATTGCTTTTCCTTAATGTATTATCACCTCACAAACAAACCGGAGTAAAACAAATATTAAACTAAACGATAAACTGCTAACACAAACACACACAGGATTCCTGAGGCTCATCACTCACTTATAACTTTGATGTGGCTGTGTATAGATTCATATTTGTGTGTGTGTGTGTGTGTGTGTGGCAGTGATAAGCTTGTGGCCTTTGAAGCAAGGCTGTCCAAAACGTGTCACTCTCATCGCTCTCACTCTCTCTCTGCATCCCAGAATTAATCGCCGTGGCAACAGGCCAGAGGAGGAGAGCAAAGAGAAAGAGAGAATTATTCCCAGTGGGCAAAGACAGAAATCTTTTTCTGTCAGGATTGTTGAAACCAAGTGAAGCAGATCAACCCATAAACTCTTTAAAACAATGTGACGAGTAGGTGTAAGGAGTGCAAAGAGAACATTATTCTAAATATTAGTATAGAGCAGTATAGAGAAAATGAAAAATGTCAAGTTATATTGTTCCTTTATTTAACAATGTGTGCTA
>NW_023339707.1:4512559-4548628 GCF_004916995.1 Morone saxatilis | reverse complement strand
ACACACACACACACACTGAAGGAGTGGCAGTGATGAAGTATCTTTTCCTCTCGGTGTTTGCTCTACTCAGGCTGATCCAAAGGAACAGAATAGTGTGTGTGTGTGTGTGTGAACATACAAAGCTGGTGTGTAGCAACTATTGGAATTTTATCCTTGAAATTCTTTCTCTTTTCTTTTAAATCCATACCCGTGTTTACCTTGAAGACAGCGGTGCAGTGGTCCTCGAGGCCCACACCTCTCTGCTCTTGACAAATTGAGCTAGTTTAGCAGTAGTTTCACCACTCACTGCAGGCCAAAACACACACACACACACAGAAACGTACACTCACACCTACGCAGGCTGCTAGGCTCCGCTATACACAAGTGTGTTCTGCTTGGCTGCTCATGTGTGTCAGCTGAGCTGGTACATCAAGGGGGAAAAATGCAAAAGAGAGGGAGCGTGACAAGTTGAAGAGAGAGCGGGACGAGAGAGGGACAGATGGATAGAGAGAGAAGAGAGGAAAACAAAAGAGAAATGCAATTGTTTCCAAAGCTCTGAGGAGCAAGCGAGAGGTGGTGGTGCCAAATCAGATACTGCGAGGGAAGTGAAACGCTGTGCAGATGCAAATACAGACACACACACACACACATCACCGATAGAGCTAGAGAGATGAAGATTTGTCCTCACTTGTCGTCATCTCAGAGCTGTCAAGATAAAACTATTATGGTGGAAGTGTGAAAACAATAGCTCAGGGCCAGCAGTTATATTTGGGTGCAGAAATGCATCCTCTGTCCTGATTGTTCTCTCTCCATTAACCTAGCTCCGTTTCACCTTGAAATCGTCACATGCTACACAGGGCATCATTACACATGTGGAAACACAGGGTTGAGAATCTGTTCACCACTGCACTGCTTTGACATAACAGGGTATCTGCTTACTGCTACTTCTCCTGGTGGAGCGTTGCCTCAAATTAGCACTCTACTGCTGTGTTTAAAGTAACAAAAATGCTTCTGAGCAACCAGAGCACTTGTGCCACTCAGCAGTAATGATGATATTACTGCTGCAGTATTATTGCTCCTATTGCTCTACAGTGCTGTGCTACTAGTAGAAGCAGAATTAGGTGGAGTATATATTAACTGACAGCTTGGAAAAAAACATTCCAACTCTCAAAGCTAACTTTTTCTGGAGCTTTCAACCATATCATAGAATTTAGAGGAGGATGGGTCAGTCGAGCATACCCCAATTAGATATGTTGACATGCAAGCTGATTTTTTATTATACATAGGTCTTTTATGACTTCCATGTTAGTTCATAAGTGAAGCATGAAAGTTAAAGAAAGAAGTGGTTTGACCAAACAACCCCAGTGCTAGCTGGACCTAGACTGACAGCCACAGAAGCGTCAGTAATTCTCTGTCAGAGATACTACTGGCCTTGTGTTTGTTTCAGGTAGCTGATACACAGAAAAATGAGAGAAAAAAAATAAGCAAGATACATCTTATCCATCAGGGAAAAGTTGTTCGTAATTCATAAATTTTGGACCTTTTGGACAAAACCTTTTGTGCCTTCATCAGCCAGTCGTGTCTATCGCTCCCTGTCAGTTACCTTGAAAAATAACTTTGAGGAGCAACCGACCCGTCCACCGGAGCTTTTCACTGCTCATCAACATCTAGCTCCAGTGTCTGCGCACAGCACTCCTGAAGTCCTGTCCTCACAGTGAAGGACACTGACTTTGCACGTTCTCCAAACTCGTTACTGAGTAACACGTTTACTGCCCGACATCACTCCCTGTGGGGGAAATTCTCTTATTTTCCTCATCTTCTTCCACAGGAAGGTCAGATGTGCTTCAATGCCACCTTTCTTTCTCATGACCGCTTCAGCAGGAAGAACGGTTACCAACGCTTTTATGTTTGGTGATGCATTCGAGGCATTTTACCAGGGAAAGATAAGAGAGAACACACACTCTTTAAGCATTATATGATTTCAAAATTAAAGATATACACGCACATAAACTCGCCTAAGACCTGCTTATAATTACAGTCTACCTTACCCACATTCTCCCAGCTGGTCCTAGATTTCATAGCAGCAACCATGCCATTACATTCTGCATAAGCACGTGGATGCCATTAGCTTCACATTGGCCTCAGCCTGCAGGAGATGCCTCGGGGGGGAATGTGGAGCCACTGTTTCAGCATACAGCCAGACCTAGTTATGTCAGAAGCATTCTCAGGTGTGGCATGGCACAGTGAGAGCGAAGGAGAGGAGGAATGAGGGGCCTCACAAAACCTACCTTAACAAGTTATTTAATCCAATCTTAAACTGCCAACGGGCAGAGACAATTCCACTTGATTTCAATGCATATCAACTCATTTCAAGACAGTAAAGTTAATAAGTTGTAATTTTTTTGTTGAGTGATCTGCATTATTCTACCTTGTTTCATGACACAAATAAGTGAGACAGCAGTTGAATTAAGGGCTCTTTTATGGACACCCGCTGGCAGAGTCTTTCACTTCTTTAAGATAAAAAATGAGACTAAATCACTGAGAATGACAGGTTTTTTTTGCAGTGGAAGGATGGGGGCAAGGTGGATGTGAGGGGATAAAAGAGGGAAGGAGGGAGGGTGAGAACAAAGAAGAGTGCAAGAAGATGATGAGAGAGATGTAGAGATGAAGTTAACAAGAGGGGCAGAAAAGAAGAAGAGAGTGTCGGCAGAGGGATGAAAGTGAAGAAGCAAAGACGGCAAAGAGAATGAAGAACGAAGTAAGCGGCCGTTCCAGGGACCGGTTACAGCTTGTGGTTATGATAGGAGCAGGCAGGGGAGGCGAGCTGTGTGTGTGTACTGGAAGACAGCTTGTGAGAGCAATGCTGAGGGGAAAACTCAAGTCCATCATGCTTGTGAAAGATTAAAGAGGCCTTAGACCCACAAACACACACATATATGCGACCATGCAAGCCCAGCCCGGCTGACAGCAGAGAAAGTGCTGCGTCCTGTCGTACTATCTGACAAGAAGGGTACAGATGCAGCGCCGGTGAAGGGAGTTGCGTGCGCGTGTGCTTATCTGCGTGCTCCTGACTTGAATAGAAAGAGACGTCTTCTGTGAGTGTCTTCTGGTTATAAAGTGTCATTTTAGAGCACATATTTCCCCAGCAGGGATCTAAGTCAAAGGGAAGCAGTGACATTTTGACGCTCCCAGTGCCCTGCTGTTTCAATGAGAGATCCTTACAGTGCTAATGGTGCTAATAAAGCAGGCCAGGGGTCTGGGGAAGAAAAATAACATCAGTATAATTCGAGCTGTTGTCAAATTTATACCTTTGAGGATTTTTAATGTGAGAGTATCTAATTGCTCTTGCTGCTTTAGCCACCCCTGTCACATCCTGGCAAGCAGAGGCAGCTGAAAGTGAAAACGCTACACTGCTGCTCAAAACAATGGCTACTGGAAGACTCACATGTCAGCGCTAATTTTCCAAGTTTTTGCATGATTCCCTTGTACTGAAAATCTCTTTTTTCTCCCTTTTTTTTTATAGTTTTGGTCGTCATTCCTAGGTTTATAAGTTAATATATGAGATCTGTGAAGGTGGCAATAGGACAGTTGCATGATCATCATCAGGTTTCAAAAAACGATGGTGAATGGTGAGATTGCCTAAACTGTCCGTTGTAATCATCCATCACAGTTAGACCTTCAACTCTGACCCGCTGTACTTACTGCAAATAAGTGGGAAGTAAGTGGTAGAAACGAGAACGCTGTTGGCTTGTTAACAACCTGTCTGGTTGTCCGAACGCTCACTTCTTGCCCTGTTTGACTTTGTTGTAGCGATGTTGTTGACTTTCCAGATCTCAGCAATTAGTTATAGTTCAATGTATTCAAAGCCAGGCCATAGAAATAATGGCAAGAACTTACTGCAGTGACCCGGCTTTGATTCCAACCTGCAGCCCTTTGCTGCATGTCATCTCCCCTCTCTCTACCTGTTTATTTTCACCTGTCCTATCAAATTAAAGCCATTAAAAGCTCCCCAAAAAAGAAGTAATGAAGAAGTAATAATGGCAAAAACTCAAAAAAACAAGACTCAAGTTGTAATAAAGTTATAAGATCACAAAAAAAGACAAAGTAAACAGGTGAGCTTAAAGATACTTTATAAAGATGTGCACTGATTTGACTTTGGGAAGCAAAAACAGCAAGTCATCTTTATGTGTTTTTTAATGTTTCTGTTCTTGCTAGTGTTCCAGGAAGTCTAATCAACCTCAAAGCATTCTTGTCCGACCACAATAGCCACATATGATCAATTTGAGCTCCAAAGCAGCTTTCCTGCATTAAATCTTTGGCATTGCCATTGGATTGCAGTTATTATTAGAGCATAAAAAAATTCAAAAAACTGTATCTGACTTAAACAGTGACAGTGTGTACTGTACATTCCCTTGACCATGTTCTCTTTTAACCAGAGCCAACTATTGTTAGCTGTTAGGGGAAACAGCTTCGTAGTGACATGCTGTCACCGGCCAGCTGTCTGCCTGTCACTCTTTGTGTGTGTATATGTGTGTGCATATGTGTGTGTGTCACCTGGGGCCGGCCTCCTGTTGTGAGAGCAGCGGTGCGACAAAAGAACGATGATTAATTTCACTCGGAGTAACCTGTCTCGCTGATGTGGCTCTACCACCAAAGCGTTTGTGTGTGTGTGGAGAGAGAGAGCGCGCTGTAGACTGTGTAGTCAGCAGGTGTGCTGTGATACTTTGGATGCCCTCCAGTCAGGGTCAGACGCACACACTCACATACACATTCACTAAGATGACTACCTTATAAATCCCACCCCGCCAACTCACATTGACACCATTCAGTCTCTCCCCCCCTCTCTCTCTGTCTCTCGCTCACTGTCACTGATCACATTGACTCTTTTTGAACATGTGACTAGTTGCCCGTTTAATTATTTACCTTTTTTTTTACTAACTCTAGTACTAAATTGAAATTCCCTTTGGAAACGGAATCCTGCTGTCAGAGTTATTAGCACCGTGTGTGTGTGTGTGTGTGTGTGTGCATGTCTGCGTCTGCGTATTCAGACCCTCCTCTCAACAGATGAGACCAAAATCAATTTCATTAGGGATCATGAATGCGACGAGGAGCTGTTAACACACACACACACACTTACACACGCCACCATAGATTTCATTAAAGAAATGCCTTTCTCCCTCCCTCTGTTCCCTCCATCATCAAAGAGCTACTTGAACATTTAGGACCCTGGTTCATTACTCGTCCTCACCGGACATTCGTAACATTGGTTTCAGTGAGAAATGCTAACAAGGTTAACAAGCTTCCTCTCTCTCTCCCCCCCTCTCCGCATCCTTCCCCCTTTCTCTTCATCGTCCCTCCCTTTGTCCGGCCGTGTAATTAACTAGATGTTTAACAGCTGAGGTTGGACAGGGCACTGCTGTGTCTGGACACACATGCGCAGGCAGACGCACACACATAGTAGGAGAAAGAGGTCTGTGTCTGTGAGCGAAGAAAAAAGACAAGTGGGGTGGAGGGGGGTTAGTCTTGAAGCAGAAAGAAGAGGGAAAGGAAGACGGAAGGGAGAAATCTCAACAGGGAAAGGGAAGGAAAGGAAGGGAAACGGGTGGAAGAGGAGATATAGATAAATATAGATAAAATGGTGTAAAGAAGGAAATAAAGGAATAACTGGGGGATAAAATACAGGTGCAAAATTGGATAATGAACTTAAAATCAATGCGTCATCATCGAGTGAGAAGGAACCAGGGAAAGGAAGTCAAATAAAGCCAACGGGAAACAAAAAGAATCAAGGAAAGTTTTTTAAAAAAGTGAAAGATGGTTCAGAGAAAGTGAAGAATTGATAGCATGTGGTTGTGTTCTCCCGGCTCACCTGACCCAAAGGTGTGACCGGTGGTTGAACCCAGCATGGTATTAATCACTGCAGCACTCCAGCCAAAGCTCATTACTCCCCTTTGTTCCCTTTTATTACCTTGTCCTCCTCTACACACTCCCCACACACTTCTGTGCGCACACACACACACACACACACACACACATCCCTCTCTCTATTCTACTACACCTCCCACCTTCATCCCACCTCATCTGTCTCCACCATCATTATCAACTTTTGCCTTCAACCCTACCCCGACTTCTTTCAGTGAGTGCATCTGCTACAAAACAATCGCTAGCTTAAGTTCCCCTCCACTCAAAAATCAGGTGCTCTTCTGGTCTCCACAGCGTGTGTTTGAATGCTGTCTGTGCAGAGTTTGACTCTAGAAGGATGTTTTCACATTCATCTGCTGAAAGTGGAAAGTTTCTCTGTGCTCACTGAAAATCTTATTATATCACGTTATTGTTCCAAGCAGACATTGTATATAGGTTATGTATATACATGTCTGGAGGGGATCTTTAACTAAATCATGCCAAAATGTACGCATGTCAAGATACTGCAAGAGTTGAGTTAACCCAAAAAAAGGACAGAGAAAGTGGTGCAGTTTCAAGCTGTCTCCTTTTCTTTAAAGCCATCATCAGGGGCAGGTAGAGGGGTCAGGAAATGCTAGCTCTGCATCACTTAGGCTGATGATGTCACAGGCCTTAACAGTTTAAGATAGAACATCAACACATATCAGCACTCAGTGCACTCAACATTATGTAAATGTTAACATTTTACGTTTCTATCAACTAGGTCAACTTTGTTCTAGTTGTTTATGAGGAAGTTTCATAATGTCAGTTGATTACATGATGTTTAATGTTCATACACAGCAGAGCTGGGTTGTCTTGAGGGTTCACTTTATCTGGAAATTGAGCCTTTTTGCCTCCATAAAGAGCATTATAACCAGGACATTTCATGTGATACACAACACAACTTTTGAATACTGTTTTGGAGTAACTCTAGTCATATGTTTTAAATAAGAGCGGTTGTCCTGGTATAAAAATACCACTTCACCTGTGATATGAACTTACACCTTCCTGCTGCTCTTGATACTGCCTCCAGGGCAGATACTTTTGACTAGGCAGCAGGATAGAATGTGCATATTGGAGGCGTCCTCACAAATAAAGTGACAAAGCAGTGTTTGTTCAAAAGCCTTTTTGTGTTAGTTAAGAGGACTTGTTGGAACATTTGTGCAAGTGTGCGTAACTTAGGCATGCATTTATAGAGCTGTGTGTGTGTGTAAGGGTTATAGTGTCCTTGGTAATATCAGTGTTGGTTTGGTAATGAGCCTAATCCCAGGAGGACACAGGAGACAGAGAGGTCCAAGAGAGGGACACACGGGATGGTAAAGATGGGGAGAAAGAGGGGATGTAGCTCCAAAGTCAGAGCATGGGGCTGCAGACTCATTAGGAAAAGTCACCTTTAACTTTCTTCCTGATCCCAACTTTCTCTACTGTGTTGTCACCGTAGCGTTGTGTAACTCAAGGTGGCCTGGAGAGACCGTACTTCAGCTGAAAGGTCAAAGACATGAGGCATTTCTTATTGCCCTGTCCTTAAGCAAGACACACAACCTGTTCCTGCTTCCTCGACGTACATCACCCTGGAAAAGAGCATTAGCTTAAAATGCCTGGAATATAAATGGGGAATTGAGTAATAACACCCAGCTCTGCATCCCCGCTCTGCACGATACTTCATCTTTTGCTGAAGTAACTGAATTGATATGTCATTTAAGCCTGCATATATTCCAAATAAACATTGTGTTTTGAAACTAATTTATTGGTGGATAATTTGAATGCAAATAGCAGCAATTAATGTTCGTTGCACTCATCGGCGAGTGGCACTGCTGAGCAAGATAAAAATACGTATGATTGTCTCGCTCCAAAGAGGTAAACTAATCAGTAAGTAAAAAAACAGTCTGCTTTAATGACTCATAAGCTGTCAGTAACATCAAAGTGGGAACCTTTATGGAGTTTTTTTGGTCTAATAATTATCCTGGGAGCAGCTATTAAAGCATATTTAATAAGCGCTTTTAAAACAGGTAGACACTGCTTTTGTAGCAGAGGCTCTTTCATCTTATAGCCTGGGCTCTCTGCTAATAAGTGAGAAACTGGACATAAAAAAGTTCCAGATGCCCCACTGTCGCCCCTTTTTCTCACTTTTATGGCTTTGAATTTAGTGAGCACAGACTACACAGAGACAAGGAGTGGAAGTCTAGGTTCTATAAAGTTTTCCACTCAGTGTGATTGCACAGTCTGCAACATCTCTGTGTCGATTCGAAGAACAGCAAATGAAAGAAGGGAATTATTGGAGGGTTAATCCAAGTTTTCTCACCCTTAAGTGCTGCCACTTTCTCAGTGAGAAGTCTGTTTGGACACACTAACTTCCAGAGAGCAGAGGTCGCAGAAGGAGAGCAGGAACCTGCAGGCTAGTAGACTAGATGAGACTCTACAGTCACCTGCTCCAGTCTGCAGTCCCTCTCTGTGCCAGCTGACCTGAATCCCACTCCAACTGCCCTCTGCCCCGAGCTGTAGGGCACGCTCCGTGCTCCTATTCCCCCCTCGCTCCACCACGGTCTTTCACTCTTCATTAGTGATGCTGCGGCTCGGGGCATGTAGCAGTTTTGGAATAAGGTGTTGTTTTTTTCCCCTTTAGTGAGCGTGTGAGTGAGCGTGTGAGTGAATGTGTGAGTGTAAGCTCGCCCAAACTGCTGTGGACAGAGAGAGAGAGAGAGATCATCAGAACCAGAAATACAAGGGGACAGAAGGTCACACTCACATCAATAAAAGTTTCAGTGTGTGTTGTGTTCATGTGGGAGCAACATAAGGGACTGCTAAAACAAATGACCTTTGGACAGTAACAACTGGGATACACCTTATTCACACACACACACTTTTGAAAGTCAGGAAAAGTTCTCCATTTTGCAACTTGGACAACACAAATGGAAATGTCCAGATGCAGTCCGTACAAGTTAATACATGATACTTAATACCCAGCTGCCCAGATCAGCTGTAAACAGTTTAACTCAAAATACTTTATTTGTCCCTCAAGGAGCAATGTGTACACACAGTCAATTTATTTATTATTATCTAAAAATATAAGTGACAGTGTTAGAAGACATGCACAAGGATTAAATTCAAAAGTGCAGGTGCATCTGTCTACACAACTGACTGATTTCTTGTACTGTGATTGATCAGTCTGATGACTTCTGGAACAAAACCAAACTTAACATACCTCACATTTTAACCTTTTAGTGTAAATTCATAGATTTTAAACTCTCAATGTCCCACTGAGTAAACTCCTCAAAGCTGATTTGTCTAAGCACTTGACTTTTAACCAAAGCCGCTTCCTCCTCTTAAGAAACAAAAGCACACAGGGGTGACAGCCTGTCTGTTAATGAACCTTCTGTTCGGAAAAAGAAAAAGATTAAGGAAACTCTGGTAGTGATTTGGCAGATAATAACCACAGAGACTGTTGAGACTGAGGAGAAAAAAAAAAGAGAGATGACAGAGTGAGTCTAGACAGAAAAACAGAAAAGTTGCAGCAGACTAAACTGCTGTCAGGTGATGGATGAGCAGATGGAGGTCGGGAAATTAGAAAGAGAAAGATCTAGACAAAAAAAAGTACAGAGGGAAGGAGAAAACCATTTACTTGCTGGTACACAGGCAGCAATCCACATAACTCTGTAATTTTGTCAGTAGACTTAACATTGTAAGCACCAACAAAAGAGCCATTATTTAGTTGTGTACTGTAGTTAGACCCTCTACAGCGCCGCACTATAACCAACTGGTACAATTCTGAGTTTCAGCATAAATTGACAACCAAATGAAAGTGCTGAAATTGTCATCTGTCACTTCAGTAGCGGTTTTTCAGCTGACGGGAACATTTAAAGTAAACGTTTTAAGAGTTACACTAGATGAAATGGGAATTTGCTGCTTTTACATGAGGTGGAAGTGAACACATCATTTTCTTCAACATAATTTCTGTGGATGAGAAGACACTTGACTTGATGGCATGACTTGCAAATTTCAAGTGTTCAGCAAGAAATTCTTCATAGTTTTTTTTGTTTTTTTTTTCGGAAAAACTGTGTTCAGCACTGACCAACTGATGTTTGACGATAGTGATAAAGAAATGCACATGGGAGTATTAAAATATAATAATGGTGAATTATACACAGTACAGACCCAAAACCACCATGTTGAACCGCCGGTACAGTAGCACCAGCTTTCCGCTAACTACCTAGCTGAAGCTAACTTTCAACATAAAACTACACCGGTCAAGTTGGCAAGCTAACACTACTTGGAAGCTGACAGACACAGGGCTCTTCTCATTTCTCTATTTTGTGGCAGCCTGTCTCCTCTCTCCTCCGTCCTCCTGCCCGTGACCCAGAAATCGATCTCAGCGTGCCATCTTGAAGGATGTCTCAATTCCTGCATCTGGAGGAGAGAGGAGGCTTGCCGGAGGAACTATGAGCGAGGATGCCCATTGACCGTGACATGTAAAAGAGGCGTGACAATGGACAGATGATGAAGATGCGCCACGCATCGTATTCGTATTCATGTTGGTTTAAAATCATGACTCCGTAGAAAGGATGTCTCATTTTGTTAAATACCTGTCGCCTCGACTCACGCCTCCTCTGCTCGCATACCAGTTAGGAGGGACTAAGACACAGGGAGAGGAGGCGAGGAAAGGAATTGAGGGTGTTCAAACTGAGAAATGAGAAAAGGGAACAGCTTCTGCCTTTTATTATCTAACATTATTCTCATCTTCAAATCCATGCCTCTTGCTTTCATCAATAACCACAATGGGAATTATATATTGTTTTTATACCTGGGGTGTATTTATCTCTGTGAGCCCTCTGGATTATTCAGAGTTATCCTGTTTTAATTTTAAGAAACATTGGATTATAATCAAGCCATTTTCCTCTGTCTTCCAGATTTTGGTGAACTCCATCTCCCAGCCTGCCTTGCTGTATGAGAATGTGGTGGTGAGCAAAGGGAGCCCAATCCTAAGAGATCTGCTCTTCAGTCCGGAACATCAGTACTTATACGCCCTCACCGATAAACAGGTATGAGAAGCACACATAATAAGATGATCTACTGTGGCCCATAATGCAGCCTGCAGTTGCCCTTGACAACCGTAAGGAAATGAAAACTAAATATCATTTATCTTGTCTAGCGATACGTGACAGCCTATGGCATACAAATACACGCACACCTAGCTCAGTGTGTGTGTTTGCAACAATATGCACACACTGCGTCCACACTCAGATGTGTTCATATGCTCATACGAGTGTTTACAACAACACATGCAGCCTTCCTCACTACTCACAATATACAGAGTGAAGGTTATGAAGACAGTGGAATAGCACCATTAAGACTACATAAGGAAAGATGTCTTACAAACACACTGGGGGGGAGTGAGCAATCAAGCTAATTACACTCATACAGTACCAGATAAAAACTGCACAAACACAATTGCAATTCAAGCAGTATAACACACACATGCTAATTAAAATAATGAATATTAAAATGTGTCATACATATAGGATGAAGCCTCAAACCACCATTCCACCAGGGATGCAGTATATATGCAACCTTTGCATATTAATTGGAGTGAGAGATTTATTTTTAAAGTGTGACAGCCAATATTTTGCAAAGACGTGAAGATGAATTTCGCTGTGACACTTTCATGTGTGAACAGGTCTCAAGTATATATTTTGTAGAGTAAAATTATTCAGCTGAAAGATGGATTAATTCTTTTTTTTTGACAATAGTGAGTGATGCTCAGTATAAATATTTTATATTTTAAGATGCTTTATCTTATTGACATGTCTGTTCCCATAGTGACATCATCTGCAGACTAATATGTGCGATATAATCTTGCCGTCCTGGCATGTTGGATGTACGTATCTTCATTCATGAGAGTCTGATACTGCAGAGTTCGCCTCTTCTCCTTCGTTTAACTGCACGACTCTCTTATCTCATAACAGTTAATGACTGTGATGTGCTAACCTTCAACAAGACTTCACTGATACATAGACAGTAGCTGCCATGTGAGTGCTGTGTAATTTACCAGCAATTAGACATAATTGACTTCCATGTGTCTGAATAGGCACAGAGAGGAAGTGGAGTGTAATTGATACCAGCGGACAGCGTCGGTGTTGATGTGACAGGGGAAATAAGGCCCTTCGATTATGGATAGTGATCCAGGAAGCTGAAATGTACGATACAGGGAGATGCATAAATACATATCCAGGCAGAGGGAGTCCACCCACACAAACACATACATATACACAGAATCATGTATGCATGCAAAGAAAGAAAAGGTTGATTCAGAATGGGATTATATTCTCATTCTCTTAACATTTACAAAGGAGTTCAGCTGCAACATTAACAAGATTAGAAGCAGTAGAATATGTGTTCTTGGATTCAAAACACTGCAGACAGTAGAATAAGGCTAGTACAGAAGTACTAGTTATAATAAGCAATATAACAAAAAGTAGTGGCAAGAAGGTCAAAACTTTTAACAAAGATAAGAGAACACAAGAGCTTTGGGAAACCTTAGGAATATATGTTAACAGAAAAAGTGTGAGCTGTCAACAGAGACTATACGACTTAAACAATGATATCGGTTAGAAGGGTAATCCCAGCACTGGGCCTGTGTTCTGCGAGTATCTCTGTTTTAGGGAGCAGCTGCTCAACAGGATGTGTTAAGGTTCATGCCGGGAGTGTTATCAGATTTTCCCTTTTAACTCCTGTCGTCTGCATTAAAGATGACTGCCATTGCCACCAGAAAGTCTTTCAATTATTAAAGCCAGTGTTTTATTTTTGATGAGCACTGATATGTCCACTACATGCCTGCGCATGTTAGTGCAGTGACTGTAGGGAGGTCTAGTGACAGGAGAGAAGCCTCGTATAAACCACAATGCTTCCCTTCAAGATGATACATGGTGATATTTTATAAATATAGCCAGTAAAGGAATGTTACTGTGTATGTCTGGCACGGTTTTTGCTTGGGGAGGAATTGTCTTATAAAACCTGGAGAGTAGAGTACAGTTTCAGGGTAGTTCAGTCTTTGGGAAATATACTTATTTACTTTTTGCTGAGCATTTGATAAAAAGATTCATACCTCTGCCATGTTTGTTTGCCATGTTAAATCTAAGGCTACAGCCAGCATCATTAGCATAGCTTAGCATAATGAGTGAAGTAGGGGGAAACAGGTAGCTTAAAAAATACACAACACATTTAAATTTTATTAATTACCACTTTTAATTTATTTAATCATCACAGAAAGAGAATTGGAAAAACAACTAGCTGTAGGTCTGTGTGCTGTAAAGATTTCTTGGCTGGGCAGAATTACTTACACGCATAAGCATATTTCTTAAAACGTGAATTCATTTACCATTAACTGTTAAAGATATTGGGGATTTATGTAAGTTTGTCTTTTTATGTGATACTACTGTTGTAGGCTACTAGCATTTTCTGCATCAGATCTGTGCTGTGGTTTAAAATGTATCTTTTCATTCTGTGTAATTTTGTTTCTGTGAAAGTCAGAATCACACTAATTGACAGAGAGGATGAGATGGAATGACCATCTCTTTGTACAGCAGTAATGGTCTTTCACTTCTAGAGTTTCAACCTTGACCAAATTCACAGTCCAGTCAGAGAATGAAACAGAAAAGGAGAGAGAGGTAGTGAAAGCTGAGGAGGTGGGAAAATATAATTGGTTTGCAGGATATGGTCCGTTCCTTTCTGCGACTGTTCCTGCCTCATCTTTTCAATATTCTTAGGGGTCCTCACTTCTGTCTCTCTCAGATGGAGTGAGTTTGTGGAGTAACTGCTCTCCCAGTAGCGACTTCAGACAGCATAGAATAGAATGAGGATCTTCCCTCTGCTGCAGAATGTGAACTTGTGTACCAGACGGTACAGGACCAGAGTGTGTGCAGAGCCTTCCTGGCCTACTGATGAGCAGTGTCTTCCTTGCCAGAGGCTGTCTGGACTAGAGATAATGCATCGTGGTTTAAGGTCGCTGGCCAAGCCCAGGGGTGTATAAACTTCTGCTGTTTTCAAGCCAAAAAAAGTATCCAAAAGACAAACTATAGCTGTTTTCTCTGGACTTGTTTAATTGAATTCAGGGATGCAGTCCATTAAGGTAGAAATCATCAGCAATAGCACAGTTTAACCACATTTGACCAGCCGTTTAGCGACAGCTAACGTTTAAAAATGTAGCCACTTTTGCCTCCAAAATGGCTGCCATGGGTTTGCCATGCCCACAAGGGTCCAACTGTGAACCCGCTCCCTTTTGCTCAGGATGAGAATGTAACGATATTTATTTTACGTATTTATTTTTTTTTACTAGGGACAATGCACATTAATCAACACTTTAATGTAAATCTGCTGGAGGTAGCTAATAAGCTAATTGTCTTCCATATTTGCAAATGTGCTAGTAAAAATTTGCTGTCAGAGAATGTTCAATATTATAGCTATAATTTCATCCTCTATGTTTTATTAAGGACATTTGTAACTAACATTAGTACAAGCAAGTTTTGAATAAAAAACGTAATGCTAAACTTATTGCTAACGTTAGTCGGGTGTTAATAAAGAGTAGCTTGTATAGCTGATAATGTGTTTGTCAAGTTATGTGTTATTATCTTCTTCTTATCAAGAGCAGAAAGGTGCAAATAAAAAAAGAAATATTTCTCCTAAATTCAGAATATGTTTAGCTACACCTGAAAAAAGTCAATCATTCTTTTTTTTTTAGGGGAAGTAAAACAAACTACAGACACATTGATACATTATCACTATATAGAGTTGTTTTTGCTAACATGTTAGCAAATAGTTGCCTACTTACACATGTAGCCGACACAGGGGGACATTTGTATTCATCTGGGGTAATTTTTTGTGGCAAAATGTAAATGTAAGTTTCATATTAATTCTCATTACAACTCTGTTTGGTCCACAAGGGAGGGTTCCTGAGGGAAATATCTGGCTCTTTAGCTGCCAAATGCTGGTTAGCAAGTTGCTAACACTGTCAGACTGCTGTTCAGTGCTGGGTGGTACGCAGCGTAGGGTTTAGCACCACTGCTTGTTTGAACTATGGACGTATAAAGAGAACTAGATACAGCGTTGAAGGGTATTCCATTCATTCTTATGAAAGCTGCTCAGAGAAGCCCAAAAACCCACTTCCCACTATAAAGAATTTACCTGGATGAACTTCTGGTTTAACGATACGCTAACTTGAATCTGGATAAAATTATTTAATTGTGTAGCTTTTCTGAACTTTCAAAATGTTATTGGACTGAACTGATCAAAATCAAGTACAATGTGAGTGTTTGTGACGCTCAGAAAAATGTGACCACAGTTTTACAGCTGTTTCTTTCACAATGAAAACGTATGTGATAAATCATTTTTGGGCCAGTGTGCATCATGTGACGGACGCCACTGCTGTGATTACATGGTTTGGCCACTATGTCAAAATGGCTCCAAAGCCTGCTTCTCTTCCTGTTGGCTTGGTTTGAACCATACAACCAAAACAATGTCTGCAGAAGGAAGTAATAGATAGACCTCAGGTCCTCAGTGAGGTCTGCATTGGGACTCTTCTCACCACGTTGCTTGAAAGCCTGTTATACATACTGTCTTTGATGATCACTTTCAGAAGTGAGGCAATACCTTCGCCCTGTTTGTCCTCTTCTTCTTCTCTCCTCCTCCTCTTCATCCTTCCATTCCTCTCTCCTTGTTGAATAATAGAAATGCCAAGTGATGAGACCTCAAACATCAAAAAGCCCATTTCCTAGCTTGACAGAGCAATTTACCTTTTCCCATATTCACTCACACACATAATTAAAAGTGGTGGATTGGACTGCAGTGTATAGACTGCGTATCTGTATAGCAGCACTGACTCAGAGAAGCAAGCACACACACATACTGCGAAAACATAAAACTGTCCGATTCACTGCGAGAGGAGAGTTTTCGATTAGCGAGCGATGGATTTATATATGGCTCTCTTTGTGTCTCTGCTACACACACACACACACACACACACACAGGCAGTCTCGCCATGTTCTTTCACTCTGTGTATCTTTTCCTGCCTTTCGCTTTTGGTCTATCTCTTTCTGTTCAGTCGTATCACATCATTTTTGCGCTCATAAAAATGAACAATGGGACTAAATCAGTTTTATCACTGCCGTTGTTTCCTCGTTACATGGTCAAATTGTCCCGATCTAATAAAAACAGCAGGGTAAGAGAGATTTTTCATCCTGTCATCGGCCTCTGTTGTGGACGTCAGTGAGACAGAAATATGTCTTGTGTCCTACATGTCCCTATGGATGACATCATCTAATTGCTTTAAAGTGAATGACTAAGTGGGTTACAGCTCATAATCTATTGATTTCTACTGTACCTTTGTACCAGATTACTCACTTATCATAATAATCACCAGTCTTGCTTCTTTCTACTCACCGATTTCCAATTGAAATGAGTTATTCTTTTCTTTCAATACAGACTGAAAGAGCTTGAGGGCTGAGTTTGAGTTTGTTTTGGGGATTGTAATCTATTAATTGTGTTGTACAGTACGCTTGTGAGGCCAAGCCCAGTCTGTTTTTTTTTTTTTTCTGTGCCGTAATTTCCACTACTGAGCTCACAGGGCAAGGTCGCGCTTCTCCGCTTGTAAAACAGCTTCGTAAGGTGACCTGTTGGCAGCAAAAGCCTTCGCCTCTGCCTCCTCGAGGCCGCCCAGACAGTGGCATAATGGTCTGATGATGTACCTCCGTGTATCGATTTAGCTACAGTACAGAAACGTACTTAGCCGTACTGTACTGCACAGTGGAGAAACCCTACTCCTGGCACCACATCAGAGAGGGTTCATATTCAATTCACTCAGCATTTACTGCACTTGGAGGTCAGGGAGAAAAGACTGCCATGCGCTCCTTTTTTAAAGCAGTTTCTTTGGTGTTTATCCAACTTTTAAGTTGTTAAAAAATGTTAGTGAAGACAGGGACAGGGACAGGGAGAATAATGAGGACATGATACTGAAATCTACTGGTTGTGCCCTTGGCCCTGTCAGCTAATTGGTGAGTTGGGTTTTGGAACGGCATGTCTTAGCAGTTGTTTTGCGTGGGCAGGTTGAAATTAGTGACGGGGTGGTTTGGTTAAGACTACTGCTTGAAGACACTGTCATTTCAAGCCGACGATAACTGTGAATATCATTTCTGAAGTCTCTGAACAAGACATTGAAGTCCTTCAGGGCTGCTGCCGTCTAAAGCTCAAGTTTAATACTTGACTTTTACTGACCACTGAACCCCCTCGTGGATTTAAGCAGTGCAATAATTAACAGCCTTTAATTCTAACTTTTTTTTTTTCATAATCAAAATGTGCAGTTTCTCCAAAGCAGATGTAAACAGCCACTCTGGAAAAAAAGAGCTGTGCCCGGCTATTCCTGAGGTGGAGAAAAGCTGTTTAAGTTGACAAGGTAGAGGAAGTGCTGCTGGAAGTGTTGATAGCAGTTGCTCCTGTGCTCATTAACAGTCTGTATGGGCCCATTGGATGTGTTGTGAGATTTTATTGTGGGTTCGAGAGCTGGACATGGTGGTAGTCAATGGAAGAAAAACAGTGTGTGTGCACATCACACTGCCTCAATACCAAGTGCATTTGACTCAGCGTAGAATTTCCTAAAATATTTCATGTTTTTTTTTTTATATTAAAGATATATAATCTATTTTAACTAGCCTATATATTCTAGCATGAAAAAATGAAGATGGCTAATACTTTAAACTAATTGCTTTTTGAATATTATATATTATTGTGTTATTATATCCATCATATGTACAATGTGTTGTCAAAAACCCAAAGAAATTATTTATATACTAGACTCTTGATTCTTTTAAATTTAGCATTGCCTAGCATGTTTCCGGATGGCATGATATCTTCTAATATCCCTCCTTACACACACAAATACACAAATACACACACTCACACACGCCAGCTGTCAGCAGTCTGTCAAGGCAGAGAGATGAGTGATCTGCTGATCAGAATGTGATTTGTGAGACGGTCAAAAAGACAGACAGAGAGAGAGAGAGAAAGAGAGATATATGTCTTAATGTGGTTGAGAGGAACGGCGTGACTTGGGTCTGAAGAAGAAAATGGGCTAAAGCTGATTTGTGAAAGAACTAAAGTGAATGACTGTGAGCATGTTTGTGTGTGATAAAAAGAACGAGAGAGGATGATTCTGGGTGTATCTTAAAATTTAAACTTTTGTATGTTTGAATGCATGTGCAGATTTGTGGAACACCGAGTACCATGAATCATATACATATATATAGTTACAGGTCCAGTATATAACATTGAGGACGATCTGTTGTAAGAAATGGAATATAACGTTTCCTTAGAATATGTCGTTTTTATCTACAGAGAGAGCGGGTCCTCTTCTACAGAGGCCTCCGTGTTGAACCGCCATGTTTTTACAGTAGGCCAGAACGAATAACCCAAACACTCTAGATAGGGCCTTTTGCATTTTTCCTACCAAAGTTTCTCCTTTGCTTGAAAGGGAAGGCGAAGTGTGGGAGTTAAAGTTTGCGACTATACACTAAATGCCACTGAATCCTACACACTGATTCTTTAAGAGAACAATTTTGTATGTCACTGTAAGAGTTATAGTTATAGATCAATACACTCTTTTATCGTTAGTTTGAATATCTAGCTACAGCCAGCAGGTGGTTAGCTTAGCTTAGCCTACAGACTGCAATGGGAGAAACAACTAGTCTGGCTTTGTCCAAAATTGACAAAATCCACCTACCAGCACCTGTACAACTCACTTCTTATCACTTTGTATCTTGTTTATTTAATCCATTACAAAACTGTAGTCACTAATAGGCGTGTATATTCACATCATGCCATGCCCAGTGTGGGTTTAAACTGTAGGTTGTAATCTTAGCCTGATCCAGACAATAGGACAGTAATGTCACACACAGTAATTTACCTCCCCCCTACTATCTGTCTTGTGCAGAAGTGACACAAAAGAGAAAGATGACAAAGAGAAACATGTTGAGGATTACTGTGGTTTTGCTGATCATATACGCTGTCAAAGGCGTAGCCTCTGGATATGAAACTACTAAAGTTTCCCCATTGTGCTCTTATTGTTGGGATATGGCTAATACCTGCTAGTGATTACAAGAGCTTACGAAAACAAGAATGTACTTTTGGATAAGGATAATGATGATGACAGAGAGATCTTCTCTCCACCCGGCTCTGTATTTTTCTTCTTTTTCTCTTCGCTCTCTGTCTGTTTCCTCCAAGTTAGTGTCTGTCGGTGTCTACTTGTGATCTATGGCCTCATTTGCTGTGTTTTTCAGTGTGTCCAGCCAAATGCATGACAGATGAGAGCACAACAGAAAGACAAAGGGGCAGAGAGAGAAGAAAGTAAATTGGACAGACAGATAAATAAATAAAAGACTTTAAATTTCTGAAAGAAATTTAGATCTTGCTATTTTTTATTATACACCTGTGTGTGAGTGTGTGTGTTTATGTGTGTATTTATGTGTGTATTTATACTGTACGTCTTTTATCCAGAGTGGATGTACCGCCATGCTGTGTATGTGGAGAGCAACCTTGTTTTCAACTGTTATTCACATCCACATGTTAAAGTTCATATACTTTATTAACTCACATGTGCCGACCATCTTTATGTGCAAATAGTGTACGTCAGAATGTGCACACCATAAATTGCGTATCTGCGGCCACTTTGCTGCTGGTTACGTGTGCGTATGTATGGCAGTCTTAAAATCCTGCTGGCGGGCAGAATAAGCCATCCATCAGCCTATTGTGTCGTGATTGCGCCTTATATTCTCTCCCATATTATACAGATGGGACAATTACAGCCGGGCCTATAGCTGCGGCTAGCCGGGACCGCACGGGGCCCCATATGTGGAATGAAACATCAGTCGCAATTACATTTGTGTGTCTTTCTCATCCATCCTTCTCTCTGCGTCCCTCATCCCCCGCCTCCCCCTCCTTCCACTCTCTAACCCCCTCCTCTCATCAGCCACTAGGCAAATTAAGAGCCTCTCTATCATGACCCAAATGAGAGAGGCTCATTTGTAGCTGTTATTTATTTGTAATAAACGCCCCCCTCCCCCCCATCATCTCCCCTGTTCCCCCTCTTTCCTCCACTCCAGAAAAACATGACCAAAAAGGGGAAAAAAAGCATCTGAATCCCAATGGAAGTTTTTTGTTTCTTTTCTTTTTTGTCACAAATGCTGTCCATTATCAGTTTGAAGACTAAAACTAACAGGTGAAATGGACATGTTTTCATTGCAATCTCATTCTTTCTATTTTGCCCGACCTCCTCTCCTAATTCCCCCCCTTCCTTGCCTTCCACCTCCCCGCCTCCCACCACTGTCCACAGATGAATGTGTTTTCCTTCTGCCGCAGCAAATAGGCCGGGGATGAAAATACCATATTTAATATAAATAGGTGGTTCTCACTTACTTACTGTCAGACACACACACACACCCACACACACACTCACTAGCCACCTCAGTAAGACAAAGAGTCTTTGGCTGAGCATCTCCCGTTTCCCATCCCATTATCTGTTTTCTAAAACTCAATAATTGAACTGTTCCATTGGAATACATCATCCGCCCCACTACCACAAAGCCCCATTGAATAAACTTCTCTCCCTCGCTGTTGTGCTTGAGCGTGACATGTTTTTTTTTTCCTCCTCCCTCTATCAGATAGGCTGTATTACTAGCGTGGTATTTGTCCAGGCGCAAGTAATGACTGCAATTTGCTGCTATTTGGTGTCGTGTAAGAGGCCTGCACCTGGTAATGGTAGCATTATAATAGTTATCATACACAGGTTACTATTATCATGCTATGAATCTGCCATAAGCTATTGTGTCCAACTGTACATCAGAGTGACACAGGAGGAGGAGATGTACAGTCTGATGATAAAATGGAGGGATTACTGCCATCACATTGAGAGGTGTGCTGTTATGAAAGCTGTCTAGGGATGCAACTTTATAAATAACATCATACTAGGAACATGTTTATCCCTGCCACAAAAGGCACTTTATTTGTATTGGAATGACTTTGCTAATATGGCACAGCAGGGCTGTTTAGTTAGTTTAGTCTGTCTTACTCATTGATGCTTTATCTGACTGAGGCTTGTGCAAGTTAAAATCTATGGCCCTGACCATGGCTCTGAAATATCAGCAGCCTGACTGCGCTGTGTATTGATATATCCATGGCACTGTCCATGGTGCTCAAGTAGCAGATGGCCCTTTTCTCTCAGTCCCACCCTTCTCCCAGTTTCATCTTGGATCTTTGATGTTCTCTGGTCTAACCTATACTCAATTCTATACTAAATCTAAACTCGATTTGTCCCCTATATTTTGTTAATTTGGACATACTGCTTGATTTATGTGCTTCCACCATGACGTAGTTAAATTGTTTTACAGTCGGGTGAGCACAGGGCTTTTAATTTTCAAATGTGAAAATGTGTCTGACTTCCTGCCTACGTGATCTGTTCTGTGTAACCTGACACGGCTGGTTGCAGCTTCCATCTATCTTAGTTTTTTGTGTTAGAATGCTAACATTTGCTAATTAGCACTAAACTTACAACTGAAGCTGATAAGATATTTCACTGTGAAAGTGAAGTGAAACTTTAGTCTGCTGGTGGCACTAGATGATCAGTCAGGGGACGTGTGAACCAAATTTCATGGCAATCCATCCAATAGTTGTTGAGATATTTCAGTAAATAAACAAAATTATTAACCTCATGGTGAAGCTAGAGGGGAAAAGTATAAATACTTAAATTCTTTTAGTCTGGCCCATGTCCAATCCACTAACATGGAGGGGGCGGGGTGTATGACCTATACCGCAGCCAGCCACCCGGACCTGATCGAACTGTTTTGGCCTTACTTTTGTAGAGCTGTCATGTCGTCCATCTTTCTTTACAGTCAATGGGAGTGTACAGTGAGATAAAAACCAACATATGCATTTTTGTCTGATTAATCATGCAGCAGTTGTTCAGGCAAAAGACATAAAAATAGAGTCTGATTTACTGTTTGAAGGTAGAGAAGTAAAAAAAAAAAGAAAAGAAAAACAGTGTGTAAAGGTAGAGCTTCCTCTTTGAAGGTTTCTACACTGCTGTGCCTGCAGCTGCCATTAGAATTCACCCTCACCACCCTCCAGCTCACCTGGTGTGCCCCCTGCCTTTGCAGTGTTATTGATGTTGTTCTTCACCTGACTGAGGCAGTTGGAGGTGTGTGTGCGTGTGTGTGCTCACATGTGTCAACGTGTCTTGGGTGGTCAGTGTCGTATTTAAGTATTTAACAACTGCCCCAGAAAACTTTTAAAGGATAACTCCTTGACTTTTAAGTATTTAACATCCTGGGTGAAACTCAAGGTAACTCTTCCTGATAATCGTGCAGACAGATGGTGGATGGTATAAATGCAGGCAGTAGCACAAAGCATGTCTGTTTAATGATAACTGCAAACACAACTATGTGTGGAAATTGACTTCGTAAATGATAATTCCCCTGATGTTTGGGTTCTTCTTTGGTTGCAATTTAACAGGCAGGTAAATTTGAACAGCATTGTTTTATGATCAAGTTCTCCAATTTCCCCAAAGAGAACACTGGAGTTTCATCTTATCTTAGTCATGCAGACACACAGATGGCAGCCGGTAGAGATTTAGCGGACAAAAGGAGTAATCCTTGATGTTTATCTCAACGGTGTTAAGTACAATAGCATATTCTTTTCAAGGAATTCCCAGGCATTCAGTAAACTTGGCCCTCTTATGTTCTGATGAGGGCTCATGCAGACATCTGTCAGCCATGTGTAAGATTAAAAAAACAGGAATGAAGGTCGAGTATTTCCTTTTTGCTCAATTTTCATTTGAGTGCTGCAACTCCCATTTTAAAGGATGATTCTGAAGCTTTAGTTCTTGACAGCATGAAGGTTATATAAACATATGTTCTTCTTTATTTACAATTAAAGTTTGATGGGATATCATTTGTCAGAATGTGTGGTAATTAAGTCAAGGCAAAACAGCCCTGCAAAATAGGTTCATTGCTGCATAAAAGACCTTAAAGGGGTACTCCAGCAATTCTTTAGTCATACATTCATAAATCTGGGGGACTTGCATGGTAAGAAAAGCAAGGTAAAAATTGATGCAATAGAGGCAGCGATATCCTCAGTTTTAGTCTTGGGTGGTCAGTGTTGTATTTAAGTATTTAACAACTGCCCCAGAAAACTTTGCCTTAGACTCTCAGTTTGGTCCAAATCGTAACTTTCTCACGTATGTGTGTGTGTGTGTGTGTTTTCGCCTGAGGCAGTTTCCTGTCTGCCAATCCATCTGTCACCTGTAAACTGCAGTACCACTTTTAAGTAGTAGCACTCAGAACAGTTTTCTTTCAGTTTCAGTCTGTTACAGTTCAGTTCACTTGTAATGCAGTTTTCATACTACCAGTGAAAAGAGGGGATTCTTCAACATGCAACAATGGAAAATTCCATAATAATAATACCCATCTCATTAAAATAGCAAGATAATACAGGTCATGTATGCACAGTTGTTAACCTGGCATCCTGTCATATATGAATTTATAGGTGATGAAAAGTAAATGTGAAGTGACCAGAAGGCTGTTTTAATTTGAAAGGACGATGTCCAGACTTTTAAGATTGTTTTCCGGTTCTGGCTCCAGTGGACAGTTGTAAGCTATTTACTTTTTTTCTAGATTCTGTTTACATAAACTGCTTGCTTGCATCAGTGCTTCCTGATCCACTGAAGAACTGTGGGCAGTACACAGTATGTTTGTCAGAGGGTGTAAGCAGTTGTAAGCAGCACCTCCAGAGCTGTTTATCTCTGATAGTCACAGTGGGCTCATTCCTTTAATCTCATGTTCCAGGCACAGGACACCTCCGGTAGATCCTGTGTGCATCAGGCCTATATGATATAAGCTGTTTGAAGGTGGTATACACAGGGTTTGTGTGCTATATTAACCAGGTGTGTGTTCCTGTGTGTGTGTGTGTGTGTGTGTGTGTGTGTGTTTTTATTTCCAGGTCACCCGTGTACCAGTGGAGAGTTGTGAGCAGTACACCTCCTGTGGAGCCTGCCTGGGATCAGGAGACCCTCACTGTGGCTGGTGTGTGCTACATAATGTGTAAGTGCATAAACTGCTTACTATGTTGTATCCGTGCAGTAATTTCAGGGGTTACAGGAAGTGGGTGCTCTGCAGTTATTTCTAATCTCTTATTGGGCTGGACAGAATTGTGGAAATTCTGTCAACATTTTTTATTAGTCATATTTATGTTCATGGCCAGTATTATGTAGACCTGTTTGACACTGCATTTGTTAACACTCCAAATGTCAGAGTGCGCCACATTTGTAAGGGTTGTGTTAAAATGCATATTTAATAATTCTGCCATAATATATTTATTCATATGTATTGTGTGGATCAAAAATGAGTTAGCACTTTGCTAATCCAATTTAGCTCATACTCAAGGCCTGTGTATGCTCAAAATGAACCAGTTTCTCCCAACCATATCTGCAGGCAAAAGTATTTATTACTCTTCAGACTTTTCTACCAAATTAGCTCTGGTTTTTGGACCAATTCAGTTCAAGACTCTTAGAACCTTGGTGCTATCTAGCAAACCTGTGTTTCCACCAGTTTTGAGTAATCAAGGACGCATCATCAGGAGGGCATTGCACAGTGCACAACAACCTGTAGAGTCTGACACCCACCTCTGTTCACACTTCAGGTCAAGCAAAAAATGCTATTTTTGTTTCCAGCTGGGATCCAACCTTTTGGGTTCCAAAACAATTTATTTTTGGTTGAATGCTCTGAATGGTTCAAACCAGCATGAACCAGAATGGAGTCAGTTCCACACCATGCCATGAACAGTGATAGAGGCAACGATCTTTCAAATGGGGATAACACCTCACACTTTCAGGCAGTCTTTTTTTTTTTACAGCGACTGACAGTGTAGCCCTCATTTGTACATATGAAAAGGGAGCTGGAGCAAGAAGTTCAAACCTTTCCTACTTAACTCCGTATAGGGCCAATTGTTCACAAAGTTACAAAAGTTGCTGTACCCGTTGACTTGATGATCTCACAAGCACATGATTCGACTCATACTGACCTCTTTACAGTCCAATCAGCATCAAGTTGGCCAATTTAAATTTCCTAATGATTTAAACGCCATTTGTAGCAAATTATATCCGGTTAGATTTAGCGGAAAAGGCTCTGGTCAAGGAGGGAGCTCTTCAGACAGAACGTGTCATCAGAGTAATAGTGAGAAGTGTCAGGTTTTGAAGGCCACCATGTACACCTGTGTCGATAGCCAACCAGCTGATAAATGTGGCACTGATGGTGAAGCATGAATGAGCAGCTGGTGCCAATCAGCTAATGCAAGTGCAACTTCAGAGCTCTGCCTGAACAGACGCTATATACACATTTGGTTCACTCTGCTTGTGTATTGGTTTTATATTCGACTGTGGTGCTATACTGGGTTTCTTTTCCTCACACAGCCTTAGAATTATTTATAAGCGCTCTTAAACTTTGGTGAGCCATAGATTAATTTTGATTAATGCAACCCCTGGTTACATACTACATATTTTTGACAGGATAGAAAATTCATGGTCCTAAGAACCAGACTGTCTCTCTCGACACCCTTAAGTGCCGTTGAAAGAGTGCAATATTTCTAGTTATCATATCTGCACTAACACACCTTATTCCAGTCACTGCCGTGTGAAGCCCTTTCACTATATACGCTGCTCATTTCTGCTCACTTCCCTAATCTACTCCCATACATCCATACACCTACTAATAAACACTGAAACCCAGCAAACTAAATATATTTTACTTAAACAAGGACAACAGTAAATAGGATTAGTGTTAAAACTTTAAACAAGTCTGAATTCAATCTTACCAAGGTTTCTGGATGGAGATGGTGATTGTAGTGTCCTCTGTCTCTAGATGTTCGAGGAAAGATCGGTGCGAGAGAGCAGAGGAGCCTCAGCGTTTCACCACCAGAGTGGAGCAGTGCGTCCGACTCTCCGTCCAGCCCGACACAGTCTCTGTCACCATGTCAGAAGTGCAGGTACAGTGTGTGTGTTTAGATGTGTCATAGTGTGTATATTATTTGTGTGACGGGGAGAAGTGGAAGAAAGAAAGATGGACAGCAAAAGTGAACAAGATAGATCTGGAATGAGACTGAATAAAGCTTGTTCTTGTGTTGTCACTGACAATCTGTCCATCATTTCAAACGGAAAAGTAAGTTTTAGCCACATATCTTTTCTGCTGTGGGTCAATATCTTTCTTATTGCATCACTAATGAAGTATATCGCTTTTAAATGTTGTTGTCCCTCACCTTTCTGCTTTCCTTCCTTCTCTTAGTTGGTAATTCAGACGCAGAATGTGCCCAGTCTGTCTGCTGGAGTGAACTGCTCCTTTGAGGACTACGTAGAGACAGAAGGACGAATCTACGGTGGACGGATCTTCTGCTTGTCTCCCTCTACAAAAGAGGTGGCCCCCATCACACGAGACCAGGGTAAAACGAAAAATATCCCAGAATTCTAAAAATACACTGTGTCTGAAAGGTGTGGCATTGCAGATTTATGTTGTGACCTCTTTTAATTTTGCTTTCTGGGGTCTACCTGAAGAAAAAGTTTGATTTGTAAAAATAGACATTCTTAAAGCTAAGTCAGTATTATTGAATATTATTTCATCATTCAGTTTCATGATCATTATTGAATATCAATCAAGATTATTATACTTTTTGGATTTCAAAATGCCTTTTTTCAAAAGTTTTAATTTCATATTGACATTTTTCCTTATAACGTTTATGTTTCATGTCACTTTTCATTCGGACACATTTTTTTCATAATGTTACAGTGGCAGTGGTGTTGTCAACAGTCACCGCACTCTCACATGTTTCTCCTCATACAACTACTTATTTTAAAATTTATAAGATTGAACACTTTGGGGCATCTGTTGCCGTAAATCCTGCTACCACAGTTGTCAACCTGACCAATTCTGACACTTAAATGTACTACAAGGCGTTTATAACTGGTTATGAAACACTCTAATTTACTCATGCCTCTATATGACCTACATAAACAAATTAGACCGTCAGCAAGAAGATTTGATATTCCTTTGTAGTTATTTTTAATGCCTGCCACCGGGTCAGATTTGGTCGAATTCCCTGTGAAATCAATAAAACAAGGTGGTTTTGTCCACAGGGGTTGCCAGAATCAACACAAAATGAAAGTTCCTCGTTGCTGCTTTGACAAAGTTTTATTTTGCAGAGAAGAGAGACTCTGCGTCATTCTGGGTTTTTCGGTTGAGCAGTTTTGATGCTGCATAAACATAAATTGTTTGCTTCATTCAGCCTGCTCATTCAACTGTGTGAAAACACGAGTCGTTCTGCTCTTTAACTGCAACCATTTCTTTGTGATTATCAAAACAAGAAACTGCTGATTCACAAACTCACAAAACCCGTAAATGTATATAGACAGCTGAACCGTTTCCTCCACCGAGTAACTTCTCTACCAATTCTATTGATTCTGCTCCAGGCTCTGCTTTGTTTGCAGCAGAAACACTGTGGCTCCAAATGTCAGCTATATAGGAATTGACAACTAACACCTAAAATGAGGCTGTTAACATTTCAAAATACATTGCCCCGGCTCAGGCATGATCCTGGGTTCATGAAACATTTTACATACACTATATTTGATAATATCAGTTGTTCACTATAGCACTAAAGCGCTGGTAATATGGTGTTTTGTGACTCCTTTTAGGTGACCAACGTGTAATAAAGTTGTATCTGAAGTCGAAGGAGACGGGAAAGAAGTTTGCTAGCGTGGACTTGGTCTTCTACAACTGCAGCGTCCACCAATCGTAAGTTCTCTTTTGGATTGCAAATGTTTGTTGTTATGTATGAATGGATTGGAAGGAGGTGGAAGAAAGGAGTGAGAAAAAAGTTATCTTTTGCAAGATAAATAGCCCGAGTGTTATTTCCAATATACAATGACAATACACACCCAGCAAGATGCAGACTGGTGGAAAGCATTGATCAATAGAAAGGTGACTGTGGTTACTTACCAGAAGCAATAATGCTAAAATATTGGCCTGCAAATAACTCCTATAATGGAGAATGGAAAGAACACTGTGTGACCTCTGCTAATTCATTATTCAATGTATTCAAGCTTTTTACAAATCAATTAGTTAATTAAATCTCAAGCAATGAAGGGACTACTGGTGAGTGAAATAATAAATCGATTCCTAACCATGCAAGACCTAGAAGGGCAGCCAAGCTTGGGTGGCTAAAATACGTCAGCCGTGTTTCTTGGAAATGAATTATCCCTAATTTAAGTATAGTAATACTCAGCACTTGTGGAGAGCAGTTTTTGTGTTTTATACATGGCTGAGTCGGTTATTTAGGAAAGATAGCTAGATAGAAAGCAGGGGAAGGAGAGAGACTAAACAGAGAGACTTACACAATCTTTACACAAATAGTATGTAATGATAGTGTAGCTGTAGTGTTTCTAACATCAACAATATTACTTTAGTTGAGGAAATATTATTTTTATTAGAGTTACATTTTATTGTCTTCTATCAAAACTGCAATCGACTGAAATTTTAAAAAATGAGCGAGAGCCAAAATTTTAGTAACAGTTACAGTAAGATCTCTTAAAGAATTGTAGAAATTAAAGTTGTTTTAGTCGTTTTGTTGGATGTAATGACAACTCTCAGCTGTAGCTAATTAACCTTTCAAACTTAATTATGTGAGGCGGCCAAATGAACTGCAGCCGCTGTTGCCTGTTTAATGTTATCTGCTCTCTGCACGCTGGTGCTGCACGATTATTACTGTTTGTGAAAAAAGAAACATTATTCTGTGTTCATGTTGAAAATTGGAGAGTGAACTGTGAAGTGACCAACAGCTGGTGGGTAGCAGACAGAAGTCAGAATCTTACAGTTTTTTAAGCATATCCTATCATTGTTTTAGATTATCAATTTGAAACCTTTCAATAAAACCTCCAGAGATGTCATTATGCAACAATTAGCATATTTAAAGATTTACTACATGTTACCCAAATGAAGTTAAAATGTAAGTGACTCAAGCTAACTAGCTTCATCATTATAAAGCTAGTTAGCAGACATTATGTTTTTATGTAGGCTGTAGAACACTGACATAAACTAAATCTTGTAAACTAACCTTGTCAATACGAGAGTAAATCAAGTTGCACATTAAATGAGAAATAGTGGTGACTCTCTTTAAGCTGATGTCTGCTCAAAAAGTCACTAATTTGTTGGTCATCTGTCAGTTATTAAAACTTAAAAAGATAGGTACATTGCATCATTTCTCAGCAGACATTTGTGTACTTGCAGCAAACTGGTTTACTTAGAAGATTAGTCCCCTGTCTAACTGGCTTAAAATAAAAGAACCTTGGCAAGACCTCAACAACAAGCATCAGCATCATTGTATCTCTTTTTTCTTTTTTATGTGGAAACCAGATACATTTGTGATTATGGTTGATTCAAACTGATCTTGTTTAATGCCATGTAGACCACAGAACACAGCCTGGAGTTAAAATCGCAATTAAAGTAGTCAGGAAAAATTATTAGTCAGAAAAAGACATTTGTTCAATCAGTTGTTCAGCTTTAATTGTGGTTTTGTCTCTTAATGCCAGTGAGGGTTTTCAATTGAACTTACACAAAGAGAGGATGTAGAGGGGGGGGGAGCCGAGCAACAGTGAGATTGGCCTGACAATGAATGAAGAATGTGTTCTTAATTGACTTGCCTTGTTAAATAAAGGTTAAATGAAAATAAATAAAATGTCGACATTCCCTAAATGACTCTTGGCTGCTCCTCTGAAGTCGCTGAGTGGGATTCACTGGGTTGCACACTCTCCCTCTCTCCCTCTTGTCTCCTGCACCTGGCACAGACTCGCATCTCGCATTTAGGTATCTGCACTTTGTGTCGATACACCTGAAATGAAAATGCATCTGTGGCATACTCAGAGTGGATTTCTCTTTTCTTGCCAAGCGTAGATTGATGACAGCATTACTTCCTCTCCTAATGTTTACATCATTTAAAATATCCTTTTGCTCTATCCATTTTGGGCTTTTATTTTTTTTCCCCCTTGTAAAATAGAGGAATAGTAAAAGCCCCTTTTCAGTCAAATAGTAGCAGAAACTACAGACTCAGTAACTCTGTGTCTCTCTTGTGTGTTACTATTTGGGTTCATGTTTGCAATGCATATGAAGAACCACGAAGATTAGGAAAATAGACTATTGATGAATTTGAGAAATTAGACTCAGAGGTTCCTCTACTCAAAAAGTTCCCGAGCCAAAATACTGAAGAGTTCAAAGCTCCAAAACTACTAATTATGACAATAACCTTTAATTCCTGAATCACCAGCCTGACAAGCAAGTAATAAGGAGTGTAAAGTCCACTTGTCATGCTTTCATTCTCTGTCATGCCGCCGTCCTTCCCTGACTCCCTCCCTTTAGCCCCCTGGCCCTCTTTTCCCTTTTCTGTCCCCAACCTTCCTCTTGTCTGCCTATTACTTTCTCTTTTCCCATCCCTCTCTGCACCCGTCTCTCCCTCTCCTGGCCCCGACCCCTCTTAACCAACTCCACCCTCCCACCCCCCACCTCCCTTCTCCCTTTTCTTGCCCCTCTCTCGTTCATCAAGCCCATTTTATTGCCTGCGCTCTGCTCTTGGCCCCGCATATATCTGCATAGTAATAGGCCGTTAATTAGCTCGAGCCGGGGTGCCTGTGTGGAGATCGTCATAATGGAGTGGGTTTGGAGAGAGAGCTCACCTGGGCCACTTCTCAGGGCCTCCAGGCCTAGTTCAATGGCTTTGATTCATTTTTTCTGTGAATGTGTGTGTGGACATGTGTGTGGAGTTTTCTGTTTGTTCTTTGCGAGTTAAGGAGTGTACAGGATGCGTCAAAGTAACTGCGTTGTAGTGTTTATTTGTGCATATTTGTGAGCATGCAGGAAGTGTTTTCTCGTGTGTGTGTGTGTGTATATGTGTGTGTGTGTGTGTGTGTGTTTATGCTTCATACCCCTGATTAACCAGCTCACCTTGCCCTCCTCTCTTTGCTGCATAAACAGGCGTGCTGCTGTTTAAGCCTTTGATGTTGGCTTCACTGGCCCCCTCAGGACTCTGCAGGACTGTAAAACTACAGTGCAGTTATTACCGCAGCAGCTGTAACATAAACCCACATATTATACACCACTCCCCCTCCGCCGTCGGCTTTCGCCTCTGAACCTTTGACACCGCCTGTCGGAAAGGTGCAGGAGCGGTGGTGTTCAGCAGCAGATAATGGAGTTGCGGCATCGTGGGTGGTGGGCGGGTGAAAGTGTAGCACGGACTCGCAACAGCACAGACGTACAGTATCAGCACACATGCACTTAAGCAGAGTAGCCGGCAGGCGAGCACCCAGACGGGCTCGTGTGCAACTTCACACAGCCTCGCTCAACACGCTCGGAGGTGTATGGCACCACGCAGTCTCATACAAACACACACAAACAGGTGCATGCACAGTCGGAAGGAGCATGCAGAGACAGAAGGCACAAGACTTGGCACAGCAAATTGTGCTGCAAGCTATTTACATACACTGTTACAATATTAGAAATTTGCATTAAAAAAGAGGTTTGGAATAGTTTAATTGAGCATTCGGGAGGAGGAATAATACATCTTTAAAGAGAGGAAGGGAAACAAATGGGAGGGAGAGCGCTGGAGGGGAAGAGAAACTTGCGCTCCCCGAGAGCTGGTGAGGGAGAAGGCAACTGAGAAGGAGGCATGAAGAGGGAAGGAGAGATATAAAGCAGAGTGTTAGCAAACGAGACGGAGATTGTGCCCATTGTGTCAGGAATAATGCGTCCCACACAGCTAAAAGGTTAGCGCCGCAGCCTCAGGCCACCATGACCATTACAATATGAAAGGGCTGAAAATCTATGCAGTGAAAAGAAGCACTCAAGGGGGGGGGGGGACCAGCCCACACTCCGGCCCCTATGAAGGGCCCTCATGCTGGCAGACCATTCGCACAGAGACCAACTGTACGTCACAACTACATTATCCACCTGCCACTTTTAGATGCATCTTGTTGGAAACAGTTTAGTTAATCTTTTCTGTAATTACATCACTATTACTTGATGCAAATTTTTATGACAATACTTGTTGGTCCAATTCTTCTGATAAGTGTGACCCGGTTTAATTAAACTGAGGGTTGAGACTCACAGACTTACTGCTTTTGGACGTCGCCGTGACAAGATGCAATAATATCTTATAATGAGTCTGAGTCCCCTGTTGAGATTCTAAACTTCTCATTTGGTTCCTGCGCTTTGTAACTTAATGATGTATGCATGGTTTTATTGCTGCTCACTTTGGAGCTTTATTGGATAAAATACAAAGAGGTCTATATATAGATCGCATAGCACAGCCAGTCTTATCTGTCTTCTAAACAGTATACACATGAAAGATATCAAACCAATCAGAGGTTTTCATCAGAATCACAACATCCCTATAGTTCAGATTAGGCTATTAAATCTGTATGCTTTGTGCCTCAAAATGGGTCACTGGCTTGGTCGGCACATGTTGGCATGTTGTGGTGGACTTTAGATATAAGGCCTACCTCCTAATTGGCAAAGAATTGCAACTTCATGTGTGACTTCCTCCACCATTGACCAGAATTAAATGAGCGAATGATCGTTCACTCCTTTCATATACGCTTGTGCGGGGCCATCGCTCGCATATCAACAGCTTTGTTCCATCGATCGCACCTCGCTAGAACAAAAGCTCAGAGAAGATGAAAAGGCATTTGACCCGGCTCTGTTGCTAGGCCTTGTTAAATAGCAGGGGATTTTATTGACTACATTGCAGCAGTGCAGCCACTTACCCAAGCCAGTTGTCCAGGCATTGACAGCTCTACTGTAGGACAAGCCTCCACTGCCCAGGTGAGCCAGAGGAATGCTACGATGTCAACATGGGCGACAGCTTGTGTGTATAAGTGGGTCTATAAGCGTGGGTTATTGCAGACACGGGCGCGCAGACACCCCTGTGAATGTGTGTGCACACGTCCCTGCAACAAGAAATCAATAAACCCTGGGGTTAATGGTGAGGAGGAACTGGCTCACCAGCTCTACTAACAAACATCTGACTGTTAGCATAACCTTAGTCCACCCTTCTCCCCATGGAAATCCACTGGCATTGATTATAAGCCTTGCGGTGCAGTTCAGTCTCACTAGCTTATCTCTGACTGTATGAAGCCCACTATCCCTCTGTCACAGCAATACAGGCTATTTAGGAGTTAACCCTCAAAAAATCTGAATAAAGCAAGGACAGAAGGACAAAGACAGAGCAAGGATTAGACTGAAATCCAATTTAAAGTCAGTCTTTCCGGCAGCAGGGTGGCATTGTAAGCTAAGCAATTGTCCTTCAGTTTGGAGGACCCGGTTTTAAACCCCCGTGGTGGCTCATTACTGTGGTGTTTTTACACTAGGCTTGTCAGAGATCACTTGTCAGTCAGACAGTAAAGGTGGTGTTGTGATTTATGTTTCCTTTGACCTAACTGTTTAAAAGTTTGAGTTCCAACACAAAACCACTCCCAAGCAAAGACCAGATAGCAGCTATTTGTGAACTTGATGTAGATTGAATCACTGGTGTGTTGTATATGTCACTTATAAGGTAGCAACAGCAGCAGTAAAACTGTACAAGCTGACACATACACAGCCTTATCATCATGTTGCCTTAAAATTGTTATGGTTCATGCTAGCAAACAACAGCCCAATTACATGAAATTGAGCAACTTTAAGCTAATGCTGTCCACCATTTGGTGCTGGTAAGCCGCCATACAGTGAAATGTGCCATGAAACCAAGACAAGCTAAAAAAGACTTAAAAACTCTGTAGAGTCCCAAATTCTCTGTTGGTTTGTCCCTTTGAGCAACCACTTATACATTACATGTCATTTAAAGCGAAAGGTTTGTCTTTCAAGATGCACACCTCACGTCTTTCTTATAGGTTCATTAATTAATATGTGTTAAACAATAGCTATTTAAACCCTTCTTTTAGTCTTCATGCTAAGCTAAGCTCACAGCATGCTTTCTGTAGCTTCATATTTAGCGTACAGACACAAGAGTGGTTTCAACTCGCCCTTGGCAATAAGGAGAATAAGCGTATTTACCACAATGTCGGACTCAAACCCAGCGAAAAGACTAGTTAGCAAAGACCTTTAGAAGCATATAGCATTAGTAGGATGAGCTTGAAAAAGTGCAATATTAACCATGGCATAGGCTACAATCAGCAGTTCAATGCAACATTGTGAAAATAAATCTGGAGAGTAGTAACTGGGTGATGAATAGGCTACATACAGTGGACCCCACAGGTTCCCAATCAGTTCCTTTGGGTGTGAGTTGGCGAGCAGAGACTGTGGGCGTGCAGGGGTTCAGTTGAAGGAGGCCTGATTGAGTACAGTGACAGACAGGACTGACGTAACATGTAATTAGCATTTGCTTTTCTTAAGGCAATTAAGAAATTTAGTTCAGAAGTGGTATAAAGACTACAAAGCCAGGACTTTTGCTAGTTGAAAGAGAATATCAGGATTATTTTAAGAGTTAGGCCTATTGAACATCAACCACTGTCAGTCTCTGTAATTATTGTTTGTTTAACTTTTAACTTCTTTTCATCATTTTGCAACAAAGTCATTGGCTCAAAATTAAGTTTTTCCTCAGTTAGCAAAGATTTCTTGCATTAAAAATGCCAATGAAGATTGGGAAGTAGAGCCTTTCTGTTTCTTCCCGTGGGTGTCAGATAATTAGAAAACTGTAATTTAATACAGCACTGACATGAAAACAGTTTGAGGAAATCATGATCTAGTAGAGACTTTGAGCAAAATAAATATAATTATGTTACTACAGAACAAGCTCAGGAGAGTGACTTTAGAAAAGAATGTAATTGTGCCATTAAAGTTTTCCTCCTTTTTCATTGCAAAAACCAAGCTTTTCTAAATTAAACAACTGTTAATTTACAACAACTGTTAAATTTAAGTAAAATCCTCAACTAACCTTTGTGTTTTTGAACAACCTACCCTACTATTGTTTTTTCTTTTTTCTTTTTTTTTTTTCTGGTAGCCATGATAGCCTTGTCTCTGTGTGGTAATCCATGTTTCAATGTGCATATATTCATTTTGCTCCCTCAACTCTGAAAAATAAAAACAAAAAACAAACAAACAAGTGTTATATAAAAACAGGCTTATCTTGGTCTACCAGCTTAGTTCACTGTAAGCCTCCAAGCATGGAGAATAAGAAGGGACGAGTGGATCGCCAAGGATTCTCTCCTGCTTGCGCTCCCTCTCTGCTGCTTGCAGCGTCCGCCATGGCCTCGCTGACAGCTGAAATAAAGTCTTAATGCACGAGGCCACAGTTACACTTGTCATTCCAACGTGATTTCTGGAGATTTGGCCGTAAACATTTGATGTTGTGTTGATGCGTGTCCGCACTCGGCCTGTCAGTGTGTGATACGCGTCCTCCGTTGAAGGTTTTCTTTTGATCTGTGTTTCCACTCTTCCTGTATTTTACTGCAACAGTTCTGCCTGAGCATATTGTATCTAATCTATGATGAATTCAGGTCATAGTAGCTGGGTTTCCCTCAGTGTATTTTTATGCTAATTATAATGAAGAATTTAGAAGTTATGAATGAAAATTGCAATGTTTAGTAGAATTTTTGTTTTCAGTTTGCATCACTGTTTTTGCTTTTTTTCAAATTAGTTTTTTAAATATTCTTGTTAATTAAAGCATAATAATGAATTAAGAATAATAGAGCCCAGCACATGGATGTTTTCTGATTCAGCTTCATGCTGTATTGAATTATTTGAGTAGTAAATTGAACAAAACTATAGCTAAAACTGTGAGAGAAATGAAGGGAGAATGGAATGGCAATGTTGCCCTTTATTTGTATATTTAAGAATCCTAATGGCAAAATGTAATTATTTTCAATATTTCCAGATGCCATGAAAGCTGACTGTAGAATTGTGGTTCTGGACACTTGATATATTTATTATAGTTTTGTGCTGAGTTAGGAAGAGTAACAAATGAGAATAAGATCAGATAACAATAAAATGAATGAAGGATAGGATCCTTTTTTTTTTTTTTAAGTATATTTTTTTCGGCTTT
>NW_023339707.1:4510909-4512454 GCF_004916995.1 Morone saxatilis | reverse complement strand
CAAGGACTCAGCCTTGGTACATGGGTCGCCAGCTCTACCCACTGAGCTAACCGGGCACCCGGATATGATCCTTTTTTGAAATAAAATGTAAACATAAACAGGGGAAACATAGGAAACAAAGAAAAAAGGAAGTGGAAAAGAAAATTGTAGGAAAACGTTTGAAAAAAGGATTCCATTTGAAATGATTTTTTGGTGATTATTGCTTTAAACATTACAACATTAACCCTTCTTGCTTTCTCTCCTCTGCCTCTCACATTCTCACCCCCTCCAGGTGCCTCTCATGTGTTAATGGAAACTTCCCCTGTCACTGGTGCAAATATCGCCACATGTGCACGCAGGACGCCAGCGACTGCTCCTTCCAGGAGGGACGAGTCAACACCTCAGAGGTGAGGGTTTGAGCACACACACACACACAAAACATACAAAAGCACACGCAAACATCTGTGAGCATATGTAGTCAAACATGCTCTCACAAACACCCACACGCAAAGAAACACACCTTCACAAACACAGACATACAAAGCAACACATTAATACATTTACGAGTATCAGTGCACGTGCACACACTCACACACAAGTATGTATAGTGGCATAGCAATGCCAGGGGTGCAGCTGGGACCTGTACACCAGTTGAGTGTGTGTATGCGCGTGTATGAATAAATGGTTCTCTGAGTGGCCCAACAGCAGCTGTTGTACTCCAAGCAGCGCTGGATTTATTCACTTATAAACAAGTCGGGGTGAATGAGTATGCAAATGGCAGCACGTGCTACCGTCCCAAATGTTATATTTGCATGAAAACCCTCATCTATCCATGAGCTGTCTCGCTTTCACAGTCCCTCTGTCTCCATCTTAGCCTCTGATTCTGACCGTCTCTTGCACAAACGCAGAAATTCACACTGACAAACACATATAAACTTCCAACCACCTTTACTTCGCTTTGTCTCTGTTTCAGGTAGTTTGAAATCATTTTACGGGCATGTAAGGGAAGACCCGCCCCCCGTTTTTCACTCATTTCTCTCTCCTTTTTTCCTTTCTGTCCTCTGATAGCACAGTTGAAAAATCCTATTTCATCCTATATCAGATATAGGATTAGATTAACATATTATATGTTGCACCCAAATGCAAGCTGTCCCTCTTTTGTTCCTCTCTTGTTGTCTGTACTTTCCTTTTATTTTCTCATTCTTTCACTCTCTCCTGAGATGTTGAAACTATATAATCAGAACAAACATACAACATAGAGTACTCAGTGTGGGTGGGCATGAAGGTGGTCTGTTTATGTGCATGCACATTTACATGTGGGCATCTATTTGTTTTGTTTGAGGATTTTCCCATGTGTATGTCTACTCTCATGTGTCTACTGTATGTTTGATGTTATGTATGTGTGATCATTATCTTCCCTCAAGACAACGTGTGTGTCCATGTGTATGGGTGTCTATCAAATACGCAGCGGGAGTGAGGTATGTGTGTATTATAATGTGTACAAATGGGACAATAATTTCAGGGCATTCGAGTGTAAGTGTGTGCTTTGGGGGGGGGGGGGGGGGG
>NW_023339707.1:4501913-4510809 GCF_004916995.1 Morone saxatilis | reverse complement strand
GGGGGTTTTGCTGAATTTTGATAGACGCACGCACACACACACACACACACACACACACACACACACAGTGCCATCACCACATCCTTACACGGATTATTGTTATTAACACAGCAGAGAGTGAAAACACAGCTCTGGGCTTTTGCAGCGGATGCATGTGTTTTCATGTATCTCTATGTTGTATACCCTCCGCCACTGAATAGAAAACATTTTGAAGCATTGCATATGCGCACTTGAGCCAACAGCGGTAGTTTTGTCGTCACACATTTATCTCCTCTAGCCTTGATTTTGTTCCAATTTGCCAGTTCGTAGCCCCTGCTGAAAGCAATATTGCCCATCTCCGCTGCCTGAAAAAGTTTCCCCCTGTGTCATTAGCAGTAGGTTGCCAAAGTGATTGAATTCACACTACACTGGTTATCTTCCCTAAGGCATTTGTCATATTTCTTGAGGCTGACTTCACTTCATATCTGATCAAATTCATAGCATCTGTGAATCTGTGCCACAGGTACATCACAAAAATCCACTTTTTCCTCTGCAAACAGATAACCACTAATGTATAATTTTGACCCTCTTAAAGTAAACATAATTCTCTCCTGTCACTTCCTGGATATGTAAATATATATAAATCAGCTGTGTTGTGACAGCAGATAAACAGAGAGGCATATTAGGGGCGACCAGGCAGAAAATTGCCAGAGTATGAGAAACACTTGAGAAGGCCATGAACAGAAATGTGTACAAACACAAACAATGAGAGAAACAAACACCAGGACAAACAAATGCAGAGACAAACAAATTTGCTCCGCTCCAATGAATCCCAGCATCAGGCCAGTAGAGCCGACCGGGCCGGCGCTGGGCCTGGGGGTTGGTTCAAATGACTTCAAATAGGAAAGGGAAAGACAATCATAAAAACCAACAGAAAAAGTAATAGAAAAACGGGTTGTTTGCGTTTGTTTTCCTGTCTACAAGCTTCCCTGCTTATTCATTTATTGATTGCAATTCGCTCGCTTGTTAATTGAGCTGTTCATTCATTTTGCATGGGGTTGCTTTTTACTCAGGATATTTCATGTCCCACAGATGAATTAATGCGCTACTTGATTGACAGCAGAAACACAACATGGCTGCCAAGTAACAGCCCCAGATGGGAGCTTTGAAAGGAAGTGACTTATTTGTCTTTTTAGTGTGCGTGTAAAACACTACAACTCTATACAGCAACAGTTTCATCATTTGTCATGACCTGAGCTTCTGCTTATTGATGATATCCTAATATTGCTTTCCTACATTGCTAAAAGTATCACATACCGATGCTGCCAACAACTGATAAATGAAGGGCATTATAGCCAAGTAAATTACTTAAACAGTAGTTACGAGGTGTTTTTTGTTATTACTTCTAATCGTTTCAAAAGTTTTATTTCTAACTTTGGACTTTGTTCAAGAAAAACATGCGGGTAGAACCGCCATCTAAAGCTCATTAGGGCTGAAGCCTATGATTATTTTCTTAACCTGTCAGTCCTTTTTTTGATGAATTGATTAGTTCTGGGGTTCCCCAACATTTCCATGCCAAGGGCCCCCCAAATAGCATTAGTGTATGACTGGGGCCCCAGCTTTTGCAAGATGTCTTCAAAAACCTGTTGACAATACTGCGGCAAACATTACATTTGTTTTTAAAATCTTTAATCATTACATTGGGTTCAATGATGTGTCCATTTTTGTGAGTTAGCTACTAGAACACTGACAATCTGTGTGTGGGCATGGCAAATAAGATTGATATATTATATTAATATACATTATATTTTATAATAATTCACATAATAAGAGGGGAATAAGGATTAGTAATCTGATTTGATTGTTTTGGATAGTTGGCGATTCATTTAATAGTTGCTAAAAGTTGAATAGCTCTGAAGCTCAGTCATACAGTAAATGTGTGTGCTTTACAACTGTGTAGTCAAAGCATAAGGCTGCATTAAAGTTTGCACAGTGGAGGTGCTGATGCTGAGGGCTCTGGCAAACACAACACAGCGTTATCTGATGCAGTTTGTGCCTCAATACAGTGCAGTTTTTTTTTCTTTCAGCAACCCACCCACTGGTCAAATTTCTACAAGCACACAGATTACTTTGTAACACGAATGTCATATTCTTACTGTTTACCCAACCCCATCACCCTATATTATGTTCCGTGATGTTTTTTTTAAGTCTAATGCCAATGTTTTATAATTATTTTCACAATAGATATATGCCTGGCAATGGTAGCTTGTGTTTAGTGTCAAGGTCAGGGTTAGGGACACAAACTTCAGTCCCTTGACATGCTCCAGGCCCATTCACACACTGATACAGTACAGAATACTACTTTCAGCACAGGCACTGCATTACTTTGTTCCTTTTGTCCCAATATAAAAAGACTGTTGAGGTATTCAATAGTGTTGGTTTTAGACCACTTGTTTTTTCTATTTAATTATTAGTGTTTTAGGAAAGTGTAGATTGTAGTGGATATTTGTTTCAGCCTGATGTATTCATTAAGACACTGCCTGAGTGAAGTCATCTGAATCTGTCCAAAGAAGTGCTCATTATGAGCCAGCGCTTGTTCTGCATCAGCCGTTCTGAAACAGTTTATTTAACTATCGAGGCACTGACCTTTTCAATATGTGAAACTGCAACTCCCCAGCTCTGCCTGTTGCCAGTGTAATCTTCTTTCTTTATTTCCTTCCTTCATATTTCCTCCCTTTCCCCCCTGCTTTCCTTATTTTCATTATTTCCTTTTTTCCGTTTTTACCTAGTTTCTTTCTCCCTAAATTCCATCCTTCTCCCCTTTACTTCCCCCTTTTTTAGTCCTCACACCTTTCTTCCATTTTGCCACATTCATCCCTCCTCTTTTGTTTCTTCCTCCTTCTTTCCACACTCTCCCCCTTCCCAGAGGCCTGACCTCCTTACACGCAGTGAAATACAGTAGGTCCATAATGCATTGCTGCTGCACTGGGGATTGAACCGGTGGCTTTGTAGCCTAGCCTCATTGATAATCATTAGCAGGCTGTGTTGGGCTCCAGATGAACAGAAGGTGAATATAGATATGCAGATCAGCGTTAGCCTTCGTGCTGCTAATTGGAGGATGAATCATCATGATGAGTGAGTTGGTTAGATGCTCATATGTGTCTGTCAAGTCACCTCGCTGCTGCAGGAAACGCAAACGCAGGCATGTAGGAATGCACACGGACTACTTTCCAGCTATCTCCATACGGGTTTCTCTTCTTGATCTCTAACCCAATGAGCTCTTTCCTCTTGTTCACCCACTCGCTTATTCCTGCAACAAGTCAATTAGCAGGAGCCAGACACCCTCTCTTATTGTCTCTTAGCTAAGGGTGTCAGAGTCACAGCTGTCTTTCCATTGTTGCTGGTTGCTGGAGCTCAGGCTGGTACACAGCTCTGAGTTGCCCAGCTCGGAGGCTCTGGGGCTGGCACAGAACAAGCTTCCCTTCTCCCCCTGGGTCTCTCTGGCTGGGGGAGCTGCCTGCCACTCATAGACTCAGCTGTGTGTGTGTCTGTGTGTGTGTGTGTGTGCGTGTGTGTGTGCGTGTGTGTGGTGCGTGTGTGTGTGTGTTGTTGTGTGTGGTGTGTGTTGCGTGTGGGTGTGCGTGTGCGTGTGCGTGTGTGTGTACGTGTACGTGTGTTAATTATTCAAAGTGTATTAAAGCTTAAAGATGCATCTCCAGATGCCTCTCTGATCGTTGGCGTGTTTAATGGAGAGAGACAGATGAGAAGCGAAAGGTGGGGCATCCACAATAAAAAGTATGGGGAGGAGTGTGGCAGTGGCCTAGTTGTTAGAAAAGAAGCAAGCTTGCTATAACAACCAGGGGCTTTATTTATGAATCTATGTACACACTGCACATAAATAATAATAAGAAATCGCTTCTGCAAAAAAATACAATTTTGTAAGGCTATGAGTACACTTTACATCATGCAGGTTTCCCACAGTTAACAATAGTTATATAACAATTAGTCATCAAGCTTTAAGATTGATTGAATATGTTTTTAATTGACATACTTAAACAAGGGTAGAGAAAAAGATTTCATAAAAGGGACAGTAGAGAAATTACAATATGGGGGAGGGGGAGATATGATACAGGAGGAATGATATGGACAAAGGAAGGAGGAAGGGGAGGCAGGCTGGTAAAGCAAGAAGAATTAAAGATAAGAGAAAGACATCACAGCTGGAGGGAGCAACACCAGCAGAAGACTGAACAGAAGGAGAGGAAGGAGTGAGCAAGTTGATGAAAGGAGGAGAAGGATGGAGGCGTGGGAGGAGGATGCGAGAGATGTTTAACCATTCAGGAGATGAAAGGATACGTGAGGGTCGTGACACCACCCGTGCCTCATGTCTCCTTAGCATCTACTTAATAATTCCATGTCATTTATTTAGTTAATGCTTTCTGCCCTAGTTTTTTCTTTCCCGGAAGCTCGGCTGCTAAAAAATCATTTAATGCCATCGTTTGTTTCTCTTTTAGATTACACAAGTTACCTTTGTCTGTGGAACATAAATAGGAAATATTCAAATGTCACTGATGATTAAGTCACAGATGTTTCAAAGCTACTTCATTGTTCATTCCCTTGTTTCTGGTTTCCATTAATGACTTCTCTTATATACATGGCATACATACACACATCAGGGCAGAATAAACTGTTCCTGATGTATGAGAATATTAAGTGCGAACAGTTTGTGATGACCTGTGTCACTCACCTTCCCATGTTGTTTCTCGTCTGACCCCACTTCTCCTTCCCACTAAAGGCTTAATGAACGTCACTCTGCTCTTGCTCTGAAGCCACATGAGTAATCATATGTGGGAAATTAGTTTCGAAAGAGTTTTGATGGTGCTCACTGTCTCAGTGGATGGATTTAATGGCCATCAAACTGCTGAATGGTGCACTGAGGAGGAGGAACAGGGGAATTAACCAAGGTATCAGTGCACTTCAGTCTATTGTTCTTTGCAAACAGGCTGTATCGACTATATGTAAAGCAAAAGACTAGATTTGATGTTTTTCAATATTTAAATTCCTTCATTAAAGACCAAATGTGAAAAAGGTTGTGAGGGTTTACTACATGGTGTTGTTTTTTCCGCTTCTTACTTTTTTCTATTTAAAGGTCCAGTGTGTAACATTTAGGAGGATCTATTGGCAGAAATGTTAAACAAATAATCATATAGGTTTGATTTTCATTAGTGAATAATCACCTGAAAAATAATAATTGTTGTGTTTTCTTTACCCTAGAATGAACCGTTTTGATCTACTTGTCAACTATGGAGTCCGCCATGTTGAACTGCTGTGTTTCTACAGTAGCCCACACTGGCTCTAAATAGGACCTTTTGAATTTTTTTGCCAACGTACTTGGAAGGCGAGTGGTAGTCAGTCGGTTGCAATCTGAAGCTTTTCCACTAGATACCGTTAAATCCTTCACACTGGTTCTTAAAATGTTTCTATTTGTAAATCGAGTCTTACACTCCTCCACATATATTACATGAAATTTAATTCAGGCAACATTTAATGTCATAGATCTAAGGAAGGAGGGTGCTGTTTGCTCTACATATTGTAAAGCCTTTTGAAGGAAATTTGCTACTTTAATTGACCGAAATCAAATAAAATTGACTTTTCCGTTCCAAGCCCTGTATGCAGCCGTTCGGGACGAATATACATACCGTTGCACCCCGAGTAGGTTCCCATTGAGATGTGCAGAAAAAAGTTGCTTTGATTCAAAATAATGAGGGTAATCAAGTTTGCTCATGTTTTATAAAGTACTGAAGGGCAAATTGGTGATTTATTTTGTGACTTTTGATTAAGCTGTCATGAAGTCAAGGGATTGTTTATGCTCATACATTTATTTATTTAAGTGTCAAAATAACAGTGTGAACTCTTTCTGTGTTTTATCTTTACCACATCATCCTCCTCGCTCCATATCCCCAAAAGTAAAAGGCTGCAAAGAGTGGGTGGACACTCCAAAAGGCTTCTAACACAGTTCAAAGTGTCTTTTATTAAACAGAAGAGCTCCTAGTTTGGTATGTTGGGGTTCCTGCCCTCCTTCCACCTGAGACTCAACTGAAGAACTCGGGTCATTTGAGCAAAATAGATGAAAAGCTTTTATTCGTTGAAATGAATCACAGAGGATGAGTCAAAAATGTAGAATAAAACATGAAACAGGTCTCACAAAGAGAAGCGACCTCTTTCAAAAGTTGTGAATTTGCATACTAGATGCTGCGATATCCTTTGTTGTGGTGTTGCCAGTGTTTTTTGCTTAAACTTTTCTGATCTAGGACCCTTGGGGCCGAGAAAGTCATTCACTTGTCCCAAGACTAACGGAGGAACTGAACCCAGATACATGAAGGCAGATGATGGGGAAGTCAGTACGTTTATCAAGGGCTTTTATACTGACCTTGAATGGTTGGCTGATACTTAGGTGGGTCACAGAAATGTCTTATTATTCACTGGGTCATGGTCTAAAATGGGTTGCGAGTCTGTTTTTGGTTGGTTCCCACATGACAAGGAGTACTGTGTCTCACAAGAAGAAACAAAATTCATCAAAATTCGATCCTGCGGGCTGAAAAAACGAGAACACAGGGCTGTATATAGTGAGGCCATCCTGAATAGCTTTCTCGTTATCTGTCATGTATCTACTGTGTCACCCTCAGAAACACACAAACACACACACTCACAGAAAGATTTTGTATTTTTAGAGGCTCCTATCGATCTACTAGCTGATGCTTATCAGCTACATCCTCCTCTTTGGCCATCCAGACCTGATAGCATCCAGATAGACACACAATCACACTTGGTCATCAGAGATACCACACAGGGCAATGCTATTCTAATGGTGACGTGTGATGAAGAGCTCTATAGAGTCAGTGGACTGGGGGTCTTTTCCTAATAGGTGCAGTATCTTTTCTGTTACTTGATAGCTTGCAACAAAGTTGAACTGTTGGACAAATGCAGACATCAGAAAATAGTATTAGAAAATGTGTTATTTCCTTTTTGTATTTTCCCTGTTTTTCGTGGCATGTGGCTGGGTTTTTTAAAGCCCTGATCCATCATACTACAGATTATGGGCCCAGACATTTTAGTCACAGGCTTATAAAATGAATTACCGTAAGAGTGGTGAAAATATCAACTGACCAGATGGTAGGCAATTTTGTCAGTGACTTATATGGTGTAAAAGATACATGAAGTAGTTGTAAAGTACTGAAAAACAGAAACTGCCCTGACTGAGAAAGATCTCTTCCTCTAAAGGATCGGTAATAATACACATTTCATTTTCATCATCATTATATTCTATTTTTTTATCACACATATCTGCAGCCCCACGCACCTTTATGGAGCTTTTGAGTTTCAGACAAACGCTAGCTTTTTCGGACCATAACTTTACTGTTTGGTTCACTGTCACTGTTCTTATAGCATAGTGGTGAACGTAGTGAAGCATTTAGAGGTGTATAAATGATTTATGGCAGGTTTAAAGGACCAGTGTGTAGGATTTAGTGGCATCTATAGCGGTGAAGTTGCAGATTGCAACAATTTGAATACAGAGAAACTCCCTATTTTAGAGCTAGTATTTACACACACAATAATTCTTATATTCAGGTGATTATACACTAATAAAAACATACTTGTGGATATTCTGCCAATAGATCCTCCTAAATGTTACACAGTGGACCTTTAAACTCCATTCTTCGAAAAGGAGCAGGTGCATGATTCTTCCCCGGCCCACCAACTGAAGAGCTAATACAGCAATACAACTGAATAAAATGGTAGTCTCTTTTAAACTGTATATCCTACATTATCTATGATGGTCCTGGATCAGGGTTAGGTTTTGTGATACAGGAAAATATGTGTGAAAAATGTAAGGCAGTCACAATAAAAGTAGCTGCACTCTTCTCTTTTTGGTGTTTCTTGCACACTTACGCATGCATTTTGTTTGTAGTTTATTTTGGAAGAACAGAAAAAGAACAGAAGCTAGAGTGAGTGGTGACAGCCACAGTATCTGAACAAATGATTAACCACCACCAGAAATGTCAGTGTTTCTAAAAATATATTTAAAAAACAGTAACCATTTAGCATCAAAGACACATCAAATAAACTAAAAAAAAACCCAACTGTCCAGCTGTTCTAAGTAGCCTAAATTTTATCTGCACAAGATTTATATTCAGTTAGCTGAAAAAGGTCAAGAAGTCAACAGTTCTGCACATACTCATGTACACAGTAAATCAGTCTACAAGCTGCACACAATCCACTTACCAAACATTGTTGTGCTGCAGCAGCCAGGCTCACCGGGCTGATGTATATCAGTTTATGTCTGGCATGTGTTTGACCTCTCTTCTCTGGTTTGAACATAAAGAGATCCACAGAACAGGCTGCCATAGGGAGGGTGTCTCTTATTGTATAGTATATCCTCTGAGAGTAGCAGAAATAGCTGCATGTCGTGATGTAAAGGTTGCTACAGCTCCCCCCATTTTGACCTGTCTTGTACTGTTTTCTATGAGGTTATAAGAGGCAGACACTGAGAGATAAAGATAAATTGGTAATGAAGAGTTAGAGAAACAGACTGAGAGATAAAGATGTGTCTGAATAGGAGAAAATGTTTGAGGAGAAGTATATAGATACAGCCTTATGACCTGCCTGTGAGTTGATTGAATGGAGAGATCTATAGGGATTACTAGCATTACCCATTGCACGTTATTGTGTTTTATTCTCTGGTCTGTGTGTGTGTGTGTCTGTCTGTGCTACATTCTGTTAGAGTTATTCTCTAAGGGTATAACTATATTAGTGTCTAAAACTGAGACATTGCTCAACAGATGACTCTTACTCTTTCTCTCCTGGGAGATGTGGTCATCATATCAGGTCCTTTTTCTTCCTTCTTTTCTTTCTTTCTTTC
>NW_023339707.1:4439256-4501813 GCF_004916995.1 Morone saxatilis | reverse complement strand
GTGTGTGTGTGTGTGTGTCCCCCTAAATGAAGGGAAGGAAAATACTGAGACTGTCTGACATCCTGACACTGGCAGGAAGCGTGCTCCAAAGGGAGGAGACCCAGTAGGGAATATTCTATCCCCTGCTGTTTTCTTTCAGATGCCTGGTGTGAGTGGAGTGTATGCATAAGTAAGAAAAGTGATGCATTGTAGTTCAAGATGATTCATAACATTTATTTTGAAAGGCAAATTTTTATTTTTGGCTTGGTTATTGTTGTGGCTGAGTTTTGAGTGAGTAAATTGGTGCAATATTTTGGGAACAGACTTGATGTGACAGACAGTCAAAGGAGAAATCTAAATCAAAGACAAACACAATGATTAATTTAAAGCTCTTTTAAAGGATTTATTTAGCTTTTTGCTGCCTCAGGGCCTAAAATTAGCATGTTGTTTAAATTTACATGCTTAGTCTGAAGTCTTGTTTTCACACACAAAAGGCTCTTTAAGAAAAACTCTGTCTCTCTCTGACCTGGAGTTTCTTTAGCTGAGTCTCCTTGGTGGCTCTGTCTGACCTCCGATGACGTCTGACGCTTGCCACCTTCTCCATCTCTTCCAGCCACTGGGCCAGGCTCAGGAACCTTTGGCCCATCTGCCTCAGTCTGGTCAGTGTGGAGCTCAGCTGGGTCTGCGTCTCCTCCAGTCGGCCCTGGTATGCACCCCATTCTCGCTGAGCCGTGTCCAGCGCTCGGTCCTCGATCTGAGGTATACCCCAGGGGATTACTCTCTCTCTGCTGGTCAGCACAGACGAGAGCAAAGACTGCCCATTTGAGCAGCGTTCCTGCAGGAGCTTTAAGGGAAATCAAAAGGGAAGAACAGTGGTTTAGTTAACAAAGTCCAAGGTATCCAAGGCCTTGTTGAATTCAGTTGTAGCCTTGAGCCAGGTATGATGCCAGCTGTGTGTATGAGTGCACACTGATACTAGGAAGCATTTTTACACTCCCTGTTATCACAATTACATTTTCCACAACACCTCGCAGTATTCATACCTGTAGCTGGTTCAGTGTCTTCTCTAGTGTATCCACGTTTCCCTCTGGATGGGACAATGAGGCCAGAGTGGCCTGTTCCTGCTCCAGCCAGTCCTCAAACACATGTAATCCCCGTTGATATTCCTGATGGACCAGCACCAGCCCTTTGGCTTTACCGACTGCATTCTGCAAAACAACATGGTATATTAGGGGTATATCCATCCCAGAGCAATGGCATTTTGTTATCAAAATGGTCTATTTGATGATTTAAAACTTTAAGGAAAACTGACTACTGCAAATATGAGCAGCAAAATTTTATTTAATGTACTCTGAAGTTATAAATTATGTCTTTGTCTTTAAATCTGTAAACAATTCATTTAAAATGACTATAAGAGAAGTTACTAAAATATCACACTCTTTAATAATTTGAGGGGAATATAACTGAGATTTATACACAACAGAAAGTAATATTCTCAAAACAATTTTATTTTTTTCTGTTTATTATTCTAATGCCTGCAGAGGAAAACATATGTTGTTTGTACTGTAAGTACCTTGGCCTTTTCTTTGAGCGCGTTGTATCTACACTGCAACTGCTGCACCTCCTGCTGTGTAGTGTAGTGTTCAGCCATATTGGACCCTTTTGTGGCAATGGTCTCCAGAGGACTGCTGTGACTCAGTACTTCTTCATAGAGGAGCTGGAATGAAATAAGAACACACGCAGACACTCAGCGTAGTAAATCTAACTTCACTGGGAGGCTCTGGGGTGTAATTGAGTGTATCTGTACGCGCCTGAAGAAGGGCATTACCAAAAAAAAAAAAGGTTAAACTAAAAATTAAAAGAAAAGAAAAACTGGAAACACATAGCAGCAGATTTGTAGAAAAGTAAAATAGGAAGAAACAGGTCACACCAAGTTTAATCTCAGTGTTCAGAATAAGTTTAGGCTTTTTAAGGTTACCACTATAAGCGAGATGTGATACCTTGGTCTTTCCCAGGTTAGCAGTCTTGTCTCTCATCTCAGAGTACTGTCTGTCTGAGCAGCCGAGTGTCTCCTCAACCCGGTCCATCCACAGCACAAACTGACCCACGTCTTCCTGATAGCTCGTCCATTGGGACAAAGCACCTTCCAGCTGACTGTTAACAAACAACATTAACAACGTTAACAATGTTAAAACACACAGGGAACAAACAAAACACACACACACACAACGTGCATTTTAACCTAATTGTGTCTGTAACCTTTCAACCAACTGAAATCTATCAACTGAAACTAGACAGTTCCCAGCCCCATTTATCAACTGACTGACAGATTGATTGATTCATGATCACAACCTTTTACACTGAATAGAGGCAGAAAGTAAGGAGTCCCATGAGTCTTTGAGGTCCTGGATCTGTTTGCGAATCACTGGGACGCCCTCAGCTGAAGTGTTCCTCTGGACTGCCTCTCCCCGCGTCAGAAGCATCTTCAGTTGGATCTCTCTCTCCTGACGAGCAGCCAGTAAGGCCTACAGACAGAGGTGAACGTGTTAAATAAATATCTCTATTTTGCTGTCTACACAATTAAAGACATGCAACATGGTTTATTCCTTGAAGGGATCCCACACCCGTCTCGTCCCTCCTTACTTCCAGCTGTAACATCCGGTCCTCTAGCACGCCCTTGTCAGTGGTGGTGGAGATGCAGGTGTTGAGGACCCTCTGAGCCTCACACACCCAATCCTGGAGCTCCTTAAGGCCCTGAGAGAAGAGGCGGTGCTCCCCTACAATACGTTCAATCCTGGAGGCTTTATCCTTTAGAGATCAGAGCACAGCCTTGTAAACACACTCTTCAATTCTTATGGTTCTGTGAAACTGGTTAGCACTGAGCTGAAACTCAAGAACATAATTGTTTCTGGTGCACAACAACGGCGTCTTCATATATTTCTGTTTGTATTTGAAATTACAGTCTTGTTTTTCCTCACACTCATCTCCAGAGACTTTCCCACCCACGCATTACAGCACAAACACAATGTATTTGGTTTGCAGTCATCACTTGTACATCTTTAACATCTGTGTAACAGTGGAGTGGAGGAAGGCAGGGCTATAATAACAATCTACAAGTGGCAATTTTAAATAATTTCATTCCTGTTTCCATGTCTGGCAGGGAAGAAGACCTAAAAATAGTGCTCCACTAGCTTGCCGGCAAAGAAAATAAATCTCATTCATCATTGTAGGGGCACTCTCATTGTCCTGAGGTAAGAGACTTGTGCTTTGCAGGTCAGTGTACTGTTTTGTTCTACGCTGTTTAAAATTAATCATAAAAGTGTGACCAATCTAATGAGAGCTTCAAAAAGGTCAGATTCTCAAGCACTGACACATTTCAGCTCTGGCATTTTAGAAGTGCTTCAGCAGATAAAAGGTGAGCTCCACAGCCTTGGCCTTTTTTATGTTGATGAGGCTGCAACCGCAAGAACCTTTTGGAGCTGAAAAGATGGATCGCTGCGCTCAGGTAAATTACAATAGGTACAGAGTACTTTCTTGGGGCGCAATCTTTCTACCCGAGGCAAGCTGATTACAGCAACCGTGACTGATGTGCGACTGGGGAATAATGCATGACACAGCAAATAACAAAGGACAACAGTAAACAACATGGCTGGACAGAGGGCTCCATAGGTTTTAGCTCAAACAGTACAGGAATCAAGAAAGACATACGTTTCAGCATGCTGCAGCATTTTTCAGGCAGGAGCACAGAAACAGTAAGAAGACAAGAAAAGAGGATGGCAGGGTTACAGGGTGGGAGCGGTGTTACCTTGGTTAAGTTGCTGAGGGCTAGGTACTGTGCTGACAGCTGGGATACACGGTGGACGAAGCCCTTGCCGGCTGCTTGTCCCTCCCAGAGACGATGAGCTCTTTCCCTGAGCTTGCCCAAGTCTGCTTCCCGACCGGCCATCTCCTCCAGTACACACTGGGCCAGTATGAAGCAGGAGGAGGAGAAGGAGATGGAAATGGAGAAATAAAGACGAAAGGAGCAATAGGATGTGGGTATGCAGAGTTGGGAGGGCAGGGTTAAAAGTGATAGAAGAAATGGAGCAGATTAGAAAGGTTGAGTGTAAGCAGCATGAATATTTGGAGTCGAGGGCAAAATGAAACAAAAAACAAAAAATATGAAAGTGAAGACAGAGAAGGGAGGCGTGAGAGACCACAGAGGAGGGATACAAGGTTGGGTTAACATGTCACAAGAACAGACAGAGCAACGGGGAACACATCAAAATACATGGATAAAGACAGGGGAAAAGAACATCATAAAAAACAGCATCAGCAGTATTTCTCTTGATGTTCATTTTAAAATAGAAATACGGTTTTATTCAGTGAGACACCACAGACCGGGGAGAGGAGACAAGCCTGATAAAATACTGCAAAGGCGGGGGGTATACATGTGAAAAGGTAAAGAGGATTTTGCCAACACAGGTTCAGACACTGAAGCCTGCATGTATTGTATTATACTTGAGGTGCTGGGGGAAGAAATGTAATTGCTTGCAGGGCCAGACAAAAGGCAACCAGGAAAAGTGCTACAGTGCGACAGAGTAAATACAAAAATAGCAACAACGATAAGGGCAGAGCTTTGAGATGGGCTTGATATATTTTTTTTTCTTCTCTTTTGTCAGTTTTATCTTTTTAACGCTCCGTGCCTCTCTTCCTTTTTGTCTCTGTCAGACATGGCAGAGGCTGTTATCGCATCCTGAAAAGGGCCTTTTAGCCACGCAGCGCTTCAGCTGTGACAGAAGGAGAATTAATTAGATTTCTGGACTTTTCCTCTGACTATTCTGTCAAGACGTTGCTCTATTTTGATCCAGTGGTGCTCGACAAATGTAATTAGGTCCTTCCCTTTTCCCAGCTGATTTGAGATTATACTTTAGGGATGCATGTCTGATGCCGAGCTACAACTATTTAGTATCCTTGGAAAATCTACTTAATATTCAATTTATGTTGTAATGAAAGGGTTTACTTGAGTGAAGAGAGGAAATGAGAGAACGTCAGAGATAGGAGCTGAGAACTGTAAAAGGTGCGCGATGACATAATGCAATTTAACAGAAAAGTACAGATTACAATGTTGGTGTACTGCAAAACGTATTGCTAAAGGAGTGGTTATAAAACACAAAAAACTGTGAGACCCGTGAAAAACCACAATAATTACAGGAGTAACGTGATTTTATAATATATATGTGATGCTATGAGGAATACTGTGAGGAGTCACAACCCCAGACAGAGTGGAGTCGGGGGTAATTATGTAAGGAGCGTGAATTTGGACTCCACAATACCTGTAATTTGCTGAGCTCCTGCTTCTTGGCTGGAAGGTCGTGTAGCCGAGCACTGCTCTCCTGAACTCGGACCTCGGTGCTGTTCAGCCAGTCCTGCAGAGGCTCGGCACGGGCCTCAAACTCTGTCATCTGGGACTGCAGGTTCTGGAAATGTGACACTTAACTTGTAAAGTACAACTAGAGAAGTTCTCATATGAAGAGATTCTGCAAGTAAGCAGTTTAATGCTAAAATGAATTTCTTTATACTGGTGTCAGATCTTAGATTCAAATCAAAATCCATATCTCTGTATGTATATATAGCCTCTGTACTTTATACTCACAATAAATCAAATTAAACCAAATAAGTCCTTGTGCAATAAAACATCTGTTGTCAGGACACAAACAGAGACAGACTTTATACAAACACATTCATTTAAACATCTAAACCACACAGTTAACCTTTATTTAACTATATAGTCCCTCTGTGATCCAGCTTTTCTTTTTCAGGGGCCAAGAAAGCAGCATCCAAACAAAAGCAAACGCTAACCAACCTTGAGTGCATCCTCCCTCGTCTGCAGGTTATTCATCAGGCTCTTCCAGTCCTCTTTGGCATTTGCCACCTTGGCCTTGATTCCCTCCACTCTGTCTTTGGACACCACGGCCATCAGCAGCTCCCCACTGGCTCCTACTGTACTCAGTCTGGCCTGGCCATGCTCCCTGTCACTCAAGAACTCCTGTGGGGATACACAGACAAAGACAAAGGAACTGTGACTGTTTAACACAAACACACACTCACAAAGGGAAGAGGGTGTGAAAGTGACAGGAAGAGTAAAAATGGATTGAATGACAATCCCCAACTTCTTTTTGTCTGCCACTTATGACGCAATGGCTGATGGGTAACTGAAATCAATATCCTCTCTCTTTCTTTCAGTGTCCCAGAATCTCACTTTACACTTTCAAAAGCAGTAATTAGACCGAGTCATTACTAATTCCAAATGCGTGGGCAGAAGGAGGTGTCTGACCCAGGGAGGCAATCAGACAGATAAGGAAAGTCAGTGAGCCTGAAATGTGTTGGTTTTTTACATAGCTCCTCCGTACCCACCCGCAGATCATGTACACACACACACACACACATAGACAAACACACACACAGACTCCCTCATCCATCATACTCGGGGGTTGTCAGCGCCTCAGTGAGGTGGTCTCATGGGTGACCGTCGGCAGCCAATCGGGGCTCTCGCCTCATCTCTGACATCACCGTAAATGTCTCCGTCCTGATAGAAAGTAATTAGAAGTGAGGGGAAAAAAAGTAAATAGATAATATGAGGACTTGTGTCAGAGCTAGATATAAATTAAGTACATTTGGTTTTTTTTTGGTACACATACACCCAACTCCAAGCTAAATGTGTGAGGCCAAAGTGCACTAACCCTAAAACATCATGTTCCAGCAACCAGCGAAGAGTAAAGGGTGTGAGTAAAGGAGGCTTTGGAGGAGAGGAAAAGTGAATATGAGAATGCAGTAGAGCGTCATGGCCAGCGGGAGTTTGTGGCTGCAGGCATCATCCCAGTTAAATAAACAGCAGAGCAGGTAGAAACCAGAGGCAGAGAGAGAGGATCAGATGAGAGAGGTTAGGAAGGCATATAGAGAGAACAGAAAGAGTAAACTGAAGAAGGGATGAGAGAGACTAAAACAGAGAGGCGTTCAGGACTTCTTCTGACCGTCTTCAGTTGCTGGTTTAAACTGTGTTGTTCAGTTTGATACAAAATACGGGCTATAGTACATAAGATTAGTGGTATAGTATATAAAATTGTAGTATATAAAATAGCTCAGCAGTTACCTATTCTCTACTGAGCCATTACATTATAATTGTTACTGGCTGTGTCCAAAATCACTCCCAGTTCTGAGTGTACATTTTGCAATATAGCACCCTCTAATCTTCCACAATGGAATAGAAGAAAAAAAATGTCAATGGCATGGACAATCCTTTTTTTTTTCTTTTCTGCTAACAATCATACAAGGCAATGTGTCATATTTTATAGATGTAAAATTACCACTGTGCGACTCTACACTTCACAGCGATGATAATTATTTGAAAGTGTGCTGAATCTTAATTTATAGTTCACTATTGATTAAACTATTGAGTGTCTATTATATAGGGATAATAGTGGATGAGTGCATGAGGGAGTGATTACAAACCAGGCATTGTGTGGCTGTACATCACAGCTGAGCTGACAGCGGTGCTCTCAGTCACCAGTGAGTAGAACTCTAACTAAAACCTTCGGAATTGATCAGCAGTGGTGGTCAGTTCAGCATTAAAGATTTTTGTATGAACAACACTGAAGCCTTGATCATACTTAAATACAGATGCGGACAGCTGCAAGTGTGCCCGCGCTTCAAACAGAGACTTGGGCGGATGGAGAAATTTACGTCAAGCAGACGCATGCTGCCACAGGGACGCAGAAACCATGAATTGGCCTTACTTGTTATGAAAGTAGCGTGGAGTTCTGAAACTGCGACAACTGCTTGAATGTAACTTGAATGTGTTATAGGTTATTATAAGAAGCAAATAATATATTTTTGTCACAGATTTAGCTAGTATACTCTGAAACAGTTGTGAGTATTCTCAACATTTCCACTGTGCATGGCATACAGTAGGCTTTTTTTCACAGCAGACAGTTTGACTTGCCATATCAGGAGATCACAGGTTACTATTGTAGTATTATAAGCCATGCTAGTGGGCCTGTCATGCACAATACCTGAACCCTGGAACGGATTCATTATTATTAATTACAGTTGTGCTTTTCCTGCTTTGACATGAGAAAGTGTCTGCTGTGAAGAGGGCCTGATGTGGGACAGGACACTGGAGATCTCAGTGTGCATATTAGCATTTCTAGGACTGCCATTCAGCCCTCCAGCAAGATCAGAATACATAGTTAATAGTTAATATGCACAGAGTACACATTTTTCCAGTTTTCCAGTTCAATATGGCCATATAAGTAAACACACTGGGAGTATATCAGTCAGTCAGTCAGTCAGTCTGCCTATGGGGGTTTTGCACAAGGTACAGTTTACAGACCTACAGATGCTAGAAGCAGCTGACAGAGACCTAATAGAGATTTTACATTGGTGGTATGGAAGACTCATTTCTTTCTGAGGGCTTACCTTCCGCCTTTGATCACAGTGTCCATGTATTTGGCCCCAAGGCTACTGTAAAACACTCCATGAGCCTGAGACTGCACTAGCTTTCTGCACAGAGCCAGAGGGCAAGATTTAGCCTTTGATCGGTGTGTGTGTTGTAGGGTAGTTAGTGTTAGCTGTGTGTGAGGGTATATATCCATCTAAATGTAACATAGTTTGTGTGTGTGTGTCTGTATTGCCCGTCTGGGAAATGGTTAGGATATACAGGTATATAAGCGGTGTATGACTCCCTTGTTTCAGCGCTCCACCCCTGCCTCGCTCTGTTGGGAACCTGACCTCCTCGACTCTCTTCCCCGACTTTAATAAGCGAGTGTATGGCTCCCAAGACCTCGGCTCGCCTCCTCACCTCCTCCCCTCCTTCCCTTCTCGCTCCACCTCTCCTCGCCCTTTCTTATCCGATGGTTTATCTCTGCTCATCCTCTGTATCACTGTTCATCCCCGACTTAAATTTATATCTCAACAAGGAATTTCTGTAGATTTTTGTGCGCCAGTAGTTGTACTGGGAAGGTTCTAGTGGCTGCAAATGGGAATCCCCCAGGTATGAGGCCGTATGAATCAGAAGGACGTCGTTCAGTTAACTGGATAAAATAGAGGTTGAAAAACAAGGCCACAATGAGAGAGAAAAAGAGAAGGAAGATTCAGAGAACTTAAAAAGAGATCAAGTGCAATCAAGAGGAAGAAAGAAAAGAGAGGAGTGAAAGCGAGGGATTAGAGGAATCCCCCAGGTAAAGAGATTGTTGTGTCTCATTGTGTAGAACTGCTCCGCTATCTGATGCAGACTCGGCTCTGACACCTGTCACCACTCCTAATGAAACATCTCCCACAATCCTCTGCTTCCAGATCTTTTGTTCACTCCCTCCCTCCTTTGAGCGTGTGTGTGTGTTACCTTCTCTATTCCCTTCATGTGTTCGCTCTATTGTGAGTCTTTGTACTGTATATGTGGGTTCTATGTGGGGAATGCCTTTGTATGTGTGTTTTCAGAGGAATGTGACGTTGTGCTTTTTATCCTGACTCTGATGCATCAGTAATAAGGAACCGACCTTAGGAGAGTGTGTGTGTGTGTGTGTGTGTTTGTGCATATGTGTGTGTGTGTGCGTGTTGTTGAAGCAATAGGGACCAGAATGTGCAATAGCGAGGCACAGATGTGAAGTGGTCTCAGTGTATATGTGTGTGTGTGTGTGTGTGTGTGGGCGTGTGGGTGGGTGGCAGCCAGACAGGATTTCCATGCCACAGTTGGAGCAGATGCTTGAGCCCAGTCTTCCCAACATTAACAATGACTTCAGACTAGATACTCCGTCCATCTTGTCACATACACACCACATGTTCTCATCCCAGGTCGTCAAATACCGACGCTGCTTCGCCGTGCCCCGCTGCATCATATACAGAAGCACAAGATGCACCTTAGCGTCTGTATGAGACACCAAAGGGCTATGAGAAAACGTCGATATTTGACGCCCTGGGAATGAGAACGGGCACACACACTCTTTTTCCCTCTTCCTTTCTGGGCTTCTTCAGTCCTGTTTTCCATTTTATTGGAGGCTAGAAGCAGTTCATTAGCGATCTGTCGCCATCTGTGAATACTTTAAACTTTGACTGTCAGCCTCACTAATTGACAATCTGCTTCACTGAGCTCATTGGCATTGATTTGATCTCTTCTCTGTCTCTCATTCCTCATTTCTTTCCTCCTCCTTCCCTCTCCCAACCACATCGCAACGTTCATATCATGTTAGATTTTCTGTAAATGAGAGCCGCCGACTGGGACAAACCTGTTCGCCGCAGCCTCCTGCTCGTAATTACAAGTAGGAGCTTTCACATTATCCAACTGTGGTCATAAAGTTGACCAAGACAGCTGGCAAACATGCCAGTAGAGTTACTGTCGGTAAAATGATCAGTTATAATTATCCTAATAGTCTACTTGCGAAAAAAGGCAATCGATTTTATTTATTATTTTATTTAATTTCTGGATAGTTTCAAGGCTGCACTGATATTTTCTCTTTCTGTGGTCACTTGCGAGCAGCAGAAGAAATTGCTCAAAATCAATTTGCGAAAATCTTAAAAAGTAAATATCAAAAACTGTTTATATGTTTGGCTGAGATGGAAAAGTTCATCTAGTGATCAAAATGCAACAAAGTGCAATGGGAATAAATCACAACATACATCATCCACTGAAGCTTCTACTCCACTGAAGAAAGTAAACATGGGGCGGCAGAGCAGTAAGGTGACTGTAATGTTCCTCAAATTGATACACGAAACAAACATAAATGCCAATTTCTACAGTCCCGACTGGAGAATGAGCGGCACCAGCTACTTATCTCGACAAACCAACTCCTAATCTCATAAGGGTCATAGAAAGGAAAGGCGTCCAAAACAAAAACAGTTAGCTAAAAGAAGCTGGAAGCTTTGTACAGCCTATTAGAAAACTACTCTGTGTGGGTTTGTCACTACTAGTTTCACATTACACATACTTATTTTATCCACTGTTAGTCTAAAAAATATTGATTAATTCAGCTTTAAAGGAACTGTGTTACATGCCATCTTTAGTCAAATATATTGAATTACAAATTAAACACTATTAAAAATGCTCTGTATATATACATATAATCTCCAAATATTTACATATTTGACTTTTCCACCCTTCGCCTTCCCATATGGCGCCAATGCTATCTGGCTGTGGGAGTGTGCTATATTGTGGTGAATGGAGCAGAGGTGTCTCTTGGTGCCTATATGTCCAAACCTCTCTCACCCCTCTGCATCCTCTCTGTAATTCCCAGGCCTATCTGCAAGTCATTACCGATGCCCCATTAGACAGTAACTCTGCACAGAGCACACTCATATTGAGATTACGCTACAGAGTGTGAGGCTGCTGGTGTGGTTTGACTTTAGGTATTCACTCCTGATTAAATAGAATGCAGTTCCTGCTGATTGATCATTGCAGATATAAACGTTTGCCAATAGAAAAATTATAGTTCGCTTAATGGCGCTTAAAGTAGAATACGACTTAATTTGAAAATTGTAGTTTGGTATTTGTATGGCCTTTACGATTGTTTACCACATCTCCAGATGAATACCAAGCACACATTAGTGGATAGAACTTGTTTAATGGTAATTACAGCCATGATATTGCAGTGGCTCTTTTTATCCACTTACACTGCGGAAAATGTGTTAACAAGTCACAGCCTTTTAGTCAGACTTAATATAAATTAAAATCTTCTACAAACAATCGCTTAAGCATCTTGGCTCAATGAATAAAAAGGCACTTTAATCTCTTGAATGACCACTTTTTGACTTGCTTGTTTCAGAAAATGTTAAAACTACTCTTGAAATGTATTTTCGGGGTGGATAGTTGTGTCAAACAGTTGCAGTACTTTTTATTGTGTGATGTAAATTCAGCATATCAATATGAAATATGCTAATACTGTAGTATCACTGCCACACATGAATGTGTTGAAATTAAATCTCTTTTGATGAACAAGTCAAAAACACAGTTCGAAGCACAAATTAACTCTAACGCATGAGCAGTGACATAGCATGGATTCCAGCTGACAGCTGAATATTGTTTTATGATTTACTTAGGGTTGAAAAAATACAGATCAAAGATTGTGGTGCAAAGCTACTATTCTAGCCAATTTCTCATTGATTGCAGAGCAGAAAGAAATCGCTGAACTGAAGCGCTGACCCCTCAGTCATCTCCCTCCTCTAAGCCGTCAGACTGTAGCTGTTTTACAGTACTGCATGGAACACTGTCCGTGTTCCTAAGAGACGCTGCCTCAGGCTCTCATTTTCGTACACGCAGAAAGAATTAGAATATCCTTTGGTGCATTCATTTAGGCAAAAACACACCTAATATCAGCCTCATTAATACTTGGAAGGGTTTGATTCCAAAATGGCATGTACTCATTTTGACAAGTGCCAGCCACATTCAATATTCAGTGGTTCACAAATAGGACAAGAGTTGATCCTCAGGAGTGTTGATAATTTGTAAGTGGAGGTTTTAGGCAGCCTGATTGTTCAAACATATTCCACCATGAGAACAAAGGATGCTGGGATGCATCTGGAATGTGGATGGATGCTCTTGGGAGGAAAAAGAAAATGATTCATAGGTAATTATGGACACAAGGGAGCTCTGTAATGCCATAGTGCCGTTTCTAATTCACAATTATATCTGGTCAGTCAGAATAAATAGCCTCATCTGTATTTTCTGTCAGTGGAGAAGACATTGATTTTCTTTATCCCGTCCCTCCACCAGCATGTTCAGAACACCCTGTCCACCCAGATCTGAATCCCATTGAGGCTGTCTGCTTTCTTTTCCAGTCACGTCTCACAATTCTTATTTTTTCTCATCCCCAGGAGTGTCCTCAGATCCTGCCCTCCCCTCAGATCTACATCCCTGCTGGAGTCATGAGGCCAATCACCCTGCTGGCCCAGAACCTTCCCCAGCCACAGTCCGGACAGAAGAACTACGAGTGTATCTTCCACATCCAGGGCAACACGCACAACGTCCCAGCCCTAAGGTTCAACAGCACCAGCATACAGTGTCAGAAGACCACGGTAAGGCTAAAAAACAATTGGGATTTTATATTTAATCTTAGTCTTGTCTCGTGCTTATCTGTTTTATTTGTTTTAGTCAAGGACAAGTCAAAATGTTTTAGCCCTGTTTTATTCGACAAAAAGTCATTCAACTTTTAGTCAAAATGTTTTCTTTCTTTAAAGTAATTAAATTAGGCTAATAGGTATCAGAAGTTAGAATAAAGGTGATTGCATTTTACTCTTAACATTTGAGGGGTCATGCAATGTTTGTAAGCTATTATAGTTAGTTAGTAGATAGTAGATAGTTAAAAATATCTTACTGGGAACACAATTAAACCCGTAATGTTTTCTTGAATGTCCTGAATTTGCCCGACCGATGGGCTGACCGATGGGTGGAGCAGGTTCGGGTCTCCCTTGCTGCTCCCACCAGCAGTATCTGTGCTACCAATTGTGCTGCTATAATGCATAAAGTTTGCGGGTTGGGTCTCCTACTTATTAAAATAATTTTTTGAATGTCAGATAGTCCACCATTTAACATTGTAGTCCCGTCCCATCAAAGAAAACAAAACCTACATTTCGCTTTACAGTGAAATTACAGCAGCTTACAGAGGTGGAATGTCTGTTGACCTGATGAATGTGAGTTTATATATTGTCGCTTTTTATTTACTGATTACCAGCTCAGCCATTCCTAATCAAATATCTCGCTGCTCCAGCCATCCCCAGCTGCTCAGTCTGTAAGCTGGAGCTCCGTTTAGGACAGTGATACTGGTTAACCATTAGTAGACTTTACAGCTGGTTAGCTACAGTGTGAGACCAGCAGTTAATAGACTGGTGTGGCAAAGACTTGAAACTGAGGCGTATGGCCACAGGGACTGACTGTCGCAAATCCACTCTCTCTTCATTCCCACTCCTCATTCCTGCCTCTTAGCCCTCAGTCAAACTGTCACCGCTAATAGGGAGCGACCATTTCGGCAATGTTAATTTCCTCAGCTCCAATCAGGGCATGAGGCAGAGAGGAGACATTTTAACGACACCAATTATGACTTACTTAACGAGACATATGATTAACATGCAAGCCTGCACACACCGCAGCAGTGGTGATAGATCTAATAGCGAGTCCTCGCAGTTAAAAGGCAGTGGGAGCCGATGTGTGGCTTTGGCAGCTTCACCGGCCGCCTTTTTCTTCGGCCTGTCACACGGGTGTGAGTGCCTCCAGGTCATTTAGTGTTACCACTGGGTTCAAAAAACGTCGCTGATCTGCGGCCTCTTGCTGTTTTTGAGCTCTATGCGGTCACCCACTTTCTTCCTTAAAAGGGGGGAAAGAATGAGCGCCAGTGTTGGAATCCTGAAAGTCGTTCTGCCTCTGATATTGGACGGTGACACGAAAAATAGTTCAGGGGCATATTATTGAAATAGATTTCCAGATCGTAATGACGGCTCCTACAGTTCTTTTGTGTTTTGGAAAGGTAATTTGTGCATATTTAGTGGCTTGTGTCTCTGTAATTGCTTCGTGCAAGTGAGTGTTCTTTTATGATTTTACTTTTTGGGTTGTTATTACGGGTTTTTGTCGGATTTGTCCTCAGTGACCTGACTACTTTAAAGCCTATTGAATAGTGCAAAAATGAGCTGCAAAAACAGTAATTGCTGTACATCAAGTTGAATGTTTGAATAAATTGGTCAAAGTCAGACTCACAGTTCCTTTACCTAAGGATTTCTGGCTTTTACTTTCAAACTACTCATATGCCTTCAGCATGGTGAGACCTTTTCTAATATCTTCTATCATTGACATTGTAACACTAGTGAGACTAAAACTAAAACATGTATTACTTGAACACCACACCTGTTAGTTATTTTTTTCTCTCTGTGAAAGTTTAAGTGTGTTGTGAAAGCCTCCCACGCCACCAAACACCAGCGCTTACTCCAGGAACTAGCCGTGTGCAGTTTGCATCCCCTGTGTTAGATACACTCACACACATTCATTACTACGCCAGCACTACTGCTGAGCGTTGCTGATGCTGGAGGACAGAGACCTTTCTCAGCAAATCTCTGATTCACTGGCAAACTGAATGGATGCACACACACATGCACGCACATTATGTTTCATCAGTCCACGGTGCACTTTAACGTTTTGTAAAATCCTGATGTTCTTTCTGCAGGAGGCAGGAAAATAGTAAATATAGCGGCCTAAACACAACTTTGCAGCTGTTTATGAAGCTTAGGGGGCTGGAGAGTGTGTGCGCAATGTGTGTGCATGCGCCCACGTGAGCAAATCCATGTGGTGTTGAGAGTGAGTATGCTTCCTTCTCCCCACCCCCCGCCTCTCTCCTCGTCAGGTGGGACTGTGATAGGATCCAATTAAGGGAGCTGTAGATAAAATGATGATGAATTGCAGTGGTGTGGTAGACTGACGGACACAAACACACACAAACACAGACGCACATACACAAGCCTGGCAGACCCTCTAAAGCGGAAAAAGAGGGAAGCGAAGAGGCAAAGAAAGAGAGAGCCAAAGAGGAGGTGAGGGAATTAGGAACAGACAATGACGACGCAACAGAGAGCGTGATGGAGAAGGTGAGGAGAGGTAAGAGAGAATGAGAAAAATAAAGAGAGACAGAGGGGAGGAGAGGAAAGACTAAGCTCAGCAAGCAGACTGAGGGGAAACAAACAAACGAGGGAGAAACAGATGGGGAGAGAATGTATGTGGAATATAAAAGATGTGCATGTTTGAGAAAAGTGATGCTGGAAGAAAATAAAATCATGATCCATGCAAAAGTAAAACTGCTGAGATTAACTACACAGCAGAGGGAGGAAGGACAGTTGGAACAACAAGGACTGGTTACAATGTCGGTCAGCCGTTTTCAGATCTACCTGTTCAGTTGTAGGCTGCAGGAGGGAAACCATAGTACTTTTAAAGGGGGGAGCCTATGTATGACATCACAGCTGAATATTAAGATGATTTGGACATTGATTTTTGGCCATATTTTTATTGCTGTTGCAGGCATTTACAGTTTCAGACAGTATGAACAATTATTAGAACACTTTTGAAACTTGCTAGAGTTGTGCTATCAATCACAGTGAACAAACCAAATTTGAATTCTGTCAGTGTTACATTATTGTTGCGTGGTAACCAGTTTGAGTGCAGATTAATTAGAAAAGTCTACATTGATAAAAATGAATGCTGACTTGATGTTCACTGTGATGGATTACACAAATCAAGCAAGTTTCAAGTCTGCTGTTAGAATTTAATACCGCACAGAAAAGGGGCACTCCACATGTTTCAGAGCATGTGGAAACAGCTGTATAATGTCTGATAACATGATCAGGGTTTGGGCTTAGAGTTTACAAGTTTTTACCAGAAAGCCTGGATTACTAAACTGGGCATATGAAGTATTAGGGAGTATCTAATGTAAGACTCTATCAAGTTGCATCATGGGATGTGTAGGATTCATTTGTGTTTTTTGGAGCTTGACCATACTAGGTACTAAAAGTCAAGATATCTTGGATTCTGACCATTCCCTTCTAAAATGTGTCTATTGTGGGTCCTACAACTTTAAAGGAACAGAGTGCAGGATTCCACCTAGTTGCAGATTACAACCCACTACCCACTGTATCCACACTTTTTTAAGATTTAAATATTAATTAGTGCAGCTTTAAATACACTGGTATGGTCTTTTAGCAAGCTGTAAATGCTTTTGTAGCTTTAATTTTGTGATAATAGATGTGTTCATTGGAAAAATGAGAATGAATGAATTAATACAAAGGATCAACACGCAGAAGATCCATCTATGATTGAGAACCTGTATACTTGCTACCATTGTATTCAGTATTCTCGGTAGGGAAGTGTGTGTATATGTATCACAGCTGGATGTGACTGGGACAGTAGAGTGTAATAAATCACAGGGAAAATTAGCCAGCAGTAGATGTACACTCATCCATTCAATCTTACTGTCTCTTTGTGCATTATTTAGCCCCTCGCCAAACACTGAAACATTGAACTTGCATACTCAAATACACCAGGGACTCAAAGCATGCATGGGTGCACTCCGGGATGTGCACAGGAAAACACACGCTGGTGAGAGCACACACTCGCAGGCACACACTGATAGGATGCATGCAAGCTGCGTGGATACCTACTGTTTCATGGACAATACACACACACACACACACACACACACAAATACACATCCTACCCAGGGGTTTGGAAGCCCAACGTGAAACAGACATATGGAGATTCTCCACATGATCCTCTTCCTAATCATGTGGAGCAGACGGAGACTGTAGCATCAGCAACAACCAGCAACCTGCTTTACATGATTTATTACACTGACACACATAGGCTATCAAACACTTTATGTGTGTATGTGTCTGTGTGTATGAACCTTCCACTGTAAGTCCGTGCATCTGGCACTGTTTTGTGAAACATAGTCAATTTAAGGAGGGTGACAGACTGTGTGTGTTTGTGCGTTCACAGTCCTCAAATTGGTCTGGGCTTTAATCTAGTCTAGACTTTTCCTTACTTTCACAAACAGTCTGCATATAGCACAAATACAGTGTAACACATGCACAGTGCACACCCTGCAACACTGCCTCATGACTCCTATGAAATACTGTTACCACTAATGTGCTTTGCTAATGAATTTAAGAGGCTGTTTATGGTGTTGTTACAGTCTACCACAATACACTTAGTTAAGGTAAGATGAAAGATGGAGGTGTTGGTTAGGGCTGCAGTAGGTAACCTTTAGAAAAAAAAAATGTGCTGAAATTTTCACTGTTTTCTGACAGTAGTACATGAGACACATAATCTGTGAAAATCTGGTTCCTCTGGCTCATTCAAGTGCTAGTCTTGTACTAATGTCAGGATATAGTAAAAAGTTTCAGCAAATATGCCAAAATATTTGAATACAAATGACCTACTGCAGCTTTAAATTTTGAAAACATGAATATGCACTGTATGTTTCCAGTCAAGTGTGACAAAGGTCTTTCACTAACTTTAACCAAACACTTTGAGTTGAGTAAACCTAACCATTGCAAACCTTAATCATGCCTTAGTTGCCATCAGAGTGTGTAAGCAGCGAGGATTGGTGAGAATTTCCACTCACGAAACCCAGTATTGCTTTGTGCTTCGAACTTTCCCTGCTCCACTAAAACCGCTCACCACTCGCTCCAACAAAAGCTTAAACCCTGTTTAAGGTATGATAAGGCTGTATGTGTCACCACAGGGACCCAAACACACATACACAGGCAGCAGGAGTGAAGAACCTCCCTGCAGATCATCATAAGTTGGTCCTTTTAACTTCATTGTTGCAGAAGAAGCAACACCTTGTTATTCCATTAGCACATCATTCATGAAGTTATTATAAAGTTCAGCTAATCTATATGTGTGGTTAGAATAGAGCAGAAGAGCAGACTCGCTTATTGACTAGTGAGGAGAAATGGGCTTCTGATACAGGCCACCAGGCTCGTGCACAAATTGACGGAGCAGATATTGTCAGAAAACATATAAAATCTATTGGCACAGGAGTGTCAGGTGAGGTGTGAAGAATTATAACATTTTGTTTAATTGTTTTTTTTTCATTCAGGAAATGAACAGCATCTGTTTTTTTGTGCAAAAACGAATTGGACAGCAAAAATGTTGGTTTAAGAAATTCCCACTCAACTGAAATGAACTGAACTGAACTGAAATGGGGGACGTGTGTGTGTGTATGTGTGTGTGTTGTGCAGTGTATTTTTAACACACGCTCAGGTATCCTTCAACATGACTAATTACATGAGGGTGACCTGCACATGGACGCGCGCACATATGCACACACCTCTCCGTTTCTCTACCTTCTCCCCCCTTCAGCAGCCAGCTGCTCTGTTTTGTTAACATCGGCAGTTTTCAGTCCCTCCTACACGCACGCACACACACACACACCAGCCATATCTATTCATACAATCCATGGAGACATGCAATCCATGGAGACGATTCATGTAGCGAGAGAATAAACGAGTGCAGGAGCAGATAACGAATGAACCCGCGCCAGGCTGGTGTGTTACTGTAATGAGGCCAGGGACGGCTTTGTGCTCACCTTGTAGTTTTTACACCTCCTCCCTCTCCTTTTTTTCTCCTCTTGTCACCTCCCCTCCCTCTCTCCCTTGTCCCCTCGTATTGCCCCTCCTCATCCCCTCCCTTATCTCCTCCCTGTTTAAACTCTTCTTCCTTCCACTGTCCTCTACTCTTGTATGTCCCATTTGCTCTCTTCTCCCACTTTATATCCCCCCCTGTTCTCCCTGTCCTCTTGTTGACATCCCTTACCAGCTTTCACTGCCTCTCCTCTTTTCCATCTTTGCCCTCCGTTGCTTCTCCTCTCCTCCTTCCCTAATTCCACTCCTCTCACTTTCCCCTTATCTGCTCTTTAGCTGTCCTCCACTTGCATCCACCCAACTTTCCTCCACCGTATCCTCGCCTTTTTCTCCTACCCTTCCCTCCACCTAACTTCCTGTTCTCCTCTCCTCTCCCATCCTCTCTTCCCTAGGGGGGTCTACACTATGAGTTGGCTCAGGTAGATTAATTACATGCAGTGACATGAAGGAGCTGGCCAGAGGCTTCAGTAATGAGTCTGATTACTCATCTCCAGCAGCTCCGGGCGCTCAGGGGAGGGACGGCAGGCCAGCAGACAGGCCGCTCAGTAGGGGGAGAGCAACTTGTACCTACAGGGTTTCACCAATACAGTTTTTTAACAGTACTGGCACCCCCACTTTTAGATCAAAGCTATGCCAAAAGTCAGTGACATGCCGATTGTCGATAGCTGTTCAATTCAGTAATTTAAAAAATGTACCCAAGGGGAAATACAGATCAGTTTCTTGAGGACAAATTACCTGACCGCATATATGTTCATATCTGTAATCAATTATTCAAACAAGCTGCGGGAGCCAGCAGGACAAAAATCCAAACATCTAATCACCAGTAGACCAGAGGAATGCCTAGTATGGAAGAAATCCTACAGGAGGCCAAGGAGGTATCCCAGAGTGGGATGGCTGAGAGACAAAAACATAATTAAATGCAGAAAATGTGGAAAACACACGCATGGATAATAAATCACAAACACAAAAAACAGCAAACTGTTTTTCAGTAAGCTTAGAAGGTGATTTAAGGTAAAGCCATTATTTAAGCCCATGAGTCAAAGCAACAGGGAGGTGAAACTGGAATGGATTTCTAGAATGATTTTTTACGTTTGACATTATGTTAGGAAATACACGCTCATTAGCTACAGTTAGATTACAACCCATTGCTTGTTGAACCCTGCTTCTGTCCTCTGTTTCCTTATGGAGCTCCAGAGATACCGAAAGTGCAGTCATATTCAGACATCATATTCACTTTTACACACTTGGCTAGTAAAAGGCAGAGAATGAACAACAGACATGATCTGATTTACAGTGTCGAGAGTATATGGGATAAGATTGGATGATATGTCATTTAAAACAAGCTGCAATATTCTGCGATTGGGGTGAGATAAATCCTTTTAATTAAATTAACTTGTATCCTGTAGCAGTTTAAGTTTTGAAACTAATGTTTTTTAGTATTAGCATATCCACCACTCGATGGCCAACAAACACAAACCTCTAAAATGGCTTTTTTGTAAAGAAAGTAGAAGTGATGGCTTCAGCAGTGTTCCATAATTAGATTTAGTGCTTTCATGCCACAGTTTTAATCATGATGTCAGAGCGTCTGTCATTTTCAAAAAGTGATGGTCTAATTTTGGAATAAAGCTCTGCATGTCTGTCTCAGTTCGACTTGTGCCCATCAGAAAACTCAGAGCATACTTCCACTGAGAGGATAAAATGATAGACGATGACAGTGACCCCAATGTATCACTGCATTGTTGAGAAGAACTTTATGGGAAGTGTTTCTGTGGATATGTAGATGCATTGTTTCTGTAAATTGAACCCAAGTCATGGCAAAAAGCCTGCATTTAATATTAGATGCCACCAGTACTTCTAAGTCTCATTAGAGAAGAATTTTTAATCTCAGAGGTCAGAGTAGAGTAATAACTGGTGACTGACAACACCAGTGTGATGAATGAATTATTAAAGTGTCAGCTCTCCTGATGTGGCTCTATTATTTTTTACATAAAGTTTTAGTCCACATTGAAATATCTCAACAATTATTGGATGGATTGCTGTGACATTCGATACAGACATTCATGGTCCCCAGAGGATGTAGCCTAGTGACTTTGGTGATCCCCCTCACTTTTCCTCTACTTGGCGCCACAATGAAGTTTCTGGTTTTGACTGAAATGTCTGGACTGCTATTGGACTGATTGCTATAAAATCTGTTACACACATTCACGTCCCCCTTTAGGATGAACTGTAACTATAACTTTCCCCAGACTGATGGTCCCCAGACCATTCATCACACTCCATCATCAGAATAAAATTTCCATTTGTCATATATTTTAGTTTATGTCCAAAAGCGTACCCATTAGCCTCAGCTATACCTTGTGTTTAGTGCTTATTAGCGAATGTTAGCATGCTAACACACAAAACTAAAATACTAAACATGATAAACATTACATAAGAATGTAAGCATGGTGTTTTTCTTAGCATGTTGACATCTGAAGAGTTTTACTTTGCAAGGTCTATGTGACACCTACAATAAAAAAACAAATGACGGTTTAGTCCTGGTCTTAGCTAAAATTGTCTACCTCCCTTAAATCCCTCTTATGCTACATCTATGTCCTTGTGCTGCTTCTCCTCCGCTGAAGCTTTCTCCCTTCTCTTCTCTGTATTTTCAGTTTTAAACCTAAAACTCGTTTTTTATTCCGAAGTGTGCCCTAGGAAGAGAGTTAGACAGTGGGTGATGCTCAGCGTGACTGTGTGGCACGGTGTCGCTGTGTCACAGTGCGGTTTGTGTCGGCGTTTGAAACCATGTGACAGTATGAATAAAGCATGATGTGGCGGGCAGCAGGGTGGGCAGGGACTGACAAGAGAACAAGCTCACCCAGTGTTTTGGTGACGGGAGACAAGTCGAAACCCTTAAAGTTTAATGGGGGCCACGCCGCAGAGAGAGTAGGAGGACTATGTGGGCATGTGTGTGTGTGGGTCCTGTGGTTTCACTGGCACTGGAAGCTGCCATACACAGGCCTTTAAACAGTGGGACGTAATAGTGATGCTAATAAAGTCAACAGCCTACCTCATGTGTGATGGATCGGGGTCACACTCAACTAGTGGGAAGGGAATAAGACTAATCAGCCTTTCCTTTGTGGCAAAAGAGTGTTTTGGTTGAATCCCTATGCTCTGGAACTGCTGACCTCCCAGAATCCTGTGGTTTCACTGGTCTGTTCCCCTCAGCATCTTAACTGTCTCAACAGCGATCCAGACTTCCCACATTCCTTCCTCTGTGGCTGCTTACAATGTCTCCCTTTTCCTCTTGTTAAGGTTCTTTTTCTTCTGTTTATCCTTTTTTTTTCTCAAAGCTCAACAGAAACCATTACTGATCTGAACTAACACAGTGTTTAGCTTTGGTAATCCGTAGCTTATCTATTTTGCTGGTATACGGAGAACCTATGCAGCTCATTATTTATAAGTAACCCTACCCTTTTAGTCTGTTAGCACCAGCTTTACTGATTCCAAATGTCTGCAAATCTGTGTTAGGCATAAAAGACAAAAATACCAACAAAACATTATCTTAAAAAAAATAAGAAGCTAAATAAATAAATGAAGGTGATGTAATGTACTATGGGCATGCTGCACTTCAGGATGGGCTTGGATGACTTCTAGTGAATGAGATTTGTTTTAACATATCTATGAATCTCTGCCATTATGAAGTATAACCGCTTGTGTCCAAACCACAGTGGTAACGGACCAATCAGCATCCTATGATGGACTACTGACCTACAGCATGAGCTACAGGCATGGTTTAATGCTAGGTGTGTGTAACAGCGTGTGTGACTGTTTGCTTGAAAAACGGCGGCTGCTACATAGGTTAACGTAGATGCTGCTAGCTTCAGTTATATCAGAACTGGAGAGTATAACTTCATTTAAAGAAGTGCAAAGAACATCACTGAAGGGTTTTCTTGATAAAATGTTTTTGCTCTTCGCGAGTTTGACTACGCTATATGGTTAGTTGATCTGAATGATTGAGGTTCCCCTGTGACAGACATAGATAGATAGATAGTTTATGCAATGACCTGCCAGGTATTTTTTTAAAGCGCCTGCCCTTTTTCAAGCAGATGGATGGATCTTATTTATTCCTGTGATATGTTTGGTATTTGAATCATGGGAATGACCAGTGGAGAAAAGTTTTGACTGTATCATAAGAGTGTGTCTCTGTTTGTGTGTGTGTGCGTGTCAGGCCCCATTGGCCATATGGGATGGTCGAGTCCCTTCTATCAAATCCAGTGTGTCAGCAAGCAAATTGGAAATGCCAATTTCACTTTACACTGCTCCGTGTCTTATCTCTCCCTTGCCCTCATCCCACCACTTAGCTCATGCCTAAATGAATAAGGTCCTCTCACATGTCCACTAGTGTCCGATTTCAGTCTGCTTTCACCTCTCTGACCCCTTCTCCTCCTTTTCCTGCTTCGTCGTCTTCTCTTCATCCTTTCCCCCATTTTCCTCTCAACACCCATCTCATCCTTTCTCCCTTCCTCCATCCCACCTCATCTCCTCTCCTCACTTCCCATTCCTGTCTCCATTCTTCCATGCCCATTCAACTGTAACCCATCTGTTATTTCTCTATGTGTATTTATGAAATATGTCTGTTTTGGTAAATATGGATTTATGCATGTGTGCACGCTCGGGCTGTATCGCTGTCTGCAATGAACAAGCCAGGGCGAATCACTATGCAAATTAAACAATATCTCCTACAATTCCCAATTTGCATTGAATCTATTATAAATCAACAGTTTCTCACACACTCTGTTTCTCTCTTTCTCAGTATGACTACGAGGGCAGTGACATCAGTGACCTACCAGTGGACCTCTCCGTCGTGTGGAATGGAATCTTTGTCATTGACAACCCATTCAACATCCAAGGTACAACGTTTTCTCCTCTCCGTCTAACCTTCCCAATTCTCGAGTCTCATTTTGGTGGAGCATGGCGGGGCATTGTTGCTTGGCAAAAAATTTGAATCAGTCCTGGTTGTTTATCTGTCTGTAATGATTGCCTGTGAAGCAGCAACGCCGTGTGCAGTTTTTCCCCTTCATAAGAAATCTGTAATTTTGTTTCTGACAGCCATCGGGGAGGAAAGGTGAAAGTGTACCATCCGTTTGGAAAAACACTATTCTTGTCTCAGGGATAAAAGAGGGGCAGAGGGAGTGATTGATGGATGACGATGATAACAAACAAACATCCAACACAGAAATTAATAGGGATGGATGTTAGAGAGGAAGATAAACAAATGGCAAAACCAATAGGCAGAAGAAAGGATGAAGGGGAAGAACGATGGGCGGATGACAGGTTGATAAATGCACCGTGTAATGGCGGGGGGTATATGAGAGCAAAGGGATTGATAAAGAAAAACAGAAAGCGACATGGAGGGATGTCATTTATTATTTTTAATCGCTATTTGTGCATGAAGTGGAAAACAATTACCAATTCTAAATTCTTTATCAAGTGTAATATATTGGGTGGTGGAGGCTAATGATTTTAGACGTCCCATTACACAAGATAATATAAGTCTTGCTCTCAAGTGTGTCTTACAGTCTTATGCACCAAATTTGCATGTCTAGAGTTAGATTAACTAACCCTTCCTACTCCACTCTCTTCTATTTTTTTCAATTCTACTCACTATTCACTACAATCTTTAGATGACACACGTGCACGTTTTAATCTCATTCTTTGTGTTCCATCTGACCTCATTTTGATAAATGTCAGACATGCAGTTCATTTTGCAGATTGCTTGGAAATTAGTTGCTTATCGGTCGTGACCTAATTCTTCTGCCTGTGTTATTTTGTTTTAAAATATGCTTCTTTAGGGTTTCAGTCTGTGTGTGCTAAAGGTTCTTCCTGGGGATTAAACATGTGGTTGAGCATGTGCTGAGAAGAATTGTAGTTGCCACAACAAAAGAAATGATCACATTTCTGTGCAATCAAGTGGATGCTGTAATTTTGAACTATAGATTTGATGACTTTTGCTAATCAGATAAATACTTGACTGAAGCAATGCAGGCCTGTATTTGGTGAATAAAGGACCCAGTGCTAGTATCAGCATTTATTTAGTGAGTCAAATCTGCACATTGCAGTTTGACATTTATGTGTTAGATTGATAATTGTTTCCAGAAACATTCATGAACTACAGTAGTAGTAAATATTTACAGTACTAGTGTTAATACTGCTATTATTGGTGAAATGAAAACATTTAGTGGCTTGTTGAGGAACATGGGTTTGGGGTTTTACTTTAGTTTAAATTAGTTTAATCAAATTCTGTAACTCTGTTGCACTTGGTCTTTTAAAATACCGTGGTAATAAATTGTAAGGACTATGCGAGGTTAAATTAATAAGGGTGCTTTCATACTTCATTGGTTTGGTTCATTTACGCTGCTGTGAAAATTGTTATTCTAACTCAAACTTCAAACAACCCAACAGAGATAGCTTGAGGTCACAGTCTGCTCCCAAGTAAAGTCTGTAGTGGTGTGGCTGTACGGATGGAAATGTCGTCTGGTCAGTCGGTCTCCAAAACTATTGGATGGATTGTCATAGAAATTTGTACAGACCCCTATTCTCCTGAATCTCTTACTCTGCTACTCTTGAATCCTATTGACTTTGTTAATAAATATTTTAGTTGACTAAATGCCTGCAATGCCAGCATCCATCAGCATTATAAGTGCAACATATGAGCATTTTAGAGTTGTCATTGTGGGCCTTCAAAACGTCCTTACTGCACGCCCAGTCAAAATGAAGCAATGACAAACCTCAGAGAAGATATAAAATTTGGGTAAACATCAATTAAATGATAAATTATTGATCAGCTTAGAGAAAATATGATCTGCCAATATGATATTTAAGGGGCCGTTCAGATGTTGTGCCTGTTGGTACTAAGCAACCAAAACCTGTGGGCTGCACAACGATGATAATGTTCTGGTAATTTATTACTAATTAGAATTCACAACAAATATACACAGATTTCCAGCACCCTAAATCCCTCACAAAATGAGCTAAGGTTAGCTAGCACAACTAGTTAGTGACGTAAAAACAGCGTATCATCATGCTCAACAGTAAAAACAGAAATCTGGCAGGCCATACAGCTCCAGGTATCCCTGCATGAGTATAATCAGTTGCTCCATCTTCTGTTTGGCTGACCTTTTAACCTGATGATGTGGCGTCCTTGTATGGAAAAGGCGAAGCAAGGCCTGTGGAGCTGACTGGTTAATTCTTGTCACATGACCTGTGGACTCCAGCTCCTCAGACAGTAGCTCAAAGTACATATTTGTGCTGGAGTTGCTGGAATTTGGAGTCACTTAACATAAAGGTGAATCAAGTAGTCTATAACTTATATGTACTTCACTATCCAATATTTCACAACATGTAATTACAAAGTAAGTATTAAGACTAGAGTTGTGACTGAAAGACAGCAAGTTCATACTATCTAAAGATACAATCCCTGCTTCTGTTGTATAGCATCTCTAAATCCCACATTTCCTCACAGCGCACTGTTGATATCTTGAAAATAAACAGATCATTGTCAAGTTCAGAACAGTGAGCTGTGAGGAGTTTGGGGGATTCTGGGGCACTCTTGCAAACTATGAAGAGTCTGCTGTGTACTTTTTTTTTGTACTTATCCAAGATAAGTAGCGTCTTTGAATAAAAGTCAACAGGGCTTTTGACATCAGTCCACCCTCCAGATACGAGGTTTTATACCGCAGTTATCCAGCTAACTCTTGAAACAGGCCCTAGGGATGTTTGCCACAGTGCGGGCTTTGCATGTGACAGCAGTGGTGTTGAGCTCTGAGAGTTTGGGAGTGTGAAATCCAATGATCTTAGCAACTGTGTGTGTGTGTGTGTGCGAACTTGAGTGTGTTCCTGTTGTTATGACTATGAGTAAGCCGTTCCTGCTACTTGACTTGCTCAGTTGCAGAGAATTTATGCAGGCAGCATCCAAGGCCAGTGGTGTGTTCATCACAAAGACCTTCTGAAACCTGTGGCTAGGTTATAGATGAGTAATTAGTATGAATCAACAACCCTATCAACCCCCCTTTGATATATTATGATTATTGTGCTAAAGGCTCACAGAAATTAGAATTATGAGTTCAATGCAACGCTCTGTGTTAAAGGTCTGAAACTCCTTAAAACCATGCATTATAAAACCGTCCTCACTCATACAAATCTCATAAAGACCTTCTCCTCCTTTTCTCCTCCTTTTTCTCTCCATCCTCATTAATCCCTCCCTGCTCCATCCCTGTCTCTTTCTTTCTGAATTGGGGCTGTATTATCCGTCTGTGGCAGAGCCGCTCGGCCCTGGCCCGGCTTCGCCCCGGTGTAAAGTGGAGATGTTAATGTTAATTAAATCATTCATTTGGTTCAGATTAATTAGCGTCGCGCTACTTTTAAGCTGAGCCATGGCTAATCAGATTAGGCTGAGCGGAGGGCCGAGGCGGGCAGATGGATACGAAAGAGGCTCGCTTTGAAGTCCGGCCGCCGTCTGTCTGCCGAGGAGGAGGAGGAGGAGGAGGAGGAGGGAGGAGATTCCTCCATGCTCTGTTGCTTTTTTTTTCCTCACTGTTGTTCCACTTCAGTTCATTTAAAATCTGTTTAACTGGTGTGACAGCAAACATAGCTGCCTGCAGGTTTTGGCATTGTAGTATCAATGATAGATAATTATGTTAAAGATTAACAGATGACAAATGGTAACAACAAAAAATGTCTTCCTCGTTTGTGACTTTCTCTCCTCTGTTTGGCTTTCCCTGTTTCTCACACAGATTCTCTTCTGTTTAGGGTCTGTTTTTTTGTCTCTCTCTCCTAATTTCTCTCACTCTCTCTGGCTCTCGTGGGGCCTCAACATCTTTAAATTCATAACAATTCTTGTTGCTGTTTTGTTAACAAGCGCAGTTCAAATTTATCCTCCCCCCTCCTCCCCGCTTCCTTTCATCTCCCTCTCTTCTCTTCTCAGGTGTTTGAGGTTTTAATTATTTATTTATCTATTTATTTATTAATTTTTTACTTTTAATGACTTTCTCCACTCTGCAGAGTTGAGGGAATGGGTTTTTTACACTACAAATTATCAATTCCCTATTGGCGTTAGAAGACATTACCTGTCGAATTAATTTCTGTAATATCCCTGTAGGTCGCTTGTTCATTAATATATTTTTTCTCTCTATTTATCTGCGGAAACAGTTATTTTCTCATTGTCGCACCCTCTGAGTGGTAATAATCACCTACTAAAGGTTTTAGGTGTAACACGGGTGATTAACATTCATTTATGCCGTTCCCGCTCTCTCTTTCAGGCTAACAGATACATACACTTCTGATTACTTTTTTGACTTTACTGTTGCCACTGTTCTAAATTAACAAACTTACAGAACTTTCTGTTCATCAAAAATATTTGTCAGGCAGTATACGAAAAGGCCAAGTTTCCAAAATAAAGCAGCTGTACTTCAATCCATGTCCGCAGCCTAGAAAGGGGAAGAAAAAACTGTTGGAACGTGACAGATTTGTGAATAATGTAGGACTACAGCTGTTTGCTTCAATTGTTCAATATTTTGGTACCTATGCTTCTTCCTGGGACGTAAATGAGGAGATGATGTGTGTATGCTAAATAGGAAGTTACAGCCACTTAGCTTAGCATAAAGACTGGGAACGGGGAGCAACAGCTAGCCTGGCTTTTGTACATAAGAAATAGATAAATACAAATATAATCCGCCTACCAGCACCTCTAGAGCTCACTAGCTCAATAGCTCCTATCATTTAACAAGGTAGAATGAATATTAAGTTATTTTTTGGGTGCTAACAAATTAAGCTCACTATATATAAGACGAGAAGGCTAGTATTAGGGTTGAGTGAGTATTAAAAGCGTGTCAATGTCATCAGAGTAAAATATGTGAATATCCGTACTCGTAAATTCTAATCATGCTAATCTTCTAACATCATAAATACAATGGGCATACATACATGAATGTCGCTGCCATTTGTGTTCATTCATGTAATAACCAGAGTCAACATTAACACTGAACATTTAAGTTTAAAAGACAAGCTGCACACAGCCCACAGTGACTTTCTATGACTACAACTCCTCAAATCTGTCTCTCTCTCACTCTCTGTCTCCCCTCCAGCCCACCTGTACAAGTGCAGAGCGTTGCGGGACAGCTGTGGTATGTGCCTGAAGGCCGACCCCAGGTTCGAATGCGGTTGGTGCGTCCAGGACAAGAAGTGCTCCCTCAGGCAGGAGTGTACCGGTGGAGGGAATTCCCACCTCCCGCTGCAGCTGGCCGAAGGCGGAGGAGGGTGGATGCACGCCACCTCTGGGAACAGCCGCTGCACCCACCCCAAGATCACCAAGGTAAATGAGTGTTTCTTGGTATGGCTGCATACATGGAAGGTGACACCACCCACTCCTTACTGAAGAGGCTGCGAGATGTACTTGAGAGTATGCTGATGTACTTTTGGGTGTATGTGTGTTTTTTTCCTTGTGTGGATGAGAGCTGACAAAGTCACTTTGTAGCCATGTGTGAGTACTGCGTCATTTTCTGTGTTTATAGAGTCATATAGAATTTTCTGGTATAGTCTGGTATGGTATATGGTATGTGCATGTGAGAGAGACCGAATGTCATACACTACTCTAATAGTGGTTTCTGAACTATTCTGTACTCTCTATAAGTAGGTTTTCACACATAAGGAATTTGGCTGGCTATTTTGACCTATATACACTTACACTTAAAGGTATTTTAAAGTCTCTCCCACACAAATGCAACAAAATCGACACATGATATAAACACACACTCCCTCATCGCATTTTAGACTGCTTAGTGGGGAACAGTTGCCATACAAAAAAGAGTACTGGCTTCAGAGGACAGACTGTGTTCCAAATCACAGAAAAGTTAGTAGAGGAAACCAGATGACACAGACAGCATTTTTTTTGTAAGCCAGTGCTCCAAACATAGAGTTTGATCCTACATTGGCTACTAAACAACACCATCCAAAAAAAGAAGAAACTTAAACTTTTTAGTGTCCAACTTATGAATCAATTTGGGTGTGTGGCAGCCGGTTCTAGTCCTGTGTTTAGAATTTCTATGTTGGGGGGATTGTTTTTTGTTTAATATTTAAATCACAGATTGTGCGTTTAAAAAGTCCTTCATTTTCTGTCTTATTTTTTAATTTCTATATAACTATTGGTTTTACATCAGCCTTTTATCAAAATATGACATAGTTTACTTAATTAGTATGGTATTGCTGGATGCTCTGGATAGACTTTTACTAATACAAATAGAAATTGCTATAAATAGCCATAAAACATTATAACAGGACCCATAACTCTATATAAGTAATAATAATGCATAAATGGGACATGCTGGGTCACAACTAAGAATTATTTTCTCTATGAACTACTACTACTAATGAAAATAACTGGAAATCTAAACCTTCACTGGGAAAAATATTCAATATCTATAGCCTGCTGAAAACAGCATTTTACGTATTACACATGCAAACCTTGATGCTGCACTCACTTCTTCCAAACCTGGCTACCATGGCAGGCACTTGGCTGTGGATGACACTTGGCATCAACCACAAACTTTTGCCAAATTTGGACTTTTATCATGATGTTGAAAACAGATGATGCCAAATTTTGCAAATATCAATGGCTAGTCCATGTTTTTCCATTGTCCTTTTTTAATGAAAACCTATTTGTGAAAAACTGGATTTTCTCATTGTTCATGTCATGTCCCGGTGATAAACGTTTAGCACTCTGCTTTGCTATTTGAGTTCTTTGCAATGGCTCGGTATTTGTTTAGAATTTTAATGACTTCTGCAAGAAATGTATGTAACCATTGAAAATGACCAACGCACACAATAAAGTTTGTACTGCGACCATGCAAATATAATTTTGAGGCGGCAAAGTGAAGCCAACTTAATTCTAGATAGTTTTACTCAACAGAGGCATTACCATTGGTGGGAAAGAAAAACAAATCAACATCCACAGTCGGCAACAACAAAAAGAAACTCAAAATCATCAAAACTCCCTCCCATGTTACAGTTCTAAAATCACCTGAAAAGCAGCGCGGCTTCTTTGAGCGCCGCATCATAATCTCTTCAACTCGTGAAGAGTGTAAAGTCACCTGCAGAGATCCAAGGCTGGTAAACCTTGATAGGCCATTGCGTCAGCTCTCTTTCTTGAAGCCCCTGTGGTCACGAAAGCCCTACGTGTCCTAAACCGAGAATGAAAGCTGCTCTATTTTAATGTGCTCCCATGTTGGGACCTTGTGCCTGCCCTTGGCACAGAAATGGTATTATTACTCACTGTTACATCAAACTGGTACTCCAGAGACAGAGGCATGTAGAGGTTTGTTTGGTTTTGATTCTTTTTTAAAACTGTCTTTTAGGTATGTTCAGTTTTGTCTTTCACTGTCTGTCTGTGTATTGATGTGTTTGGATGGCAGGAGAAAGGGTCCAAACCCAGCATTGCTCAGACAGCTGTTTAGAGTCATTCTTTTCCTATACCTGCCTTTCTTTCTATCTTTGCTTTCAGTTGGTATTATTGGAAGAAGTCTTTCTCAGTCCTCAGCCATTGTAAAATCTTAATCAGAAAGACTTTATTGTCCAACAAAAAGGAAACTTCTTCCACAGCAGATACAAAATCTGTGAATAGGCTGAGATATTTGTGCTTGATTTCACCTCAAATGAACATTTAATGAATGAGATGATTATCTTGATATTAATGGAGTAATCGGTGTCACTTCAGGATATTCCCACTTGGTCTTATCTGCTCTCATTTGTTTTAAAAGCAGTAAATCTCATTAAAGCCACAGTTCTTGATTAAATTACTCAAGACATACAATTTTCTCTTGTTCAATTGTCTGTGTTACATTTATTAGCCAAATATCATGAGAAAGACACTTTATATAAATCTTTTGACCATATCTCAGTATGTTGGATTTTTTTTTGTCTCTCTTGATACAAATCATCATCATGCAATTGGTTTAGACAATACTTTTGGACCATGGTAATGTGTTTCTGACTTTCTTTACGTGTCCTAACTACGACTCTTGACCTCACAGAACTGGAAACACCACTGATGTAATGTCATGTTAAAGCCTTTACTACTATAAGATGGTCTAGATAAAAGAGTTTGCTAATGTCAAATAAGTAAGAGGATGAGAAAATGATGTAAATGTGATGATAGAGAAGGCAGACAGAAAAGGCACAGGGAGGAGGTATCTGTCTGGCTTGTTTCCTCCGCAACTGGTCCTGTCCTTGTTAGTGAGAGTCTCCAATATTTTACACTAAAACCTGCTGAAATATACATCTGTTGTGTCGCTCTGCTGCTGCTACCTACTGTAATGCTGTGTGTGTGTATCTGGGAGAGTGGTTGAGTACGTTCACAAATTGACCATCCATGTGGATATGTGCTTGTAAATGAATGCATTAAACACGCATCCGCAAATTGAAAAAAAAAGTACCTACACTTATGAACAAAGGTAGTTACCTGTTAGTGGATGCGTCTGGGTGTGGGAACACAAGGGCATGAGAAGGAGAGGGAAGAGTAAGAGGGATGGGTTTTCATATTATTATAATAGTACGAGTAGAGTGAGACTGGGAGTAATAAATGTCAAGAGTTATGAAAGCAAAAAGTAAAAGACATGCTGATATCAGGGAGATGTCTTTATTCTCTTAATAAACACACATACACGGGGAAAGTTTTGCATTCAAAATCTTACTTCAGAAACACTACGTAGTGCAGTGAAATGGTCCCTATCAGTGTATGATGTTTATGGATTTATATTACTGCTGCATTAATGTGTATGTTGCATGTTACTTCTGTAGAGGTTTAAGGTTAAGTTAATTTTAATTCCTTTATATACTGTTGGGTTATTTAATCTACAGCAATGCATCATGTTCTATCATCATATGCACGCTGTCCTGTGAGTACCATATATCTCTAAAAGTCAACTTTTCATGAGCTAAGAAAAACAGCCTAATCTTCAGTTTAGTGACAATGCATTTTCCAGTTAATCCAAAGTTTTTTTGAATAGTTTATTTAGCTTAAGAAGTAGGAGCATTTTCTCAATGCATAAAGGAACACTTAATCCCTCAGTTTAAAAGAAACATTCAAATTCAAAATCACCAAATTTGGAGATAAGTATATTTGCAGCTGAAATGAAGTTGCATAAAAAGGGAAATGCTTGGGGTGCCCGTCTCATGTGGTAGAGCTGGTGCTCCATATAGTCTTTGCAGCAGCAGCAATGGGTTCGACTGTGGCCCTCGACCTGTGGCCCTTTGCTGCATGTCATCCCCTCTCTCCCCCCTTTCCTATCACTTGTCAGCTGTCATTATCTATTTAAATGTAATAATCCCCCCGCAAAAAAAACACAGTACTTGAGTAAATGTGCTTAGTTACATTCCACTGCTGGCAGTTTGCCCAAACTAAAAGCTAGAGCAGACCAGTAGAAGGGTCTCTGTGCCAGCCATGTTGATCCTATTAAAAACACGAATCCTTAAATAACATCAGTTTCCAAACACCTAAAATCCAGAGAAAACGATATCCCAATTCACTATTCCCGGATTTTTCAAATATTTGAAAATAATAACTAGATCATTTGTTTGAGTATTCCCAAGAAAGAAAAAATGTCCCATTGCAACTTGGATTTCCCGTACTCCCTGTTTGCTTAGAATGCCTTAGCAGAATTCCCAAACTATTTTCTGACCACATAAACAACTTTCCCGGTTTTTTAACAGCTGCTGGCCTTCCATGGCTCATGTGCTATTGGTTACTGCTCAGACCACAGATTACAGTTACAGAACACACACACACATATGCACACACACAATGTGTGTACAGGCTGGATGACAGACTACTAGGAAACCACTGCTATAATATTGATGATTTGATGTGGCTACTATGTGGTTAGGACTGCAGTGTAAAGGCCACACCACCACAGACCGACACCACAGTACTTTACCTCCAGTGGATTCCTGGTCAGCGGTATTCAAAAGAACTAGCAAAACAGGCCCTGTACACAACATTAATATAAAGCCAAACTTCTCTCCAGCTTTGAGGTGTCTTAAAATTGAAAACAATGGACTTGGTGAAGGGAACTCTTTTTTTTAAATTACAGTTCAAAATTGCTTAACCTATGTTAACTGCGCTGACTAATGTGGCCCCAGTGTTGACTGAAAATTACGTCAGAGCAGCCGGGTACGCACAGTAAGTCATTAGTGATTGGTTAAAGCAAAATCAAATCCTTCCCCTCAAGGAATGCAGCATTAGACTGAATTGTGGAGAACTAACAACATTGCTATTCAGTCTGAACTTCAAGCTATTAGTTGATCATCTCCAGGGTTTGGCGATTAGTAGCTGGCAGAGATTGTGTTATACTAGAATGCATCCACTAGAATTTGTGGTCATTTTGTCAGTTGGGTCCTGCTACTCACGAGGAACAATGACATATCTTATCCTTTTGCAGTTGCGTCTGTTAGTTAGTGCTTGAATATGGTCATGTTGTATCAGATCTTCCCAAAACCGCCTGAGGTCCGTTTTCAGCTTCAGGCTGTCTGTACTTTAAATTCCCCAGAGAGTGGTGGTTATGAGCTTGAATGTGGTAGTGTTGTGTCAAATCACTGCAACATGAGTCCAAAGCTGCTTGAGGTCCCATTTCCACGCTGTGGCGTCTGCCTGCATGCCCACAGGCTCAGTGAGCACTGGTTATCTTGTTATGTGGTGCCGTACTTTCATACTTCCAAGAGTTTCTGAGGTTCCAATGGAAATCCGCTCTCAGATGACACAGAACTAATATAAAGCTACACAACCATTACAGTCTTTTTGGGCACGGTAGCTAGGAGGTGCAGCGGTCTGGCTCCATTTCCTGTACCACAATGATCATGTTTCAGATGCATAGCTAGAGATCATGATGGGGTTTATTAGAGGCAGTGTTATTGCTTTCTTAAGCCTCCTTGTTCCATGAAGTATGTAAGGCCTCTGTCTTTGGTTGGCAGCCCTACTTACAGTGGTTTAGCCATGTTGCACCCAGCACTACATGTTCCCCTCAGTGTTTCCTCCCTCAAGGTTTTGAGGGACGTTGAGACTTCCTGTTCCACTTTGGGGTCCATCATAATAATACTACTGCTGAATGCAGGAAGAGGCAGTTGGCTCAAAATATGCCCTAGCCACCCTACCACAACCTCACCTGTCTTCTCACAACTATGGATGAGGAGTGACAGATGGTCATAGCACCAAGGATAGTTTAGTCAGATAACAGAATTCAGATGATTGTCTTGATATCAGTGAATGTGGTGTCTCTGCATTTAATGCTAACAGCTGGTATAGCTTTCATATAAAATATAAATTTTTTTAGTCTTATATGTGGTATTGTAGCGTTAAACCCCTACCATACTAATGAAGCTACAGAACTACAGGTCAATATGCAAAACCACATTTATACAGTATATGAACACCTCCAGATACCTAATTACATGGTTGTATTCTGTTGATAACTAAGGAAGGGGTATTTTCTCCTTTTCTGTGTCATTACCTGGCCTATATGAACCACAGGTGTATTATCTTTGTTGTTTATAATTTATGCACAAGCTAAATAGGCCACTTCTGCAATTGGCTTCCTATCTCCTGCCCCTTTTTGCACAGTGCTCCAATAACAGTTGAGCATGTCGTCAGAACTGTGTATATATATATAGATATAGATACACGTGAAGATACACATATATAGATGTAAATTAGTTAGCTAGTTAACTAACATTTTGTTAACATTAGCTTTCAGATGTAGCTAACGATTGATGTAGATTAGCTAGCTACTATGAAAGCATTGCTAACATTAGCTTGCTAACTATAGATGTGACTACATGTCGCTTTTATGTTTTAATCAGCTTCAAAATGTGGTTGTGTTTTCATGTAGACGAGGTTCTCACTGAGGCTTGCTCAACTGTTATTGGAGCACAGAGCAAAAAGGGGCAGGGCTTAGGAAGACTGACAGATCTAGGTCCACCCTGACTGTAACTTTAAAAATGTAAAAGCTGTGTTTTTTAAGGGATTCAAACAGATCTCCATGTAAATACTGGGAAAACATCACCAGTTAATGTATGCCAGTTAATATGATAATGTGCATTTTTAAGCTGCTCACATGCTTGCAAGAGAATCAGCAACTCTCTCTGAAATGTCTCTCACTAGTCGAAAACTGTTCCAACATAAAGTATGTGTAGGATGTAGGCCTGTGCATAATGTGCCTAAGACATTTTTGGCCACAGCCTGGTGACTGCTGTGTGTGTTTATGGTGTGATAGTATATGTTCCCATAGTCCTCATCTGCCCCTTTTTCAGTGCCCCCCTCAGATGATGGTGGTAATCCCTTTTAACAGCACTCTTCTTTCTCTTTCTCTGTTGCCTCTCTGTCTGTGGCTCTGCCAGTGTTTATATCCCAGGGCTTGGTGGCTAGCTGATACTGTGTTTTGTGGTATCATAGCTCCATTCTTCCAAAACCATCTGAAGCCCCATTTCCACACCCTGACATCTGTTGTCCATATCGTTCCCTAGAGCTTGATGGCTACTCGCTCTGGTCAGTGTTTACTAGCTATTGTGTTTGTGGAACCAAAGTGCCGAGGCTCTACTGGCGCCTGAGGTTCCAAAGTGAGTCTGCTTCCAAATAGTAGGCAGCATTATCCCCGGCCAGACTGCTCTCGCTCTGTCTCCCTCTTGGTCTCAAGTTCACTCCAGTTACTTTTTTGTTTTATAGATGGTTAAAGACCAACACATAACACTTCAAACTATTTCTCTTAAACACACTGGTGAAGGTTTGCCTTTGTGTATACACAGTAATATCTGTAGTAGCACGATGCTGCCAAAGGTATTGTGTTTTTGCTCCTAATATGCAAGAGCTTCCAAAATATGGTTTGTCTGGCAGTCTGGTGCGCTGTTATTTGGTATAGCTCGCTGCCAGGATAAACGTTTAGTTCATTTAAAAGAATCATTTGGTACTTGATTTATTACATTTTCAATATGACATTTTTTCTGCGAACATAGCATCTTTAAAATTATTCTGATGGCACATGTTTTTGTTATATGAGATGATCCTGGTTAAAATCTCAACTGCTGGGAGTTGCCAAAGTCAGAACTACTGCTCATAGAGGCTTTCATTTTTGTAATCTTTGATATGATTCACTGAGTTTGTTACTACGTGGCTTTCAGGCAAAGCTTTTTAATTTGTACATTTATATTTAAGCTTTTCAATTTTCATTATTTTCCATTTCCATTTTATTACATATGTTTTTCCTTTATCATTTCCCGCTGCCATATTCAATTTAACTTCTTACTTTTTAGCTTTCATTTTGATTGTTTTTCTTGTAGACTTTCCCATTTTCCATTCCAATTTTCTCTTTTAATTTTCTCCATTTCCCCCTCTAATTGTTATTTCTGGGTAAAATTATACTCCATATGTGCTGGTGCATTAGACTAAAGGTTGCATATGAAAACCCTGCACCATCTGGTTACCATTTTGTGGAGAGAGTCAGTGAGTTTTGCTATTCCCTTTATCAGTGACTACCAATGAGGTGCCCTTGAGCAAGGCATTTACCATCCAGCTGCTCCACTGGTGTAGTCTTTGCTTCTGAAGCAGGGCACAGAGAAGGGTTTGGATCTCAGCTGAATTTCTCTGCATAAAAGTTTAAATCTCATGTGTCTGGCAAGACAAATCGTTCATTCCGTTAACTAGCCCACACTGCTGAAATCACTATTTGTCATGGTCTGTTGTTTGGTACTGTCTGTGGTATAATAATAGCGCTATGCCTCCATACTGTCGGCCGCCTGAGTTTGCATTTCCACACTGCGCTGTCTGCTCAGCCAAGCACTGCAGGAGAACAGGGCAATGGACAGATTACACATAATTACCTTGTGATGCTTGTTAAGGATTAGGTTTGTGCGTGCGTGCCCACGCTGCAGTGTATGTGTGCGTGTTTGTGACAGCCACCGTCCATCAGTCACCATATTTGTTTTGTCACACCACACCTGTCCCCGTTACGCGCCATAATCTGGCTAGATAAATCACATTATGGTTCGGCAGCGCGGCTGAGCGTTACACCGCCGCGGCCTCGCCGATGAAGCCAAGCCAGCGTAATAAGTTTCAATTAAACCCCCGAGATGATGCTGGTTTGGGCTTGTCAGTGAAGTTGTTTTTTCGCCCTCTCTTTATCTCATTTTCATTGTTTTTCAAAGCCAAGAGGGTGATTTTTCTTCATTAAAACTTGAATCACCTGATATGGTGTGTGTGTGTGTGTGGGTCGTGTTGTGTATTTTTATGCTGTGTCACGTTTGGGGACTATTTTCAGACTTTAAAACAAGTTGAATGTGCAATTAAACTGTGGATACATTTTGTCCCCCATAGTGTGTGTTTATGTATGTCTATTGACTTTATTGTCCCATTATTACATTATTCTTCCTGTTCTTTTGTCCCCTTTCTGCACTCCTCTTCTCCTGCTCTTCTATCTCCTTCTCTCCTCCTCCATCCCTTCTGACCTCCTTCCTCTTGTTGCTACCAGTTGTTCCCTGAGACGGGGCCTCGCCAAGGGGGAACCAGGGTAACCATCCTTGGGGAGAACCTCGGTCTGCAGTTCAGAGACATCCAGATGGGCGTCCGGCTGGGCAAGGTGCCCTGTGTGCCCATTGAGGAGGAGTATGTGAGCGCAGAGAGGTACGTTATGGAACGGACGACACAACCATGCACCTGCAAGAACACACACACACACACAAATACTCAAACACACACACCCACATGCACAAAAAGACAAAGCGCAGAAACACAGATTAATGCATTTGCAGATACAGACAGCAATTGTCTGTTTCACAAACACACACCTGAGGACACACACACCAAAGGACAGAAGCGACAGAAAAAAATGTCACAGAACACTTACTTTTTGTGTATAGGTGCCCATGCAGCCTCATCCAGCAGCTGAAAAGATAGTGACATCAGGGTTTTTGTGTGCGTGTCTGTAAATTCCATCTGTTGTTCCTCTCCATTACTCCCTACATATGCTCTTTCCTTTATTTTTCTCATCCCTCCATCCTGACATTTACTCCTCTGCAGGGTCCTACACGGATGAGGAATTGAGTTCACGTAGATCAAACAATCTCTCTGTAGTGCAGTTAGTTGGGAAATGACGCATGTTGAGATAGAGGGCATCTCTATTCAAATATTACACACACATGAGTTATTTTATGCATTATTCCCGAAGTCCCTGCACCAATGCAGACTTGTCTAGGATGTATTTTATATATTTCTCCCCCTCTCCTACCTAGTCTTCCTATTTTTTTATTCTCTCTGTCAACCCTCATGAAGCACAGATTCTAGAGATCTATTGTGTCAGGTATTTTGGTGCAGTGTACAATGCGTACAAACTCTACTGTGGTCATGTGATTGAATGCCCATTCCATCTTGCTAATTCAAAAAGCATATACTACAGGGACTGCAGGTGAAAACTGTATTACCCTACAATTTACTTCATGGGGAGCACGAATGGCTGCATGTGGACGTGATGGTGCTTTGTTTGTCAATTCATGTCCTTGCCTTCGCTGTTGATATTATTGTATTGCAATTTTGCAAACACACTGTGAGTTTGCGGTGTGTTGGAAAAATAACCATCAATTTGAAGCTGCATTTGAGAAGATGCCAGAGATTTTGTAGTGCATGTTTTAACTTTGGATGTAATTTACGTATTCCTGCAACTGAAGATAATAAAGAGTAGAATTTTATAAATTTAAAAATCCCCTCCAGTCATGTATTAATATGTATATACAAATAGTTTGCTTGGAACAATAATGTGTCAAATAACATGTCTGATGTGTATTATCTGCAACAACAACAACAAAAATAATATATATATATATATAATTTCCACATTAAAACAACACAATACAAACAAACAAATATTCCAGAATATATGAATATGCAATTTTGTTTTCCAGCTGGACACTGTTAAGTCCATTTCAGGATGCACTGTGCTTCAAGTTCACATCACACGTACAAGTTGATACTGGACCATGAACTGTGGACTATCCTAAACTATTTTTGTAGATTCACAAATCATGCTCATAGGCCCCGCCCCTTAAAACAGATGTTCAATGAGCCACAAGAAAACTTTTCACTTTCAACAGATGAAGTGAAACATTCCTTCCTAGAGTCAAACTCTGCACAGACAACATTCAAACAGCACACTGTAGGAACAAGAATAAAAACATGTTTTTGAGTGAAGGGAGCTTTGAGAGTAAAAATACTGAGTAGAACAAAAACATTTTGAACTTGACCTCTTACTTGGTTCTTTCCTGCAGTAATCCCTTCAACTTTCCATCCACAGAATCGTGTGTCTGCTGAACGACGCTACCAGCTACAGGGTCCAGGAAGCTCAGGTTGAGGTGTGTGTGAGAGACTGCGTCAACGACTACAGAGCCCTGTCGCCCAGGCCGTTCACCTTTGTGGTAAGGACCATACAAGGGCTAAGCTTTAATGAAAGACCAGTAACTCAACAAAGGGTTCAATTTGAGAATGGTTTTAATGAAGAAAGACAAAATGTGGCTGTACTATATAGTATTTTGTAATTTTTGCACCTTTCAGTGTTGTTTGTACTGCCTTAGAGACTCTGCCAGTATTGCCTATTAACATAACTTATTATTTATAGTACAGACTTATTTGTATGTCATATCATTTATGCTTTTTTGCATAAATCTCCATTTTGTACCATATGATAGGCATCTCATTGCTGCTTTCTGTCATTTTCAAAATTACAATGTTAATTATGTGTATCGAAATTAAATATCAAAACAAGATGACATAATTGATTGAATCATAATTAAGTTCATAAGCAATAATACGGAATTGTTTTTTAAACAATTTACAAGCTGTTTTTCTTGATGTTTTATTATTGAATATATAAAAAATATGCCTTTGTAATAATCTTTATATCAGCTAAAAGAATGTTTTTTCACTCTTCTCCAGACTCCATTCTTCACCCGTATCCAGCCATCTCAGGGGCCCATTTCTGGCGGCACCCGGGTCACCATCGAGGGAAGCTACCTCAACGCAGGCAGCTACGTTTCTGTCAGCATTGGACCGCAGCCCTGCTACTTCAAAAAGTAAGGAACAATTAGATTTTTCTTTCCAATCTAAATTGAATAGTAATTATCACTGTGGGGAAATTGGACCGATCACAACAGAGGAGAATAGGATTTAGATAAGACCAAAAAAAGAGCACTTAAGATAGTAAGACACATTTATAATTATGACTTAAGGTACTGTAGATAATACAGAAAATGAATAAATAAAGATAAAGAGAATATGTGCATAAATAAACATGCTCTGTTTACAAATTTCTTTGTGTGCATTGCAAAAAATGTCATTATCAAGATATTACAAGCACATGTAAGCATGTAATCCGCGTGTCAGGTTAGGATGTTTTGTGTGTCTGTGTGTGTGTGGGGGGGATCATGAATGTGTGTGTTTACGTGTGTGCATGCTTGTTGCTCACAGACATCTTTTTGTCTGCACTCGCACAGGCTTTTCCCCTAATCTAGTGCATGAAAAAAAATCCAAACTATCACCACAGTCGCTTGCATGTCAAATGCATGGATTAGCCTCTCATAGCTAATCTCCATTGAAGCAACTGTATGCTAGCTTTGATGTCACACAGCAGTCACTTCTGTGCTGTAGCGTCCTCACAGTAATCCAACAGATTCCACTTCCCCACAACTGTTCGCTCACCTCAACTCCGTCTTTATCTGTCACACCCAAACTGTGTGACTGTTTTTGTGGCATCTTGTGAAGGTTGCTGGGGCATGTGTTCTTTGTGAATGGGGTTGCTATGGTTACAGGCCAAGGGACTTGGGAGAGTGGATATTGTAGATTCTCGCTCCCTTTTTCTCTCTCTCTCACACACTCTCTCTTTCTTGCAACTGCCATGGTATATAGAGGCAAAATAGAATGTGCAACACACAAACGCACACACACACACCCGCACACATTCATTGCTCCTGTGAAGTCATGGCCCAGAAAAGCAGCCACCACTCAACTGTGCTAAATACATATTAGATAATGTAGCTACTGGGGACTACACTCAAGACTGCAATTGAAAATGTTATTTTGCCTATGGGACATGCAAGCATGCACACACACACACACACACACACACAAACTCTTTCCATCCCTGTCCCAGTGTTTGTGACTAAAAGCGGTGATCCTTGACAGTGCACCAATCGTAGCAGGTATAAAGTTCATTAAACATGACTTCACTCCTCCTGCCTACACTAAACACATTTTATTCATATAAAAGAAATACTGTAGAGATGGGGTTACACTACCACAAGACATATACAGTGTATTTGTTATTGACATATACTGCACAAATGTCCTCTACAATCGAGTTTTACAATTTTTCTTTTCTTTATTTTGTATGCTTTTATGAATTAGATTAAAAAATATATATTTGACATAAATGAAACTAAGAATAATAAGAATAATGAACAACTTTATTTCTATAGTGCCTTTTGAAACCAGAGTCAAGAGCTACTACAAAATACAATACCATACAATATAGGTGCAAAGAAAGGGAATCATATAGAAATTAACAAAACATTTAAAAGAGTATCATCCACATAAAAGGCCATAAAAACAGGGATTTCAACACAGCGTTACAGACCCCATTTACACCATGTGATCTGAATCACACCACCTTCAGATGTAGTCTACCTCGCATTATGATTGGATCTCAGCCTGATGTAAATGCAGTCCTTACAACGTGACCACATTTTTAAGTCTGCCTGCCCAGCCTAAACTCATTTGCATATTGAGATCTGAAACAGGCGAAACAAGATAAAGGGAACACTTATTAAAAGTGGGTGTAAGCACATAGGCCTACAGATCAGATATCATTATCAAATGGATGCAAAAGCAGATCACATCTTAATACCAGCTATAAACGTGGCTACAGACAGTACAATGCACACACTATATACATTGCTGTACAGTGGCTCAAACTTCTGTTATCAAAAGCTCCAGCTGTGGTTGATCCAGCAGGCCAGGACACCTCGCAGGACTTGACAGACTTGCTAGCGGAAGTGCACTGGTCACAAGTGGAATTATCTAATCACATTAGTGGGCTACAATATGGTTTTAAGAGAATGAGACTAATTGGCTTCCCAGGCTGGACACTGGTAATTACAAGCACAATGAGCAAGTCATTAAATATGTCAATGCTTCAGTTTGGACCTCAGTATTTATTTGCACAAGAAAGTAATCATTGCCTTTTTATTATTCTAATTCTGTTTTAAGAGTGATCAGACTCTAGACAGCTTCTTTGTGGGATATTGTCGAGGGCCTTCCACTGTTGTTCTCTCTGTTCAAAGTGTGAATTGTTTATTTCTCCCAGTCGTGTACATTCTTGTATGCATTTGTATCATAGATTGCTCCATTTTATTAGAAATTCCTGAGAGAAAGCACAACCTCAATATCTGTCAAATATCAGTTCATTACAATTTCTTCTGACATCGTAGTTTAGAGTTAAGCTGGCTTTGTGAGAATTTAGCAATTGTGGGAATTTCGCAATTGTTTGAGTTGATATTGATTCTGGTTGGCCTCTACAATTAGCTTTCTAATGCCTGGGTACGGGATCACCTTCCTCTAACTTCTCTTTTGTCTGTCCATCCAGGAGGAATGCCCGTGAGATAGTGTGCGTTACACCAGCTGGAATATCACCGGGCAGTGCATCGGTCTTTGTGGACATCGATGACGCTGAGCTCAGAAACCCAGAGGTCAAGTTTAACTACACTGACGACCCCACCGTCCTGAGGATTGAACCTGACTGGAGCATTGCCAGGTAAGCTATTGTTTTATCACTTCCTTCACTGGATTACTTCGTTTAATAAACTTCTTGTATTTAGTCAATTTATGTTCACAATGCTCATTTGTAGCCCAACCAGGGCTTCTATACAAATTGGCATGGCTTAGTATCTTTTGGGCAACTCACCATCTCACCAAATAACAGATTTTGGTTTAGAGGAAATTTGACTAGTTATAGCAACAGATGGCTGTTGGGGGATTTCTGCAAGGAGCTCAACAAACCAAAGCTGTTGTTTCCTGTTACATTTTTTTTAGAATGGAGATGGATATTCTGAAAGGCCAGTGGCTTGAGGACCCGGGTTTCAACCTTGATGTTTACACTACTGCTTGTGATGCAGCAGCATTAGCAGGACAAATTTAAGGAAGAGTTCTTGAAGCAGTCTGAGCAGACTTAAATGCTAGATGAAAGCCCTGACAGCGGGTTTGGACATAGATAAATTGAGGGTGCCTCCGGAGATTTTTCATCTGGCTCGAGCAAGATGTTTTTTAGTGCAGGGAATCATCAGCAGTAGCAGCAGCTTGGGTGATCCGAAAAGTGTCAGTTCGTCAGATTATACATCCCATTGATTGTTTGAATGTTAAGCTAATACCGATCAGCTGATGGTGTGCGAGACTAAAGTTCTCTGCCTGAACTAATGCATCCCTCAGTTTGATTCTCAGCTACCCCCAGCCTGTCATGCAGTACTGTATATACTCAGCTAAATAAATAAAGACCCTGCACTGCTCAGCATTGAACATGACAGGAGAGCCACTGGGGAGGACACACACAAGCGAAGACTTTCACATTAAAGTAAATTTACTGGCAGAGAAGACACGCACATATTGTATCTTTATAGTGGAGACTTAGGTTGGTAGTGAAGAACCTATCCCTTTTTCTCTGGTAGCTTTTCTGAAGGCCGGCCTTGGTTTTATTTCTAGTTTGGAAGTTTGGGGATTTTAAGATTGCTTGGACTAATCAGTCAGGGGCGCATGTGTTTGGTTTCCCTCCCACTACTGCGGTAATAATTGCAATCCCAAATACCCACTGATTATTGGCATCTGTTGGTCCTTTTATAATTTTCTATGTTAAAGTGTATCTCTAAGAGCTGGATGCCAGCTGTTGACGAAGGTCAAGATTTTCCTGCAGAATATTTTTGTATATTACAAACCACCTCCTGTGATGCAGCAGTTCCTAAAATTCTATCCAGATTAATGAGTTTACAGTATTATGTTACCCACCTGTCCGATGTCAGAACACCTGCTGTACACCTTTCCTCTCTTTATTATCCGTTATTCCGCTTTTTTTTTTCTTATTCCCTGTCTTCTTAATTTATTTCATGATATTGAAACATGCAGCTATCTTGCCCTGTTTCCCTTCATTTTACCTCCTTCCCACCTGCTCCTTTCTGTCCTTCTCTGTGTTGCTTTCTTCCCTGTGGTGACTCATCAGTAGATGGTAGCAGATAGATGCAGAGCTTGTTAGAAAAGAGTGTTGATGAATCTCGCCCTGTTCCTTTTGCCCAGTAGGACTGGCCAAGCAGCAGCTGAGGCCCAATCACTGCCCCGCACGCCCACTGTGAGGGTGTTTTTGTGTGTGTGTGTGTAGCTCTAAACTGAGGTTCTGCTTAAGGAAGCTCACCCAGGGGTGATGATCCCAAATAAAAAAAGACACATGCATGCACACACACACGCACCCCACTGATTCCCAGAGTCCCTGATGTTTGGCCCCAGATCCCTCCTCCATCTGGCTGAGAAAACCGTAAAACAACACACACACCTCACAAACTGCAGTGAAAAAAACAACAACTGAGATGTGATATAAAGTGTGTGTGTTGCTTCCAGCTAGTGGAAGCTTTAATTTAGCTGATGCCTTTCAGCCGGTGCCCTCTCTCACAGTATCACATGTTGGTTCAGGTAGAAAGTATAACGAACCAGTGAGATGTGATCATATTGGTTCATGTCTGTCTCACAAAGGTAGACACTTTGTGTGAATACATGCACGCCTGCAGAGCATTATCACTGTGCTTGGGTGATGATAGCAGGATGAAAGACAGTGAGAAGAGAAAAGAGCAGGGAGGGGTAGGGGATTGCATTATCATTGTGCTTGGCTGATGGTATTCCATTTAGGAAGAAGACAGAGCACTTCAAAAATAAATCAATGAGGAGTGCTCATCTGGGATACAGAGGAAAGATATTTGGGCAACAGCAGAGGTTAGAGGGGCAATTTTTAACTATTTTTAACTATATTCAACTACTGCCAAGGTACAATTAAGCAAGTCACTGAAAATCCCCCAATCCAGTGCAGATGCTTAATGGTTACCATTATAGCATTTGTAATGGACAAGTGTGAATATAGGCAACAAGCAAGCAGCTCCCACAATATCCTGAAAGTGTTAATAACTGTATTTATTTAAGTACTTATTTAATTACAGTTCATCCACCACATGCTCACAAACTAAGTAGAGGCTTTGTGATGTGGTGGCAGGGATAGTTGGTGAACTAATGTAGTTGAAAAGCTAATGAATAACATGCTAGCAAGCTAGGAACATGCTAGCACTAGTCAGCCCTAATAGCTTTCCAAGCTATTTTCTCTCTACTGTGCTGTGTACTGGTATTTTGTACATCATTTCATTTAATGATTCATGCTAGCTAGCTTGTTAACCACTAATTAACTAGCAAACAATTAACTAGTCCCGTTAGCAAGCTCATTAGCTTGGGTTGTTAAAGGGGACATTTAGTTCACACTTCATTCAAAAGATATATGTTCCATAACTGTCGACAAAGTATGCCTCTTTTATGGAACATTTTATACCCAAACAGAGGTTTAATAAAACATGATTGTGGAACACAGCTACAGTATGATGGCTATGATAGCTTCCTCCATTTTGGACTGGCTGCTTTTTGTGAACAGTGCAAATTTATGTATCTGAGTTCATCGAAAATTAACTTAAAGCAAAAGATTCATATGAATTCACGAGTGAATTTACCAATAGCCACAATTCCATTTAAACTAACTGATTTTGCCACAAAAGTAAATGCTGTGTATGTTTCATTCATTTTATCCATTATTTGTTTGTTTTTTGTATTTATTGTGATCTCTAGCTAATCTTCCCCCATTTGATATTATCAAAACTCTCTTGAGGTAGCTACGGTCAACTTACAGGGAAGCTTTTAAGCATCCCCTGCTGTATGAAAAATGGAGCCAAACATATTTGACAGTCAGTAAGAGGAGGATTAGACCGAAAAGAGTGTGAGAAAACAGAAAGAAAGGACAGAGATGGCACGAGAGGGAGTGAGCAGACAGAGACAAACACTAACAACAGCGGTTGGATTTCCCCAGCTATCCCTGAGAGTTTATCCTGATTGTCTTGTTGTCTGTTCCCTGAAGCATGTACCTGAGCTAAAGAGACTCACTTAGACAAAGAGAGGAGCAACAGGGACGGAGGGACTCAGCACAAATATACATCAAGCTGAAGAGGAGAGGAGGAGAGGGGCAGAGGAGAAGGAGGCAGAGGACAGGCAGTGTTCTAAGTGCAGTCTGCCTAGTCCCATGATGCATTTGTGGCAATAGCATAAACATCGTAGTCAGTTAATTTGAATGTGGCCTCAGCGCCATTGCTCCTTTGTTGCTAGGTGACTTTTTTTCTTTTGTTAGCATCTCATGTAGTATATATGCAAACAATGTTTACAGTATATAGCATATATAGGTCTTGAGGTTTTGAATGGTATTGCACTACTGTATGTCATACAATCATAAGAACTTTAGCCTAACATTTTAGAATATTTATTATGTATAATTCTGCTAAATAAATCATGGCAACAGTCCATACTAATATATGAAGAATCAAGGAGTGTTCCCTTGTGTGACACATCAGAAAACTAATTTGCATTCAAAGTGTAATGTAGGAGATTAAAAAAATCATTACAAGAGTTTAGATGGAAGTTACAATACACAACTATTACAACTTAAACTTCTTAACATTAATTAGACTCTGCTCGACAGAACATGCTTGATATGTACAAAATTAATTCTACCACGTCATGGCAGAGTTTCATGGCACTCAGCCGTAGTGAATTGAAGTGTCTCACTTCCAATTGCTTAAGCTGAATTTGGCTCTTGAAGATGACAGTGCTGTAGTAGAAATTAAAAGAATACAGTATCACAAAAAGCAAATGCAAATACTATGTAATTCAGAGGCAATCAGAGAACTACCACTACACCTACATCAACTGTGAAAATACCCAAGACTTGATGCCTCCATAACTCTACAATCATACCATACACATAGTGCTGTTAGGATGAATGGGACCTATTCTCCTCAGCCAGTAATGGGCAACCTGCCAAAAGAAAAGAAAAATGTAGCTGTGAAGAATAACCAGACTTGAATCCTTTTGTCTACCAACAACACCAAAGATGGTACGTCTACTTCCATCATTTACTCCCTTTTCTTCCCTATTATAACCGTTTGCTGAATTTGTAAGTCTTCCTGGATCAGACTAAGAGATGAATGTCATTGGCATTAGCCAGCCAGACTGTCCAACATATAAAGAGGCTTGGCCTCTGCTTCGTATCACCATATCACTGCTGTTGGTGCTTGTACACTAAGTCGTTCTGGATAAGTGTCAAAGAAATGTCATGAAAAGACACCTACACATTGCAGAAATCAGTGGTAACACATGGTAACCCACCAGAAGGAATTTGTTCTGTCATCATTCTGAAGTGGAGGGTTGGAGAGGGTTTTATCTGAACTGCAAGCTGAGCCAGGGATGAAGACTTACCCAATACCTCAGTAAGCGTCATGATCCTATAACATAACTTTTTAGTCATTATGTCTGCCTGTATAACACTTGGATCTATGGCCTGTTGGACCTGATACCTGATCTTGCAGGGAGCACTGGAACTTTCCCTGATTTAGCAACAACTTACACTACCACCACCTTCCTTGTCAGGGACTCCCTTGCCTATCTTAAGCTTGACTGGTGTAGAGGCAAAAAGGGTTGTCAGCTCTGGCCATCACATTGTAATCCCTACAGTTTAGAAACAGTGGGTAATTGATGGAGTCAGCACTCTTCCACTTGCAGTTGCAAAAGGTGAAAGTACACACAAATGGCAGAAAGTATTATTCACAATACGTGCAGACTTGCAGGATTACTCATAGCCATCCAAGTTATTATGAATCCTGGGGAAATTGTGGATAAGGAATAGGGATAAGTGGATAAATAACAGGCAAAACACCACGATTTTACAGGGCCAGCTACCTTTTATATTTCAGGGACTCCACAGTGTACAGGTTTACAAAGATGATTGGTCAAGATATACCAAGATGTCTGTTTTCCAATGTTTCAAATAATACTTTGGGGTTAAGCTCCAAAATATTCTATAACGGCAAAAGATCTAAATATCACAACCATGGGTGTTGGCTATGGGTGTTTGAACTACAAACTTCACCAAGGCCGAGATTACCCATTCGATGCCCACTGCATCTTTCAAAAATGCTTTGGTGCCCAGTGTGCAGTAAGGAAGCTGCACGTTGTTTATGACTTTTCCAGGAAACAAGGTTTTATCTCAGCCTTTTATTTCAGACAGCAGTGTGAAAGACTTCGGTATATCCCCCTCCAGGCAGTGAGAAACCTGCAGAAAGACACACGATAGGGAATCTTATGAACTATATTTTTCAGAGGCACAGATAGCCTAGGCAGCAGTGAAATGCAGTGATCTCCTAGCAGAAAACAGAGTAGAGTACTCAAAGGTTGGAACTACCACTGTAAAACAAGGTAGGCATCCAGAAAGTAAGATATCTTTCATGAAAACCTCATAAATCCAATTTAAGTGTAGCAGTGAAAAGGACAGACTTTCTCTATTGTCTTTACAAGTGGCAAGAGTCGTCCTATAATAAAGATTTTATTTTTCCGGTGTACTTCCTGATCTTTTCTGAGTACTAGTAATCTTGACTTGTGGGAGGTCAGAGTCCATCAATCATATTGTGTCAGACCAACGTGGGAAAGCACTGAAGAGTACTTAAGATTTGAAAATCTGAAAATTTACATCCCAAACTCCAAAAACAAAATTTGCCCAGTGAAATTTGAAAACCGATCAGCCGTTGTTGAACTGATCCAACCAAATACACATTTTTACACCAAGCAGGTGTGAGTCTGCCTTCACACACTACTCACCAACAAAATGAAGCCTGGGGCTTCAGCCAAGTTCTGGCATCATTATTTACTGGATTCAGTCCAGTGACCTTCACAGACTCAAGGCAAACACATATTTACTGAGTATAAAGTTGTGATTAAAGAATGTAGAGATTCTCTGTGGATCTTTCCCCCTCACTCAATTTTTAAGTGTGCCTCTTACTCTCTCTTTCTCCTTTCTCTCTTTGATTTTACACATACAGTATGCTCTCTTATGTCGTCATTCTCTCCTTTTTTCTTTGTAAACTCCATTGTGAAGTGTTCATCTCTAAGCCATATTAATGCTCAGGTTACTCCACAGTACACTGGGAGTCAATCTTTCTTTTATTTATTTTTTGCAAAATGGTTAAGTTTTTTTTTTTTTAACATAATAAGAAACTGTTAATTAATATACATAGCAAGTTGTACAATATTGTATTGTTACAGCTACTTTTGTTCACTACCAATTTATTTAATTTGTATTTTTTGCAATAAAGTATTTGCTCGTAGCAGCTCCAGCATTATGAAACGTTTATGGTTATATTTAGGCATTCACAACACTTGTTTTTGGTTAAATCGATCATGGCCTTGGTTTAAGAAAATGTCATTGGTGAACTAAGGCACGATACAGGACGTGTTAATTAACATTTATCCAAAACCACAATCTTTTCCTAATCTTAACCACAGTGCTGTTGTTGCCCAATCCTAACTACATGCAGCACTTACAATCCATACCTCAGGATTTGAACCCCAGTCTTTGGTATCAAAATCCTGCACTTTAGCCATCCATCCTGACCACCGCCCTATGACTCCTTTGTATCATATAACTGTAGCACTTCATTCACTTGAAAAAAAACGTAGCCTTCCAGGCAGCAATTATGTCTGACACCACAAGGTAATTGTGAAAACAAATTGGTGGTATCTAAACTTAGCTTAGGAAATGGTATTCTGGCTGCAAGTTATGACTTTTCTTATAATGTATGTTTCTCCCTTTTTACAGCTCAGTGGTCCCTAATTTCAGTGTTATAATCTGATATTGCCTTCTGCCACCGTGCTGCTTTGGCAAAGTAGAAAAGTTGTTGTTTTTTACCAACTTTTCTTTGGGAACATTTGTCCATCTTGCACATGGCACTACCAAACAGAAATAGCTTTGGGTAGAGATTTCTTTGCCTTGGAAAAGGTCTTGCCCACCTAGCGCACATTTCTTATTCTTATTCTTCTCCTACCGTCTTCCTTTGTGTCCTTACAGTGGTGGGACTCTGCTGACCGTGAGTGGGACCAACCTTGCAACCATCCGAGAACCAAAGATCAGGGCCAAGTATGGACAGGCAGAATCCTTTCATGTGAGTATTACTGTGAATGATGCACTCGAACCGGCATGCATAAGCCCATATGAACAGATATAAATTCACGAACACACCCTAGCATACAGTATACATTATTGAGATTTACACACACATACAGTACATACACATACAGTACCTACATTAACTGGCACATATATTCATACCCTTCGCACACACATGCACATCTGCAGGCAACTACTTCTATAGTGCTGCTGAAGGTGGCAGACAGTCTGTCTCTGTGTGTTGCTCACGTCTTCTCTCTCCTCAGCTACAGCTTCAGACATCTGACGCTACCTCAGGCCACATAGCTTTTCAAATGTCACTGCACCACATGAGCGTTTGTGTCACAGAAAGAAAGAGACAACATGAGAGAGACTGAGTGTGTGTGTGTGTGTGTGAGAGAGAGAGTGAAAGAAAGAGAGAGAGATGGGGAATGTTTTTTTGGAATTAAGAAGAAAGAAAAAAATCCATGAAAAACCATGTGAAGTTCTATTTGAAGGGCTGACGCGTTTCATCAATTCTATAGATAATGTTCACAAAGCACTTTGGTGATTGCCACTGCGAGTTGAAGCTCTTTAGTTGTCAGGGTGAAGAACTGAACTTCAAACAATACTAAGGCACTTCAACCTGCAGATAAAGCCGTCGTTTATTGAGGCAAACAGCCCTCATGATGCATCCCACACAGCCCTTTATCAAAGTGCTACTTTGCACTTAAAGGACCATGCTGATGTTTTTTAATGTTGTCGCCCATTTACTACAAATCACAGATACTTAACTCACAGCCATTTTCCAAAGCGTACTATAGCGTTTTAAATTTTTCAAAACAGTTTTCTAACCTTCCAGACAGCCTGTCTTATTCGTTTCATTACTGTATGATGGCCAGCATGCAGAGACCTGCCTGTGATAGGTAATCCATCATAATGACATCATGTGTTCAGAGCAAGACTTGTCTTCATGGAATAGCACTGCATTATTATTATTATTATAATTATTATTATTCTGTCCCTCTGCTCTCTCAAATATGGTTATACCATGGGTGTTGAATAATAGAACATTTAATTTGATAGTCATAAAACATTTTATTATGAAAAGATGTCTTGTGTTTCTGACTTTGAATTTCATCTTACCTCAGGATGAGCAGTATTTAGGATCTGTGTCTGTCACAAAAATGTGGCCCCCTGCCACCCCTAAGAATGTGTGATACTTTAAATTAGGACCCATGGCCAACATGAAGTCAAATAGTTCCATCTTAGTCAGAATTGGGCACAGAAACGAGTAATATGAAGTCATTAGAAACAAATTGATTGACAAAGTCATGAAAACTTAGAATGATAGAATAAAGCACCTATGATATATGACCAAAACTATACCTCTTGGGTCTACAGGTACCCCAGTCTGTTTAACTTTTCCATTTACCATACTTATTTATATGTCCAGTTGTATTTTAATCAAAGTCAATAAAGCACCCATTCTTAAATTTCTTTTCTGTATGCAAAACTTCATGGTATCAATGTAAAATACATTTGTAGTAAATGGTCTACAACATGCAAATAAACGGTATGGTCCTCCAAGCAGTCCTATAGATTAAAGCAAATAGCTATGACACCATGTATTCATGTATTCTCCAAAGCAATGATGTAAAATATTCTTAGGTACAAGCAAAGGCACACAGCACATTGCCCATTATTAACAGTTGATCATAAATTTGCAACCAATTTACATTTCCAATAGGTCTAACAGCATTGCAGTTTCACAGGGCATTGACTTCCAAAAAGGATGGGTTATTATACCCAACAGATCTATTTTAAAAGCAAATGATGCAGATTGTTTTCCTTATTTCAGAGGGAGGCTGTGCTACCTGTTTTATACATGATATTCTCTTTTAAAGAAGCATTTCACCCGTGGAAACATTAATCTTTATTGAAAGTGGGTTATATATGTAGTCGAAATGTAACATAAATTTTGAATTTGGTGCCTATTTGACCGAGAAAAGAGTGTTTGTAGTCTCACCCCCTCTACAAATATATGAGACTTCCTGTTTCCAATGATGCAAAATGACGATTATTTACATCATTGGGAAGCAGGAAGTGGCACACTGAAATTCCTATTTTCTCCGTCTTCAGGGGAAAATGAGGGAATGGTGCACGACCATTCAAAAATATGACTGGGTTTCTAACGATACAAAGCTTAATGCAAATGGGTGAAGTGTCCCTTTAAATAGAACTGTAACTAGATTATGATGACATTTATTTAGCATTCTGTCCACATTTAGTCTATGTATAGTTTAATACAAAGAAGCCTTCAGGAGTTTTCTTTTCCCCTACTTATTTATAGTAGACTCTCCATTTACTATAAATGTAAGCCATACATTGTTTTTTGTTTCCTCTCTGTCATTTACAGAACTGTACAGTATATAACAACTCAGTCATGGTGTGCCTGGCTCCATCGGTGGCGGATTCAGAGCTGGGTTTTTCCGAAACTGGCACCGGCCCGGATGAGATCGGGTTCTACATGGACAACGTGAATGCTCTGGTGGTGGTCAATGAGACATTCAACTACTACCCCGACCCCGTGTTCGAACCCCTCAGTCCCTCTGGAATACTGGAGCTCAAACCCACATCGCCACTCATTCTCAAGGTCAGAGAGGCAGAAGTGTTGTTTTTGAGAGACTTTTCTCTGCCTGCCTGTACATTTCAGTTTATTTTATCAGTGCTCTGATCTGAGTTTTTACCTCCCAAACAACACTGGCTACTGCTACTACTTATCTAAGGAGCTTTGTAAACACTTTTTAACTTGTCAGGGACGTTCTACAATGCAGTTGTGAAGATGAAGAGACTTATGTGAACAGCCTTTAGAAAGCCTATGCAGTGGGAATAAGGCCATTGACGCCTACACAGAATTGAAAATTGTTACATTTACTTAGTGTTAGAAAATGATCTGCCAAATTACATGGTAAAGGTGTTGGCTGATGGTGGATTATTCTTTAGAGCATCACTACAATTTGTATTAAACCATCAGGTCAGATTTTTAAGTGAAAATGAACTGACATAAACACAAAGCTTTAGCCCCCCTTAATTACTGTGAAACTATTCTTGCACTGCAGTTTACAATGATTACAGTGGCAGATTACCACTCGAGATTCTTAGTAATTTTTGAAGCAACAGACCCTTAATTTCAGACAGGTGAACAAAATGAGGCTTTCTATTCCTAGCTGGCGACCATTGGTTTTGTCTCCTGAAATGTTGCAGGCAGATTTGCTCCGCTTCTTAATAACATTAACCTTTGAGTTTGTTAAATACTGTGTCTCTGAATTAGTCTTTAAAGTGTCCAACTGTCTTGTTTTAGAATGAGAATCTTTAATATTAAATTTATTTTTACCTACCTAATATTATACCAATGAAAACCAGTAGGCCACTCTAAACTCTGATGGCATCCAGGATTGGTTTCCACAAAGTAGGGAAATGCTACAGTGGATGTGCTAGCTGTAAATGGGGCTCTTTCTTTGTTCTAACTTGTAACCCCACAAGCTGATGATAGGTTACTTCCATATCTAGTAAGCTACTTAGCATGCTAATGTTTGCATCTGACTTTGGAGCAGATAAACACGCTGTTTAATCATTCCTTACACTTTTGCTCTTGTGGCTATGGTGAAAGCTTAAAAAACTGACACTACCCTCCAACATCTGTAGATGCCAGCATCACTCTTACACAATCCATGCACACCACTCAAACATCTGGAGAAATCCAAAGCTTGACAGAGCTGCTGTGCTTATACTGTATCTAAGCTATGATTTGACAACCACTGTTGGGAAGGGGTTTTGCGGAGGGACAGTTCCTTTAAAGTGGCACTGTTCTTTCAGTGCAAACAGAGCTGAAGGTACATTCAGCCAATAATATGGACACTATATACTAGATACTATACACCAGATACTTAGATTAGTAATAGATAACCTTATGTTTTTTTTTTAACTACCATTGATTTTTAAGAGGATATTTGATGCTGAGCAGCAATACAGAAAAAGTGTTTTAAAATGCAGCATGTGTGTGTACACCTGTACATACATCCTAAATATTTTATTTGAATCCAGGTCTCAGGTAGTGGTAGATGTTTTTCTCCCAAGGTTTTTCTACTTTCAGGTTGACTGCAAAAGTCTCAAACATATTGAACCTATCTTCTATTAATAATGCCTAAGCCTACGTAGTCAGAAACACACACACTCACACACACACATTCACTGACATCTTTTTTCACACAAAAGGAAAAAACCAATGTGTTTACAAGGTCTCTCAGAGGGGGGAAAAAATCTCACAAATTCATAATTGAAAGCTGAAAGCAAACGTCCACACTTTCCAAGGCCAATATCTGTCCTTCAGTAACTAACAAACTTCTTTGACTGCCATCCTCCTCTGCAGCCTCGAGCCCTCTTAAATAACAGTCCTTTCAATTTGTGTAATTAATTTCTAGTGCTGGAAGGGCAATGTGGAAGCACACAAGCCCGTGGTCCAGGAGACTTGGATTATATTGGTTTTCATTTTCATTAACAGTGATTGGACATAAGTATATGAAATTAATTGGCAATTTCTGAGTCATGTGTATGTGTCAGAGTGTTATCTCATGGAGCTCACCTGAAATGTTTAGCCAAAGAGTGATTGGAGGGGAATTAGAGTGGCTGTTTCGGAGGGAATATATATGTGCTATTACTAATACTAAAGTAACTGACATAGAAAATAATTTAAAAATCCCCTCCAGACATGTATTATGGCATATATACAAATAGTCTGCTTGAAACAATGTGTGTCTGGTCTATTTTTGTAAGCAATAAAGTTATATTTTCACATTGAAATCCTTAGAAAGTCATCTACTCCTACTACCTCATAAAAAATTTCACAATCTATGAATATTCAAATGTTGTTCATTCCTGCTGGACACAAGATGTCTTCTACTTCACTGTACAAGTCCATTCCCCAGTGGATGTGCACTGGTGGGCTCAAGTTTCTACACACACTGTACAAGTTGCATACTGGACTATTTGTAATGTCACAAATCATGCTTATAGGCCCCTCCCCTTAAAAATGAAAACCTTCTAGTGTCAAACTCTATACATACATCGTTCTGTACAGTGAAGCTCAAACATCACACTGTACGAACAAGAAGAAGGAAAACAGATTTTTGAGTGGAAGAAGATTTCTTAACTGCTGACACTGTGGGTTATATAGTGTAAAATATTTAAAGACATTTACATCTTTCCTGAGAGTGCACAATAAAGGGACATTATAATATTTATTTGTTTTAGATCAGTGTCACATTGATGTGTTGCATTTGCATTGAATCCAGTGTTTGCCGCTTTTATCTCCTGCCAGAATTTGCCTTGACTATCTCTTATGTTATCACAGAGAGTGTGTTACGCTGCTTATTCCCATGAAGAGATTGAAAGCAGCGTAACCGTCGTAATTTATTTCTTAAATGATAATTTATTAGCAAAGAGCCTCTCAGTAATTGCCAAATCTCCTGCTTGGCTTGTTTGTGGAACTGCCTAACCGTTGGAAGCGCTGATGAGATGGACAAAAATGCAATTTGGCGGGGTGGGGTGTATGTGTGTGTGTAGGGGGGAGGGGGGGTTACATTTCTCTGAAATGCGTGCACTCCACTCGCCACACAATTAATTTCTCATCTGAAGTGTCGGGTGGGTTTTTACTGAGGTGTGTTAGCAAGAGAGAAAACATTTATCCGCTCTTGGTGTTTTGTGAGTGCTCCCCCGTGCGTGTGTTTGTGTGTTTTTTGAGAGCGTGTCCCCGCATGATGCTTCTTGCCTGTAGTGTGTATGTGTGGCAACAGCTCCATGTGTGGCTTGAACGTGTGTGTGAGAGAGAGACGGAATGGGATGCATGTTTACAGGGTTGCAGAGCGGGGCTGGGTGGCGGCCTGCAGTGACGATGGGATTGGAAAACGGAGTCTGTCTCTGCGTCCCACTGCTAAGCCAGCGGGAGACACGGCAGCTATCTCCTTTCTCTCTCTCCCTCGCTCTGTCTATCTCGCTCGCTCACCGGCTCTGTTTTCTGCTCAATCCCTTTTTCTTTCTCACTTAGAGTATATCCCTTTCATCTTTTTCTACCCCTCTCGTAATCTTTCCTCTGCTCTCTCCAGTCCTCGGGCCCGCTCTCCTGATGTTTTCCTGCCACGTCTTGTTTTTCTTTGTATTTATCTTTCCCCCTGTTGCTTTTTGTTTTCTTGCTGTTACGTGGGTTCTCTCTTTTCACACCACTAACTGCGCCCCTGTTCCATCACGGACAAAGTGTGTGTCAAATTGGAGCTACTGGACTTGATATTGAAATGAAAAACTGAAGTAAAATTGACAAATGTTAGAATTTACACACCTCCAGTACAGACTTTACTTAACAGTGTTGGTCTATGTCGGTGAGAGCTTTTGCCTCCTAACTACACTTCACTATGTAGTGTGTACAATATGCGTTATATACTTTTCCACCCTCCTCTCTCTCCTCATCTTCCTGTTTATGTCTCCTCTGGTTTTTGGCTTGATTGAAAAACAAAATTCCTACATTAAAACACAATCAGTTGAACAGGAATCAGCGATTCTACAGTCACAAGCACAACACTGAATTGAATTGCAAATGAGTAAACAAGCAGTTTTTGCTTAAAGGATTAGTCTTGTGATATTCTATTTTTTTTTTATTCTGAACAAAAGACCCATGAAGTGTTGCCTGTTTATCCAAAGCCTGATATATCTTATTCCTCTGTGCCGTAGAGCTCCCTTTCTGTCCAAATACTATTAAAAACACATCAGTGAGCCACACCGTTGCACTGGGTGACAAGCTCCTTCATTATGATGAACATGGGCATTGTAGTTTATTCTCTGTACTGCTGTCATAAATCCTCACAAGAGCACCAAGTGTGCTGAAAATAGTCTGAAAATGTATTTTACTCCTGATAAAGTTTGTTAAAAACTTCAGTGTCCAGCTGTTTTAGAAAGTTTCTGTGCCCTTTTTATCAAACTATGTTTTTTTGTGACCTGTGTTCAGTGGGATTTGGTAAAAGAGCATCCTTTAAGAGTTTCTAAATGAGCAATTATATTTGTCAGTGACACACATTTATTTACAGAAACCTGGTGAGAACCATATGATTACAGTCATTTTGAACAAGCTTATGTGTGTTTGATGGTACCTTTGTAGTTAAATATGATATTTAATAACAATCTTTCCTACAATTCAATAAGGTCTTACCAGTGGCTGTGTGGGAATGAAGTGTGCATAAATGATCTGGACACCTCTCCTCACCACATGTCTCTCTGTCTGTGTTCAGGGTCGTAACCTGATCCCAGCGGCTCCGGGTAACAGTCGCCTCAACTACACGGTGCTGATTGGAGAAACTCCCTGCGTCCTCACCCTGTCCGAGAGCCAGCTGCTGTGTGAATGGCCCAACCTCACCGGACAACACAAAGTCACGGTCAGATCATGACTCTGCGTCCTTTAGCTCTTCATCTGTGACTTTTCTGATGTGACTTGATGTGACTTTGACTTTCCAAAAATGTTGCACTTTTCTGACCCATTTCGCACCAGCATGCTTTGAATGGATCATCTGAAAGAAGACGCGCTCGATATTATGGGCTGAGACCTTCACGGTCGACTTCTTTCTTAATGTCATTTTATTTCTTATCTTTCGTTTTCATTAAATAACTGGGTCAGTTTTCAGTTTTCAGGATTTATTCAAAAAACAATTTATAAAATGACAAAAAAAAAACACATGTTCTACTTGGTATAACCACATTGAGCCAGTAAATCATTTTTATGAATATGAAAACATTGCAGCCTTCCAATCTCAGTCCATAATGTCACTCTAACCTTGTTGTTGAGTTATGTGAATAACCCCTCGTGTCTTTTCTAAACAATTTCCTCTGACAGATGCAGGATACGCTCCATTGAGCTTGCACACCAAGGCTGCTGTTAAATATGTAACGCTTAATTAACATGTTGATCTTCACTGGCCTTCAGCAAGCCTGCAGTGGAAGTTGAGTTTTGACACAGGACCAGAACCCTGATAAATAAATAAATGAAGAGCACATTTAAAATACAATGCACAGATATGCAGACTTTGCACCGCCTCAGTGCCGTTAATGTTCAGTTAAATCCATTAAGTGTTTGAAATGTCGCAAGTCACAGGGAAATCATTCACTTGTTCACATAACGCGCTCGACATGACCACAGTAAACCTCTAGACATGTCTGCAGATTGAAAACCATGTTTCTTTTTCTCCGCTGAAGCGTATCCACGTCAACAGCTGTGCAGGCGTCAGCAGTTCTTTGCTGCAGGTGCTGCTAGTGTTAGATTTGAGAAGTTTTTAAGTCCCTCGGTGCCGTCTCCATTTGTCATGTATTTTTATTAGCTGCTGCTTTGATGGTGTAGACATTTAATAGTACACATAATAGAATGTACCCAACCCTCAGTAAATCCACAAGCCAATCCACGGCACTCACTCAACTCTAATCAAAGCTATACGCTCATCACCGCTGCTCCGTACATCTCTCCCTGCATCATCACTTAGCCCAACATTATACCCCAATTTTTGTCACATTTAGCTTGTTCTGAGACTGCTGTTGAGCATGCCATGTCAAACAGATGACCAGAATGCTCACTGCAACTTCAGGCATGTTTGATTAATAAACTGTCCACACCCGATGAAACAGCTTACAAGGTTCCTTAATTCAAGGAAATGAACTTCTGTGGAAAAAGAGATCCTGTAGATGTACAATATATACGCCTGACAACTAATTTCCATTTGGCATCATTTGAAATGAAAATCAATGAAAACTATGACCAGTGACCAGTGTGATTGGTGTATCCTACACGCTTCCAGTTGGGCAAACCAGATACACCTCCACTTGATGCAGGCCCTGCTTGACCACATTCTTGTAATATAGACAGAAGTAAGAAACTATTTTTTCCTGTCACGGTTCCTTTAAATGTTGCTGTGTTTGGTTCGCCCATTTTTCTATGGAATGCCAGTGATTCGCATCTCAAGGCTTTGTAGCCGCCGTCATTCAATGTGCATCAAAACACCTGCATGTATTGTTTCTATGTAAAATCCCACACACTCACAGCGTCTTAACACAACTAATTCTCCAGAAAAGCTACAGTTTCATCACATTCAATCCCGAGGACTGAATCCATTGCTACTGTACCTTGACTGTAACTTTTATTTGTATGATGCATCTATGAAATCCATGAAACCTTATCTGTGGAGTTTCACTGCCAGCATTGCTTAAGCCATTCAAAAAAGGAAGAAACGGGATCATGGCTAAGCTACAACAACAAGCGTTCGATCTCTCGGTACAGGCCAAAAGGCACAAATGATTGGGGCGTCAATTAACAGTTACATTTTTATTCTTAATTAATCTGTCGATCATTTTGTCGACTGTTTAGTCTATAAAATGTCAGTTAAGAGTGGAAAATGTCCTCCACAATTTCCCAGTGCCCACGTTGGCGTCTGCAAATTACTTTAACCAGCAGTCCCACATCAGTTTTTACAATAATAATTGATTATCAGAATAAATAATTTTCTGTCGATTCATGATCTAATTATGCACTAGAATATAATGCTGTTAAACTGAATTTCAGTCTGTCTGCACGGTGTTGTGCGAGTTGTCAGGGACTGTGCCGCTGTCAAGATTTTTTTGAACCCTTTGCAAGATACCCACAGCAGAAAACAGATTTATTTTCCCCCATTTTCATCTCAGAGTGCACCAGAATTATTCTTTTATATGTTTTAAAAAAAATTGCCCCCCGGCATGCCCCTTCTCCTACAGGGACTCTGTTTCTGCCATCTCACTCGAAGTTTGCCAGCCCGATTCAGGAGTGGTGAAAGCTTCACACTGTGTCAGTTAAAGGCAAATACACAGCTTTTTCTTGTAGTAAACCTGAAATTTTGTCTATGTTAATATGGCAAGTTGTGTTTTTTTGGGGGGAAATTTTTTCAGCAAAAAGTTCTACCTCTCAAAACAAATTATGAGCTAATAATAGGATACCTGATCCAACAAAAAAGTAGTATTCATAAGACTAGAAAATAAACTGGAGAGTGTGGGCAAACAGAGAGGAAAATTATGTACGGCGTATGTAATATAAGAGATAAGAAAAGCGTATGAGTATCCACTTTTGCAGTTTATGTCCACGACCAGGCATTGTCAACAGTGGGGCTCTGTCCTCAAGTTATGCAGAAACATAAAAGGTGGTATTAAGAATAGAATTGTTTCTCCAGGATGCCACTGATATGCAGACACTAAGCTCGTCTCTAAGCTCTAATCCAGGAGCCTCCTTCACTTTATAAACCTTTCTGATGTGCAAATTTTGTCCAACTCTCAGCAAATCCAAGCTAAAGTTGCATTTTTTTAAAGTCATTACCACATCATCTTTGAGTTCCTGTTTTCTGTGTGAAGTGTCACGAGCTGTAACTAGTTGTTTTTTCTATCACCACCCACCGTGTGAATGCTGTTGATGTCACTTTCATTTCTACTGTCTCATATTTTCTGAAATTTATGATACAGCAGGAAATAGTGCGGGAAAAAGCCATAGACCAGGCTTACAGGCGCATCCCGTAGCAACCATTCAGCTTTACTTGTCCACAGTGTTGAGCTGTCAACAGACTGAAATCCCTGATTCACTCTGACTCGAGCAGACTTTCAAAATCAGCGCACAGCTCCTGGAGCATCTGCATTGAGGAAGGTCAAACCTAAGCCAGGCGACGCAGCACTCACTCTAAATATATTTGGATGTTTGTCTGAATATCCCGCCAGTACACCCGCTCAGCTCTCCCCCACCTCCTGCCCCTTTTAAACTTGTCACCAAGGTCCTTTCACAGTCATTTCACGATATCTTTATGACATTTACTCCCCGCTAGCTACAACCAATATACCTAGAAAGCCACTGACATTGCATCCATGTAATTCAATATGATAGCTCTCAACGGAGCCAGCCAGTTCCAAGGTGGAACTCTTGTTTCTTTTTCTTTTTTTTCCTTTCTTTTTTTTTTTTTTTGAAC